>NW_008339381.1:1236735-1248949 GCF_000622305.1 Nannospalax galili
AGAGATATGCAGAATTTTGGGCTTATAATGAATATGTCCAGTTCTGGTTCCAGCTGGGTAGTCACAGAGCTTTATACGTTGCTTATCTTTTCTAGGCACATAGAGGTAATTGATCTCTAGGTCATTACTCAATCTAATGTATGGATTTATGAAAATACATACTGCTTTTACTTCCTGATAGTTTGGTCACACCTGGTGTTGAAATTACAAGGTAGTTAAGAAGGGTTGCTTTCTTCAATCAATAAATACGTACTTTGTTCCTAGATACTCAGGGACTGTAATGAAAGCCGGACAGATAAGTACGTTCCTTTCTTGGAGTTATATTCTGGCTGGAAGTGAGAGAGCCAACAAAGAAATCAACAAGCAGCTACAAATTATAGGTAGGGGGCCAGAGTGGAGAAGAGTGGAGAGGGGAATGTTTTGAATGCAGTGATGAAGACACCTCAGCAATTTAGATTATTATTTGGAAGGACGTAATGTCCTCTTTTCACTGGGCAGAGGAGGCAAGAAACAACTTGGTGTGTTCTAGAAACTACTGAAAGGCTTCAGTGTCTGCTTCAACATTGAGAAGTGGGTGGGACCAGGTCAGGTATTTGTGCTGTTTGGGAAGAGCTCTAGATTTCAGTGTAATAACTCTTGGGAAGCACGGGAGGATTTTAGACAGGGGAGTGGCATGAAGGTATCTGGGATGAAACACACACACAAGCTGAGGGTGAGTGGGAGAGGGTGGTGGACTGTCAGGGTCGCTTTATCCGCAGTCTCTTTCGGATAGCCTTGTTTAACGTAACACTCCAACCTCCCTCACTTGCCCTACTGTTCACTGTCTTTGGACTCACTTATTTGCCGCCATATTGCTATTTCCCAAACGAGACACTGTTTGTTTGCTCCTGCCTGTGAGAATGTCTAGTACTTGAGAACTGGGGCTTGGATTTGTTTGAGGGTCTCTGGATGTAGCCCCTGCTGGTTTGGCACTTCTCTGTGTAACCCAGGCTGGCCTCAAACCTGGTTCTCTTGCCCCTGCTTCCTGAGTGCCGAGATTCAGGTATGTGCTGCCATAACTAGCTGAGGGTCTTTTGCCTGTTCCTCTCTCCTGCACTTGATTCTGTGCCTCATGGAAATTAGGCTCTTAATGATTTATCCAATGAGTAGATTTGTTGAATACTTTAGATTTTTATTCCATAGAACTTACTAGTGAATGTGGTAGTGACAGAAAAGGAAAAAAAAAGGAAAGATGATTCAGTTTGTTAGCTTGAAAACTGAGTAGATGTCAAGGCAGAGACTGTACAAAAGGAGGCCAGGGGACAAAACGACTGGGCCCAGGACGGAGGAGAACGGAAATTCTATTTGGCTTGTACTGAACCTGTAGTGTGTGGGTTAGTTTTCTTCTCTTGTCTCTGTGACCAAATACCTGACAAGAAGCACCTTAAGTGAGGACGGATCTATTCATGGTTGGAGAGTCACGGAGGGAAAGGCATGCCAGCAGGGGCAGATAGATGTCTACAGTCAGGAGCAGAGGGAGGTGGTGATGATGCGCTCTGTTGGCTTTCTCCTTTTGTTTGGTCCAGGACCCCAGCTTATGATGCTGCTGCTTCAAGGCTCGTTTTCCCAGTCCATCCTTGGGAACCAATGCTTTAGGAATTTATGTTTTTTTTTTGAGACAGGGTCTTCCTGTAGCCCCAGCTGGTCTGGAACTCACTAGACAGACCAGGCTGACCTCTATCTCACCTGCCTCTCTAGTGCTGGGATTAAAGGCATGTGCCACCATATCCAGCCTAACATTTTTTTTTTTTTTTTTTTTTGGCGTTGATGGTGCTGGGGATTGAACCCAGGGCCTCCCAAAGGCAAGTACTATACCACTGGACTACCTCCCAGCTCTAGGCATTTCTTAATCTAATCAAGCAGACAATCAAAATTAACCATCATGGTTGTTACATTTAAATGCCCTAAAATTTGCTAGATTAAAGCAACATTTATTATCTCATAGTTCTTGAGGACCGGGATCCTGGTATGCTTTGGTTAACTGCTTCTGGCTTAGTCTGTCATAAGATTCCATCTAACTATTGGTCAGGGTTATAGTCATCACAAGGCTTGATGAAGGTGGAAATACCATCACTCTTACTTGTGTCTATTGACAGACTCCAGTTGGCTGGTGGCTGGAGACCTTGGTTTCTTGCCACATGGACTTCTCTCTATATAGTGGTTTCACCCAGAATAAAAGATCCAGGAACGACAAAGAACCAGATGAAAGCCACAGTCCTTTTAGAACCCAACCTCCAAAGCAGCATGCCACACTTTTGCCACATGCTACCAATCACACAGACCATACCTGGTGCGGTGTGGGAGGAAAGTATACAGAAGTGTGAATTCCAGGAGGGATGACATTCTTGGGGACCGTTGCAGGGTCTGGTTTCTTTCCTTTGGATATGATTTACTCCCAAGTTTCACATGATGGAAACTTGATCCCCAATGTCAGACTATCGAGAGGTGGTGGAACTTTAAAGTGGTGGTGCCCGGTGGAGATAATTAGATCCTAGGGACACCACCCTTGGAAGGGATTAATACCTGTCTCTTGGGATTGGGTTACGTATCATGGGTCTCAATTAGCTATGAGACAGCAGATTGTTGTATAATGAGGCCACTGGACATGTTTATACTTTTCTGTATATGCCACTCACTAATCTCATATGAACTCCCAGTGTGTAGTAACATGTGCCATGTTGTGATACAGCCTGAAGGTCCTCAACAGAGGCTGACCTGATGGGCCCAACTGATCTTGGACTTTTAGCATCTAAAACTATAGACTAACTAAATCTCTTTTCTTTATAAAAATGTCAGACCCAGTGTCAGACATATTTTATAGCAAAGTGACCTAAGTCAGATGCCCAAACGAAGACACTATTATAGTTGATGTAGATATAGGAGGACCTGGGCTAGATAGTTCTTATAAAGTAAATCTTGATGTATGAAATTGTTAGAAATATATGAGGGACCAGAAGAATGTAGAGAAGAAAAGGACTGGTGGATCCAGGCCTGGGCAATCTAACATTTTGACAGCAGTAAAAAGGACCCCATGAAAGATATTGTTAGTCAGTGGGGCAGGAGGAAAATCAGGACAGTGTGTATTCTGGGGTAACTTCCATGAAAGGTAAATTTCTCTGAACAAGTTTCTCCTTCCCAATGAAGGACAGAAAATTCTTTGTATATGGCTGAAATGACAAGCATTTCTTTACAAAGAGAAAAGCAATTTAATTCAATTTTAATTGTGAGTAAAATTTTGAGCAAGGTAAGAACAAAGAACAGAAAAGCACATGAACTTTTAGAATCTTGAGAAGTTCATGCCTTCCAAGTCTGGGGATTGCCTATGGATTCCAGGAACTAATATGTCATGAACCCCTGTGCCGGGGTTTTAAAGATTGCTCTTATAATTAAGCTTACGATAGAATGATACGTTTTATACCATGGTGTGAATAGTACTGAACAATGTCAGCCCTATTTTCATATACCTTGAAATTGTGTATCCTTTTTGTCCTCACTATGTTCAAATACCCATGATAGCAACCTCATGCTAGGATTTATTTGGCTTGTAGCTTCAGCCCAAGGCAATTGGATCCATTGTGTTTGGCCTGAAGTGAGGCAGAATATCTTGAGACAGAGGCTGCTCACTTTATCACAGCCAGGAAGAAGAGAGAGGTGAAGAGAGGGGAGACAGGGGAAGGGAGAGAGAGATTATATATAGAATATATATATATATATATATATATATGCTATGGGACAAAGTAAAGTATATTTTTTAGTGCATGGTCCAGCAACCCCTTCCTCCAGCTAAACCCCACCTCCCCAAAACATCATTATATTATACATCCATTAAAGGATTATTCCATTAATTATGTCACAGCCCATAGGATCCAATCACTTCCCAAAAGCCCATCCTCTGGCAATATAGCCCCCACACATGAGCCTGTGGGGGACATTTCATGCTCAAAATACAACAAATATTAAAACATAAAGTATCTTTCTTTTTAAGTTTCATAAATATCCCTGTAAACCACCCACATAGGAACAACACTGAAAATGCCTGAAGGCATTCTGTCCTGCTCAGTGGCCCTGTGCATTTGACCTAAATGGTTGGTGTGTAATTTTTCACACATCAAATGTAGGACCATTCTGTTTTCTTTAGCTGCTCTTTCTTCTAGTTTCAATAGTCTATGTTTTTCCAAGAAGCTTTTGTAATAGAAATCACGTTCATACATATCCTCTCTCATTTGGGAGAATGAGGATAAGGATGAGGAGGAAGCAGAGGAAGCAGTGGAGGAGGAAGAGAAATACCTGGCTCCTCCGAGACACCTGGCATTAACCAGCTCATGACAGTTATGTGACTGACCACAAATACTTAAGTGCGGGAGTCATGAATGTTGCCAAGTTCTTTTGTTCCCTTCCCAGTAAGTAAGCTATGTGAGTGGTTTGCCCAATGAAAATAAGTGGTCACATGGACCACTTGTGACTATTTTAACAGCTGGGGAAAGCTTTACCATGGTCTGAGCACCAGGTAGCAGCATCTCTGTCAGCCTGGACCATGGAACAAGGACCATGAGCTACATTAGTTACTTTTCTCATTGCTGTGATAAAGCACCCTGGAAAAGCACCTTAAGGGAGGGTGGGTTTCTTTAGGCTCACAGTCCAAGGGTCCTTCCTATCACAGTGAGGAAGTCCTGGCGTCAGGAACGCAAAGAAGCTGATCACATGGCATCCCTTGTCAGGAAACAGAACGGTGAATGCCCGTGCCCAGCCAGCTTTCTCCTTACTAGTCCAGGACCTCAGCCCAGGGAATGGTACCACTGTTAGGGGGGGTTGTCCCATCTCAGTTAACTGAATCAAAATAATCCCACACTGGCTCAGCTGTTAAGAGCACTGGCTGCTCTTTCAGAGGACCTGGGTTCGATTCCCAGCACCCACATTGTGGCTAACAACTGTCTGTAACTCCAGTTCCAGGGGATCCAAGGCCTTCTTCTGACCTCCTCGGGCATTGCACAACATGAGCACATGGGTACATGCAGGCAACACACCTGTACACATAACAAAAAATAATAAAATATTTTTAAAGTAAACAAATAAATAATCCCACACAAGCATGGCCAATGGCTAACCTAATCAAGATAATTCCTCACAGGTGTGCCTGGGGGCTTGTCCCCTAAGTGAGACTATGTTGAGTCAACAAGACAGTCAGTACTTAACTATCACACAATACTAGACATAGGCAATGGCCTAGAAAAACACTTCTATTGTCTTTAGCCCACAACTGGGGAATTTGCTAGTGTATATAGGCCTAGCTTATCCTGCCTAACAGACTCCAGGAAGTCTGAGCCATGTGCATCCTGAAATTTGTGTTTCAAGTTTACCAGATACCCTGAGATCCTCATGGAAGTTTCTATAGAAGGCTTGTCTGATGACTACTCTTCATTTCACTTTTGAGAAGATGGCAAGTGTACTAGTTCCCACAATGCTCTGGTCCACTTTATAATTTTAAACAAAGGTAGCTAAAATAGCATTTAGATGTTTAGTTATATTCTGTAAGGGCAGTCAGTATTTAAGTAAAAAATACATACAGATTCCATATCTGGAAAGGGTGGGAATTAAGGCTTTCATTTTTATTTTGAAAAACATTTAGATATATATTGACATATATTAATTTTTAGTGTGTTTCCAAGTTTTCCAATATAGAGGAATGCTCTGGATGAGTTGTGAAGAGACATTTCTTCCCAAATGTAGTTATCATGCATTCATTTCCAGAATTTTTTTGTCACCAAAGGACATTTGAAATGAATCATCTATGCTTACCATTGACTAATATTTTTCATGCAGCTTCAAAGGGCATTTTAAATATGATTTCCCGACTATCCTATTTGGATCTCAGAGCATCTGACCTAGGCTCCCCATTCCTGTAGGCATTGTGCTCTCTTTTTGACTTAAGCAGAAGTGAAGCAAGGAGCACTTTGCTTTGGGCAGAGACATGCTGTGTTCTGAGTGGCGTGGTCTATAAATCCAGTCTCCCTTAGGGCGAACAATCAAAGTTCTTCCCTTCTAGTCCTCACATGAGTGATATGATGGTGATGAATTGCTTGGACACAACTGCCTCGAGCACTGCTATGATGAATTATATTGTCTAGGGCATGACCAAAGATCTGCTATTGTCAATCTGTAATACTCAGTATTGCCAATATTCATAAATAACCCTCTGCCAATTTTGGGCTCTGCTTTGCATATTAAATTCTGTTTTCACAGGTCATGGTTCTTAGTTCTTAATCATCTCTACTTTCCACTGAGTTCATGTAGCTAACCAGCCTTTCGTTTTTTTTGTTCCCTCCTCGTTAAAATGATGTGAGGTATGCTTACTTAGATACAGTAAATAGGTTCTTACTTCATAGAAACTGTTAAAATAATCATTATTGGTCTTTTTTACTAAATCTCTAGTAATAACAACTTATCTTACAGTAGATTAATTGGGTAATTACTTGGTGTTTGAAAAGCACTTTGAACAGAATATTGGTAAATATTGCTGTTAATTCACTGCTCTTTTATGAAATTGAAAGCCCATGTATCTGCAGTCTTCAGCATTATTGAAGACCAACAAAGATTTCTTTTTCGATGTTGTTTACTATTACCAAAATTGTACATGTATTGATCTTTAGAATATTTTAGAGTCTTATAAACTCTCAAGCTTACCTCTCATATCTACATGTCCCCTATATTATATTGTTCATATATCTGAAGATTTAAAAATTGTCAGTCTTGTTCTCTAAAAGTTTGGAGGACAGATAAAACCTCAGCTCCTAATCAGGGCTGATTCACGTCACCCAGTGCTGCATATGTCCTGTGATGTCTGCTGCACTTTTCAATTGGCTTTCTGATTTATTTGGTCTGAGGCCATACCCTGAGCTATCACCTGATCTCATCAAAATGTGTCACAAAGGGTTAGGGTGAATTACACATGTCTCTCCTGTCTTTCCTACAATTCTTCACTCCATTTATAAATCCTGAGCCTCCAGAGTAGCTAAAGGCCATCTCTGCAGCTTAGATTAGTTGGTCTTCGCTATTGACTTTATTCATTTGCTTGGGCTGCCATAACAAAATACCTCAAACTGGGACTTAAACATCAGAAATATTTTCACAGTCAAGATATTTGAAAGTCAAGATCAAGGTGTCAGCTGGGTTGTCTTCTACCGAGGCCTGTCTCCCTGGCTGGCAGATGGCCGCCTTCTCCCTGTGCCTGCACTGTGCCTTCCCTGTGTGTCTAGCCTAATCTCTTCTTACAAAGACTCCAGTCATGCTGGGTTAGCACTACCCTGGCAGTCTCATGTGAACTAAATTTCCTCTGTAAGACTCTTTCAACGAATGCAGTTTGTTTTAGTTTGGTGTCTGCTGCTGTGATAAAACTACAACCAAAACTTGTGGGAGGAAAAGAACTCAAATCAGGAACCCGGAGGCCCGAGCTGAAGCAGAACCCATCAAGGAACATTGCTTACTGGTTTGCCTCCTTCTGGCTTGCCCAACAATCACTCTTACTCAGCCTAGGCCTATCTCTCCAGGGATGGCACTGCCAAAAGTGAGCTAGGTTTTTTGTCATCAATTAGCAATTAAGAAAACACCTCACGGACATGGCCAAGGCCAGGCCGATGGAGACAGTGCTTCATCTGCGGTTCCCTCTTCCCAAGTAACTTCAGTGTGTGTCAAGTTGACAAAACTGCCCTCACATTGACCCCTTCTCAATCTTACACATAGACATGTCATTCTCAAACCATCATCTTTCCTTTCTGTTTTTAAAAAATATTTTGTTTATTTCTATTTCCTGTATACGAGAGTGTATGGCCTGCATGCATGTGAGTGCACCTATGTCATGCAGTGCCGTGGAGGTCAGAAGAGGGTGTGAGACTCCCCTGGAATTGGAGTTAAAGATGGTTCATAGCCGCCATGTGGGTGCTGGGACTCGAACCCGGGTCCTCTGCAAGAGCAGTCAGTGCTCTTAACCGCTGAGCCATCTCTCCAGTCCCAGCCTTTCCTTTCTTGTTTAATATCGTTATATAGTCCAACAGTCCAACTTTTAAAAGTGCCATTGTCTTTTAAATTTTTCGAATGATTTAAAAGTTCACATTTCTTTTAAAAATCCAAAGTCTCTCAACTGAAGGGTCCTGTAAAATAAAAATAAGTTACATACTTTTTTATTTCCAAAGGGCATAACCTGGCACACTTAAGCAAAACAGTGTCCATTGGTGTAGCTCAAGATCTGACATCTGGGCTCATGATTTCTGGGCTCCAAAGGCTTGAGCACCTCCACTTCTGCTCCGCCATCTGCACACAGCTTGTCTCCTAGGCTCAGGCCAACTCCATGCCATACCTGCTGCTGTCCTTGGTGGTCATTTCACAGTTCTGGCATTGCCAATATGCTGGGGTCTCCACTGCAAGTGAGGCAGCACCTTAACCAATGGCCTCTCCTGACCTCACAGTGTTAAGCCTCAAATTCTCTCCACGACCCTTTTCACAGCTTCAAAACCAGTACCACAAGGGAGACGCTTACACATTGCCAGGTTCTCCTACCAGCTCGATGTGTATGTAGCCTTGATCCCCTCTGGACCACAGCTTCTGTGTGCTGATCCTGAGGAAATACTTCCCAGAAGATTTCACTTCAGTGATGCTCATATCTAATTTTTCTGCCCCAGCTGACCAGCATCGATTGTCCCACTACAACACAGTTTCACTTCCAATTAATTCAAAATATATTACATAAATGGCCCTGACAGAGTCTTTCCTTCCCTTTGAAACTTCACAAGCCAGGCCTCCACCATCTCCGTTTTTCTCAGAATTATCTTCCAGGTTCCCATAGACGAGCTCACTAAACTCTGAGTACTCAATGGCATTTCCAGTCAGAAGTTCCAAATGCTTCCACAATTCTGCCCCCAGAAACATGGTCAGGTCAGTCACAGCACTAGGCCACTCTCTTGCACCAATTTCTATATTAGTTTGCTTTTGGATGTTGGTTGGCCAAAACCAACTTGGAAGGAAAAGACTTATTTAATCTTATATTTCTAAGGCACAATCCATCCTTGAAAGAAGTCAGGTATGAACCTGGGTGCAGGAACTGAAGCAGAGACAATGGAGGAACACTGCTTGCTGGCTTGCTTCCTCCTGGCTGTCTCAACTTTCTTTCTTGTATAGCCCAGACCCACCTGTTCAGGGATGGCACTGTCCACAGTGAACTGGGCCCTTCTGCATCAATTAACATTAAGAAAATGCTTAAAGACATAGCCAAGGCCAGGCTGATGGAGAAAATTCCTTAGTTGAAGTTCCCTCTTCCCAGGTGACTGCAGGTTATGTCAAGTTGACCAAAACCAACCAGCACAAAGTTCTATTTTGATTAACTGTGGATTAGGAATTCAATATAAGGGGAGCAAAACAATTCTAATGTATTAGAGTGATGGACCCTGGAAATGACCACTTTGGGAGTAATGTTCATTTTCAAATTTGAGCTTCTAGATGAGAAATGCAAGTTGCGGGAGTCCTCGCCATTCAAGACCTTCTCTTTAACATTTTTTTAGAAAGGAACTTTATGCCAGTGACTTAAAACATTACTATAACTGATATAAACTGAAACAATATTAACTGAATTAGGCAGAAATTATTAAACAACAAAAAGTATACATAGTCAACTATGCCTTACCGCCTGAAGTACAATCATCCAAATATTTCCTTAAGAACTTGTATAAATTTTTATCCAAAACTTCCTCTTTGGATCAGAAATAAGCATGATTAGTCATTGTACTCACAATATTAGAAAGGCACCAAGATTTAGAGTATGCGATGGTTCTGTCCCAGTGTTTCTCCCTACGCTATATTTTCTACTTACATTGTAAGTGTTGTACATTATTGTTCCAGTTTTATCAATTGAAAATGGCTAAGAAAGCACAGGTGTCTGAAGAGAGTTGTGAGCCCAAGGAGCTAGTAAAGGTCTTCTGTTCAAAGAAAAATTTCAACTGGGAAAGAACGAAAAATCTCTTTGGGTATTATGTCTCTCCACATCGTGGGTTCTGCAGGCTTCCCCAGCGTTTATTCAGAACAGAACCACAGGGGACTTTCAATCTTTTAAAAATATTACTGTAAATTAGTAGCCAGAAATTCTTAATGCTATTGTTATGTGGATATTTAAGAATATATTGGTAATATTTGAAACTGTTGATTGGTTTTTTTGTATAGACTACAGAACATTGTTTAAAAATAATATTAGTGTTTAAGTGGAGTGAAGTACATAGAAGAGGTTTTAATACTATATTATCTACCTTTGTGAATTTTTTAAAAGCTTTACTGAGAATTTCACACATGCATATAAGGTGTTTTGATCAAATCCATGCCCACTCCCTCCCCTCCAACCTCTCCCATACCTCCCCATCACTTTTTTTCTGAAAACTCATGTTCTTTCTTTCTTTCTCTTTCTTTCTTTCTCTCTCTCTTCCTTTCTTTCTCTCTCTCTCTCCTTCCCTCTCTCCCTCCCTCCCTCCCTGCTTTTTGCTACTCTAATATTACCCCCCCTCTGAAGAGGTAACCCTAAAATCTTTTAGGGATTAGATAAGAGTTCCCAAATACATTCGACATTTTTGGCCTTTGAACATAGTATGTTGCTAAGAGGCCCAAGAACATTTTGACTTTTGGCCAGGAAACTGGCTGCTTTTCTTTGAAGTCTTTCTTCCCTAACTGCCTAGCCAACTCCTACTTCCTATTCTTATCACACCATCCTCTGAAGAGATTACCCATATTATCTATAGGGAATCGGGATGCAGGCCACTCTGGCTTCTTCCATGCTAAACAGGGACGCAGGGAGAGGCAATTAGAGTACCCCTTAAGTGGGTCTATCTAAAAGACTCCCAAATTGCATGGCTCTTATCTGTAGGGAGAAAAGAAAGTCCTTGACTGGTGAATAGGAGATGTGAAGGAGAAGTAAAGGCAAGAGTAATTAGCATCACAAGTTCTAGACAGGGGACCAGAAAAAAGTCAGAACAGGGCAAATTTCAAATGTTCATATCAGAGTCTATTGGAATTTCTTGAGGAGAGCTTCCAACAGCATCCCTCTATTGAGTTCCTCCTTATTTTTCTTTTGTCTGCCAAGGCTGGACTTGAGAGTGATGGACTCAGGATTTGTTTTCAGGCACTTTGATAATTTGTTTTCAGGTACTTTGATAGCTGTTGGACTGTCTGGAATCAATATCAGTTCCCTCTCAAAGGCTTCTAGATAGGAAGAGAAAACAAATTTAGCCATCATTTTAGAACAATAGCTGGTTGTCTCCCTTAGCTACAGGTGGGAACTACAGTATTGCAGACCAAGATTTGAAGACTTACATCTGAGCAGCTGTTTCTGGTTAGAAACAAAATCATCAATGAGAAATAACTGTCTAACATTTTATATGGACTTAAGCCTAATGTCTGAGAAGTGTAATTCTTTGAACTCATAAACAAACATACTGATCACTCTAATCTTTGGTTATACTTTCCTCTTAGGTGTATAAGATCATACAGTTGGCCCAAATAAACCAATTTATTTTTACTCTTCAGGATTTTGGAAGATCTCTTCCTCAGGGATCACATGCGCTTAGGAGGAGCTCCTGGCTCCTTTCTTTTTCCAGTTCCATCTATGTGAAGATAAGTCAAAGGTCCTGCTCGACCATGTCTGGCCTCACTCGGAAGCATGGATGAGATGTTTCCTCTGAGTTGACCCTCCTCTTTGTAGACTGGACACTGGTTCAAGTCTTTCTGGTGGGGCTTCCATGGCCTCCCTGAACAGGAGAACAGGTGATTCACCACAGTTACAGGACATTTTTGAGAGATGCTCCATAATCCCCTGAAACTTAGTCGACCTTGGAGGGCAAGGGGCAAAAACTGTCCTTTAAGTCCCACTGACCACATTAGTATAGGCCTCAACATATGGCTGTTAAACATCCAAGGAGGTTAGTTCCACCAGTCTGGTACTTTTAATTACCACGTGCTATGTAGATAAAGATTGGGCAAAAAACAAACATTCTCAGATAAACGTTGACTAGCCATATATTTTGTTCCTTAAACTAGTTGACTGAACTATGACCTTAGAAATTTTAAGATTATGTGTATTTTTGTCTCATCCTTTATATATCATAACAAACCTACACAGACCTTCATCACTTGCTTAGGCTTTCTCATT
>NW_008339381.1:1248986-1249609 GCF_000622305.1 Nannospalax galili
ATCTTTTACATTCTCATTTTCTTTTCTAATAATTATGAGACATAATAACATTAACAAATAAATTTTCCATCTGTTGTGAGAACTCCTTTCCTGGAGATACTGAGCAATGCTTATCCCGTTTTAAGTTTCTAATATCAAACCAATGTTTAATTAAGGTTTTCCTGGAAAACCAATGAATTTACTGAGCTTACTTAACAGAGATGGCTGAGGGGTTGCTGAGGTGTGTGAGTGACCTGGGTGTATGCACACCGGAAAGCCTTTACTCAGCCTGGATCCTTTATGAATTTTTTAAAGTGCCCATATAAGAGGATAAGAGGAGGAAGAGGAATGAAGCTCTGTATGACAGCATATAGCTGTGATCCCAGCAATCAAGAGAATAAAGAGAGAAGAGGCAAACAGTATGATCCAGGCTAGCTTGGGAAAAGAAAGAAAGAAAAAGAGAGTATTAAGTACTTTTCTGTTGCTGTCATAAAAACAATGACCAAAGCAACTTACAGAATGAAGAGACGTTTTTAGCTTACAGTCCCAGGGGGTTAGAGGCCATCATGGCAGGGAGGCATGGTAGAAGAGGCAGCCAGAGCAGAAAGCGATGATGCAAAATTTGGTGTAGAAAGGCCTATTCT
>NW_008339381.1:1249663-1276407 GCF_000622305.1 Nannospalax galili
ATTACCTAGTACACTCTCTCTCACACACACACATATGGAATGGAGTTTTAATTGTCAATCTCCATTTTTAAGTTGACTGAATTTAGAATTAGCTAAGAGGCAAACTCCTAGGCTTACCTTTGAGGGTATTTCCCAGGAGGTTTACCCTGAATGTGGGCAGCAGGATCCATTGGACTGGGGTCCAGGACTGAATAAAAAGGAAAAAGAGTAAGTGAGCTGAGCACCAGCATTCATCTCCCTCTGCTTCCTGATTTTGGTGCAAAGTGACCAGTCTTCCCAAGCTTCTGCCACCATGCCTTCCCCACCATAATGAACTGTACTCTCAAACTGAGCTAAAATAGACTCTTCCTCCTCCTTCATCCTTTTTGTCATGGGTTTATTTGGTCATAATAATGAGAAAGTAACTAATACAAACCACCAATAGCTTCATTGACAAAGTTTTCTTTAAACCCTTATCCAAGAAGGCTATGCAAGTGCCTGTCTAGTTTTGATCTCAGTGGCTTGGCACATGTTTTTGGCCATTTTCTAGTACATGGTATGTCTATTACCTCTACAACTCAGTGCTTTTCTACTAGATTACCATGCACTCCAGGTGCTGTTTCTGGAAGTTGTCTTTGACTTGGGAGTCTGTTCTTTTAACCATCACACCAACCATCAACCCTCCTGCCCAAAATTATGTATAGAAGTCACTCTCTGATAGGAGAGGCCTCAGTGCTGACCTCATTCAAGAGTGTTCAGAGAAATGACGTTCTGGGGCTTTGGCTCCCGTTGTCACTGGCAGTGCCAACAAGTTCTTCCACATGTAGGACTGGAAACTACTAGGCTTGTGTCACAGTTCTGCATAAGTCTCGAGCTTGATGTAGCTCTTTTTTTGCTTCTGTGCTGCCTTGAGCTTGGCTCACTGTCAATCATGTGCATCTTAAAGGGTGGTCCTCTGTCTCCTGTATACTTAATATTTTGGAGGCACTCAGTTACTCACTAGTAAAGCACCTTCTACTTCGAGTATTGCTGTCACTGAGACTTTGCAGTGATACTGATGTGGAGGTTTACATGGTGGAAGAACACTCCCATGCTCACTGTTGCAATGCCCCATCGACAGTCTTCATTCTCTCCTAGGCACTGTCCTTCCGCTTCTAGTCCGTCAGTATATGTGGGTAGAGAGGAAAATATCTCAAGGTTACAGTTCCAAGTGTAAAATGCTCTCCTTGAAGAGTTTTTGGAGTTGTATTGGATTGTTAGATTTCTTATAATTATTAGATTTGTAGCATACATAAGAACATACAATTTAATCACAATAAGGATGCTTCATGAACTTTGCCACTACTTAGTCTTCCTATGGTATGGTCACAAGGAATAATTTCTAAATTCTCTTTTCTCTTTATTTTGTTTCTCTTTTTTATTTATTTTTATTTTATATGTATGAGTGTTATGCCTACATGTATGTAAGTGCATCCATGCCATGCAACACCCACAGAGACCAGAAGAGGGTGTTTGATCCCCTGGAACTGAAGTTATGAACAGTTCTTAGCTACCATGTTGGTGCTTGGATTTGAACTCATGTCCTCAGCAAGAGCAGCCAGTGCTCTTAACCACTGAGCCATCTCTCCAACCCTCCCCCCTTTCTCTTTTTTAATTGCCTAAATCAGGATTGTAAAAAAAAAACTTTTTGTAGAATTTTACCATGTATGTTTGCAATGACCTTGGAAGAGTGTGTGTATGTATGTGTGTGTATGTATGTATGTGTGTGTGTGTTTCCATTTTATTGGATTTTTTTGTTCATAATATCCTAGCCAAAATAAGTTACATTGTTTATTTCTTTTAATTCAATGGCTTCACGTTTTTGGCAACTTTTCTTTTTCTGTTTGATTTTGTTTTTAATGCTAGAGATCAAACCCTGGATATGGCTACCACTGAGCTGTACTCCCACCTTCAGACGTTATGGAGGGTTCTTGTATGTTGTTTCTATACAAAGCATGATGTATGAAACTTTAGAATATTAGTCGATAAATATAGGAAAGCTTAATAAGTAACTATACTGCATCTGACAATAATGTCTTAATCCATATTCTTTATACCATAGCTCGTATATATGTCTTTAAACAAACTTCATTTAAAGTAATGCCCACAATTATAGGATCAGTAACCAGGTCTGAGAGTTGAAAGTGGCTAATGGCTTTCTCTGCTTAATTAGAAATCAAGATTACATTTCTGATGAGTTAAGGAGAGTGTTAGGAGTTAGTTCTTTAACAGGCCAAAGAAAATGAATGTTATAAGATATTGCAAACATGCAGACAGTCCCTTTAATTTTCACAAACTGTAATTTTCACTTATTCTGATGAAATGTGGTCCATTATCATCTTCAAGAGGGTTTGCTGTATATATATGCTGCATTGCACTAACTACCTACTATTTGCTTTTAAACCAATCCATTACCTAACTTCAGCTTTGTCTTAATACTTATGAGATCTTGCAACCTTGAAATGTTTATTATGTTTTTTTCTACTGGAACATATTAAAATAAATAAATACTTGGTTAAAGAATTTTAAAATGCCCACACACCTCCTAACATCTGTTTGAACTACCAATGTGATTAGATAGATAGATAGATAGATAGATAGATAGATAGATAGATAGATAGATAGATAGATAGAGATATAGATACAGATGATAGATAAATGATAGATAGATAGATAGATAGATAGATAGAGATAGAGATACAGATATATCTTCTTTAAATCTTAACAAAACACAAGCAGATTATTAACTTTTAAAACACTGTTTATCACCATCCACTAAAGAAAACAACAGTTCTTGGAGGTTCGATTCACAACAATCCTTCAGAAAATATTTTCTGAATTTGTGCTGTGATGATTAGAAATTATTGCCAAACTATGTGTGTACGCACAACATACACATGTATGTAGGCAGAATACTTTCCAAAATAATGGTTTTCTGTTGCTTCGCTGAACTACTTGTTCGAGAACTAATGAAGCCACCATTACTGTGTACCGCGCTTCTGTTTTACAAGCAGTACAGAGGATGAAAACAAATAACAGTCTGGAACTTCTGGGTTGGGAAGTGATTTTCTTTCTTTCATCTGTTAGTGTTAATCTGTTGTGTCTAGGAAGTTAATAGTAAATACTGAAATGTGGTCTCTTTGAGAGTGGGACATTAAAAAGAGAACTTGTTTATGGAAAGGAGCAGTAGGCTTCATATTCCTGTGGAGAGGGTTCTAGTGGTCCACTACACCAATGTCCCCACTCTTTTAATAACAGCACTGAACTGGTGAAGAAGCTGTGGAAGTCACATAATGCCTCTCCAGACACCCTAGAACGTAGATCTGGAAGACCTTTAGAGATCACCTCGCTGAACGTCTTCATTTTATGAATGAGAAAACTGAGGTCCACAGACTGATGTGCCCAAAGACAAACTTTTATCATAGTAACTTTCTTCATAGCTTTTAATGCAGTTGATAAAGTTCTAGCTTTTCTTCCTCAAGGGAAAACTGTAGTATGTTCAGAAAAGCATTATTTTCCCCCATGTGTGCCCATTCTTCCATTTTTAAAACATAGTAAGTTGAAATTACCTTTTGGTAACCCTCAAGTTGTATTACAGCTACTATCACAAGTTATTGAATTGAGGAATTCACCTAATAAATTAGGAATTATTTCTATTGCCTTTAGTACACTTGAAAGGGAGAGAAAATAAATGTCTAATGTTTTTCTAAGTGTCAAGAAATATTATGCATAATATAATTTCTGTTCTTACAGCAAATATACATGGTTTTAAATATTACAATTATTTTATTTTATTTTTTATTGAATTTTTGTGATTTTCATACAATGTAGTTTTGTGCTCTTTAGATCCTCTTCCCTATTCACACCTCCCCCTACTCCTCGCTGCTCAATTGAATGTACTCCATTATATATACAATTCGGCCTATAGAATCTGATTTGTGTCCCAGATGTCCCTCAGCATGGGTCCAAGAGTGCCATCCTACCAAGAGTCCCATCCCTGTAAGAGACTAGCACCCTCCCTCCCAGCAGCCATCAGTTGCCAAAAGTTCCTTAGGTCAATTTGGGATTTCTTACCCACTTCCCCATGTCTATGCTGAGATTTTGTCTGGTTTGAGCTATATAGGACTTGTGCCTGCTGTCACCACTGCTGTGAGTTCATACAAGTAACTGCCCAGCTGTCTGGAAGACTGTTTCCTTGTGCTCATCCACCCACTTTGATAGCATTACAAATTCTTGATTTTAATTTTGGCATTTTTTTGGTGTGTGTGTGTACGCGTGTGTGTATGTGTGTACACATGCAAATGCTATGGCGTGTGTGTGGATGTCAGAGGACAAGTTTCAGGAGTTCTCTCCTTCCACCATGTGGGTACTAAGGATCAAACTCTGGTCCTCAGCCCTTGGCAGCAAATGCCTTTAACCATTGAATCATCTCATCAGCTCCCCAAATTCTTGGTTTTTAATCTGTGATTATATCTAGTACTAGAGAAAAGTATAAGAACTTATAATCAGATGTAATAAAAGTATATTTTGATACTAGTACATAATGAAAAATGCATGAAATGAATTTACTGGAAAGAATAAGCCCGGAATTGAGAGTTTAATTTCACAGCAAGCCTAAATAAGATCCCAAGGCAGACTAGAACAGCAGGGCCAGAACTTTACCTATGAAGCTAAAAATAACTTCCAGAGGAAGGACAGCTAATTCTGTTTATGTAATCGCTTTATATGGCTCCGCAGCTTGTTGGTAAAAGTAGCTTTGAGTACTTAGAGAACATATCCTTATCCTTAGTGTGTTCCAATTTAAAAAGTGTTATTACTTCTTTTTGGAAACTACAGCCTGGAAGTAGTTCTGAGGTCTCCCGGGCGCACACAGTCCCAGAAAGGGAAATTAGCCACCATCGTCCCTCAGACTGCTACAACGTACCATCATCGAGCAAGCAAGCAAGCCTTCAATAATATGAAAAGCATTGCCAGTTGGTAATTCTTCTACTGTTAATGTCACCAGAGACTGCATATTTCAAATCTGTTCCCTGTGTTTTCAGACCCACAGCGGCTTTGAAACTCATGCATTCTTTCCAGTCAAGTTAATTTATTCATCCATCCATAAACATTTATAGAATGCCTGCTTTGGGCCAGGCACGGTGCTAAGTGCTGGCCGAGATGCTCTTCTCACTTCAACATCGAACAGGGAAGATTCTTTATGAGTTATGAGAATCTGTGTGCAGTTCTCCCATGGGGTCCCCAGAGAATACTAGGAGATCAGAAGGCCTTCCAATGAACACAATATCCTGCCACTCCCTGCCATGTGTGCCATTTGTCATTGACACAGTGGTAGTCATTTTACACCATGGAGCTGGGCAGCACGTCTCTCCAGATTTCTTCTTCTGGTGGTTGGTCAGATGCTACATCAGAAAAGCTCTTCTTCTCCACCTGACAGTCATGGACAAGTTCCAGCATCCATTTTCTGCACCGAAAGCACTAAAGGTCCCTGCACAGGACAGGTTTGGTGCTTATATTAGTCCATTTTGTGTTGCTATTAGAAAAAAATGCCCCAGGCTGGGGAAGATGTGAAGATTAAAATGTTCATTTGGTCCATGACTGAAAATCCCAGTCAGCAGAGGGCATTCTGGAAGACAGGTGTTTTGTGTGTGTGTGTGTGTGTGTGTGTGTGTGTGTGTGTGTGTGTCTGTGCATCTGTGTGTCTGTGTGTGTGGTGTGTGCAAGGAGCATAAAAGTAAGGGACTAAAGAGGGATTAAGTCACTCTTTTTTAGCAACTCACTCTCTCAGAAAGTAGCCCCTCCTGCCAGATGAAACTCACTCTGTAAGATCAGCACTAGTTCCTGTGCAAGGATGGACAGAAGCCAGTCACCTCCTACTAGGTTCCACCTCTTGAAGGTCTTACTACTTCTCCATATTGTTACCTTAGGGGAAATAAGCCTCGGCATGAGTCTTGGTAGAATCAAACCACCTTCAGTCCACAGCACTGCCTACAGCCCGTGCTTGGGTGCTGCTCTGGCCATGCCTAGGACTAGTGTCCTTTTCCCTTCCCAGAGTTAGTGGATACAAAGATACGATCTAGATGCTTTTAGCATGCATTCCATTTCTGCCCCACTCATTATGTGCATTACATTTAGTTCTTACCTAGTTATTAAACATTTCTTCTAGGTAGGGTGCAGCTCAGTGATAGAGCAGTTGCCTGGCATGTGGGAGGCCCTGAGCTCCATCATTGGCATTGCAAATCAAAATCATAATCATCATCATCATAATAAATATTTTAGGAAAACGTAGCCAATCACTTCAAAGTATAGCACTTTTCATAGGAGCATTCATTCTATTTCTCTGTCACACACACAGGCACACACACACACACACACACAAATTTGTTGTAAATGTGATTAAAATGCAATCTCCCTGTAGACAGGAACCATGTCTGTTTTTACTCACTCTCAGAGAGGAACTGACCCAGTTTATTACTGTTGTATGAGTCCTTGCAAGCCAACCAAAACCTTAACATCCTAGGAAAGGACAAATATTCAGTTAAGGGTTATCAGAAGACCTTATTGCAGAATGTTGACCTTTGGAGAAGTCTAACCGCGTTGCTGAACATCACTCTTTTTTTACGCTCTCATCTCGCTACAACTTGGCTCCATCACAGTTAATCTTCTATGGTAATGCAGTGACGATGAGATGATTTCTCTAGAGAATCAGTGCTAATACTATTAAAATGCTCTTACAATGTCAGAATGATTGCAGTGGAAGCATGTGGGGACTGTGCTTATGTGATTACAATATTATAGAGATGGGCGATTACCATAGGAAACTACTAATTCAACCCTGCAGGGACTTGCATTATGAAGCCATTATAACATGAGATTATAATGACACAATAACTTGGATGCGCATTCGTGATGTGAAAACTAAAAGCTAATTGGAATGCAAGTAGTGTTTCCATTAAATTGTAATTAAACACTGAAAGCTATGCTTGTTTAAATTTGAGACGGAGACATACAATTCAGAAACAAAAACTGTGGGTAAAAAAAAAAAACAAAAAACAAACATGCCTGTTGGGTATAAGCTTAAGAATGGTTACAAATAATTCGCCCTTTATTATTTTACTACGTGAAAAAGCTCACACTGGAGTGGCTTACCCAGAAAAGCATCATCAAGACTGGTACCAAGAATCATATCCGAAAGCCTGGCTCCAGTTCCCACGCCTGTCACTACCACCAGCTAACGTTCCCAGACCACTGCTTCATTTTCATGTGGATGCCACATTTTCCTTTGCAAAATAGAAGAGACAAGCAAATTATTTTTCACATTAAAAATTTACATGGGGGCTGGAGAGATGGCTCAGTGGTTAAGAATACTGGTTGCTCTTGCAGAGGACCAGGGTTTCATGCCTAGCACCCATATGGTGGATAACAGCCATCCATAACCCCATTTCCAGGTAATCCAACGCCTTCTTCTGGCCTCTTCAGGCATTGCACCCATGTAGTACACTCACAAACATGAAGACAAAACACTCATAAAATAAAAATAAATACATCCAAAATTTTTTAAAATTTTATATGTGAAGTAAAAGATAATTCACATTTATTTATTAGGATTGATTGGTTGGTTGGTTGATTGATTGATTGATTGATTGATTGATTCTGGCATTGGAACCCCAAATCCCATGCATGCTAGGCAGGCACTCCACCACTATGTTACATTCCCAGGCTAAAAATAATCCATCTTTGAAACCTAAAAGCACAAAGGAGAAAATTAATTTTTAAAGTTCCTTTTAAAAAAGTCTATACCCTAGAGATGACCTATTTTTTTTCCATATGGCCTAGTTCTGGGGACTGAACCCAGGGACTTTTGCATGTTAGACAAGCACTTTGCCACTGGCCCTCCCCTGTAGGCCTATTTTCTATGCCAAGTACACTAACTTTTATTCAAAAATTTGTGTTTACGGTACTTTCATGACATATTTATTGACCCTTCCACCCCTTCCAGTTGCAAGATCTATTGCTTATCCAAGGGAATCTAGTTGATAAGTTTCTGTTTGTTTTGTTAAAGGTCAGCTCAAGCTAGACAATTTTGCACGTCTCCTGGGAAGCCATATTTACTCTTAGGAGATGGCATTCCACAGTGCTTCTGCTCCATGTAGATCCTTTACAGGAGATGTACAAGGCAAATTCTTCAGGGTCTATCAGCAGCGTAACACTGCCCTCTGCATAGAAATCAGTGGCACCTGTGGAAGCCGCTGAGCTCTAATTTGGTCTCAACCTATAATTGTTACATGGTTTAGGTAAGCACAAAGTTAGACCGTGGGAAAGTAAGACAATTTAGGGGCTCCAGAACTTGTTAGATAGCTGCATTAGCCTGCGAGGATGTTACAGGGACACAGAACAGCCCATCTGCACTCACTCCTAATTATGACTCCAAGTGGTTATTGCTCCTTGGCTTAAATATAGATGAGTTTTTGTTATTAAGCATTTAGTTTGCATTTAGCTATACTGTATTGTATACTCAAGAGTTATTTTTATCGCTTCTTAGAACAACCAAATTAAATAGGTGAGTCTAAATTACTAAAGGCCTAGTTTTCATAACTGGCAAAAGGAAAAGAGTGTCCACTCCACTGGCCGCCTCACACCCAGAGAGCAGTGAGGCTTGGGTTAGATCGTCGCCGTTTTCCTCGTCCAATAAATGATGCTTTCCTCTGAGTAGCACTTCTATATTGATGAGGACTATAATAACTGTGTTCAAAGAAGACATCTATATGACTTTGCAAGAAGCACACAAGGCTGACAAGTTGAGAGACTGGGCTCTGATCTAGGTTATCTGACCTTTGAAAGAGCAAGGATTCAGTTTTAGCAACTGAAAAACATAGACATTATATTACATGAACTTCATGGACGCCTCCAGCTCAGAAACTATTAGCCACGTCACATTTAAGATTAATCAAAATTTAAACATCATCATAAATATATATTTTAATATTTAATAAAAATACCCATTATTTTACCTACTTTAAGAATGTTGATCTAAAGGCACAACCATACTTTGCTTGGATAACATTCCATCATTTGATATGTTTTGGCAGTAGATTTGTGATTTGACTTAAAAAGTATTCTTTTTAATTCAAGAAACTTAATAAAATTCTTCAAGTTACAGACAACTCAAATTCAAAAAAGATTAAAATTATAGTTGTTTGTCATATTGATAATATTGCTGAAGTAGCATTTAAACTATAATTAAAGGACATGTCTGTTTCACAATTGTTCGTTTCAGTATATAGCTAAATAGTTATATTCAGTAATGAATTAGGTGATGATAGATAGATAGATAGATAGATGATAGATAGATAGATGGATAGATAGATAGATGATAGATAGATAGATAGATGATAGATAGATAGATGATAGATAGATAGATAGATAGATAGATAGATAGATAGATAGATGGATAGATAGATGATAGATAATAAATGCTTTTCTAAAATTCATGGGAAGCACTGATAGTAGCGATTGAGGTACCAAAATAGAATATTGTACTAGGCAAACCTTTCCTTTATATTTATTTTTTATTTAGAGGTGTGTGTGTGTGTGTGTGTGTGTATCAGTGTCTATGTCTGTGTCTGTGAGCATATGCCACATGTATGAAGGTGCTTGTGGAGGCCAGAAGAAGATGTTAGATCCCCTGGAGCTGGAGTTACAGATGGTTGTGAGCTGCCAGACATGGATGCTGAGAACTGAATTCTGGCCCTCTAGAAGAATATCGAGCACTCTTAACCACCGAGTTCTCGCTCCAGCCTCTAGGAAAACCTTTCAAAATGTTCTGATATACCTATTGATGAGGGGAATATATATAGATGATGAAATTCCCTTTATATTTGCATACACATATACATGGATTTTTTTATTTGATGGCAGAGACTTTTACTAAGTTTACAAGACTTTTTCTGTAGAGAATTTAGAAGTCCATTGGAGTGTTTTCCAGCCACTGCAAAGAAGGGGAAAAGAGTGATTATTGCTCTGTGACACATCTGGTTATTACAGATTTACCTTTTTATATAGCTTAAGCCTAATGTCTGGGAAGTGTAATCCCTTGAACTCTTAAAGAAATGTACTGATGACTTTACTCTTTGGTTATACTTTCCTTTTGGGTGTTTAAGTCTGTACAGTTGGCCCAAATAAATCAATTTATTTTTACACTCAAGATCATTTGAGGATCTATTCCTCAGGGGTCACATGGACTTGGGAGGGGGCCCTGACTCCTTTATTTTACCAATTCCATCTATGTGAAGGTAAGTCAAAGGTCCTGCTCAACCATGTCTGGCTTCACTTGGAAGCATGGATGAGATGGTTCCTCTGAGTTGACCCTCCTCTTTGTAGACTGGACACTGGTTCAAGTCCACCTCTTGTGGTCTCCATGGCCTCCCTGAACAAGAGGACAGGTGACTCACCACAGTTACAGGACATTTTGAGAGATGTTCCATAGTCCCCTGGAACTTAGGTGACCTTAGAAAGCAAGGGGCAAAAACTGTCCTTTAAGTCCTTCTGACCAGATTAGTATAGGCCTCAACCTATAGCTCTTAAACAGTAAGTTTGGTTCCACAAGTCTGGTACCAGTACTTTTAATTACTATGTGCTATGTAGATAAAGCTTCGTTAAAAAACCAAATATTCTCAGATAAGCCTTGACTAGATATATATTTTGTTCCTTAAACTAGTTGACTAAACTATGACCATAGAAATTTTAAGGTTATGTGTATATTATTTTTGTCTCATCATATATATATCATAACAAAGCTACACAGACCTTCATCACTTGCTTAGGCTTTCTTGTTTTTTCTGTTTATTTTGGAAAATATATCCATTCCTATATCCTTTTAACATCTTTTACATTCTCATTTTCTTTTTTTTAAATAATTATGAGACATAATAGCATTAACAAATAAATTTTCCATCTGTTGTGAGAATTCTTTTCCTGGGGATACTAAGCAATGTTTATTCCCTTTTAAGGTTCTAGTGTCAAGACAATGTTTGATTAAAGTTTTACTGGGGAACCAATGAATTTACTGAGCTTACTTACTGAGATAAGTGAGGGGTTGCTGAGGTATATGAATGACCTGAGGGTATGCATGCTGGAAAGCCTTTACCCAGCACGGGTCATGACTTCTCCTCCTAGCCTTCCCCAGATTGTATACTGTAGCCCTCCCCAAATCTGGGAGGCCACGTGTGATTAGGGCCAAATTACATACAGTTGGCTGTGAAGAGAGGCTGGATACTCCAGTGAGGGTCCAATGATCCTGCTTGGCTCTCCTTTAATAAATGAGCACAACCGTCAACAAGCCCAATTGTGTCAGTGTTTAGCAATCAGGCACAGCTGAAGTTGTGGTGATGGTAGTTATTGCATGCAGAAGAGACTGCTGTACAGCATCATCTTATTAAAGGGACTTTTACAAAGGATTTAAGGAGTAAAATATCATAAAATTTAGCTTCATTTATACTCTTGTACAGTTTGGAAACTATAATAAATAGTTGACATGGAAACCAATTTGTTCTTTTTTCATAAATTACTTTGAAAGAATAAGATATCACCAGTCAGCATAAAATTTCATTATTAATACATACACTGACATTTAACATTAATACATAGGCTAATGTCTAATGTTAAGCTCTCTAAGTTTGTAGTGATTTATGGTTTGGTTTGTTTTAGTGCCTGTGGCCTTTTTCAGTCTTTTTGATGCTTGAACTACTGATTGTCATGTATTGTATGAAATGCACAGAAATTCAGAAATTCAATAACAATATACATCAAAAAGAAAAAAATAATAAAATTTAAAAATAAAAGAAAAAAGTAGAGTTGATTTTTAAAACAGATCATATATGACAGTTGTACACAAGTTTAATTTTCAGAGTCGGACATAGGTTTTACACCAGTGTATAAGGACAGGACTGGTTCGGAGTTCTCTAGTCTGCCTTAACTCATATTTCTGTTGCACTAACAAAACACTTGAAAGTGAGTGCTTCATAAAAAAAATAAATCTACTTAGCTTCTACATTTGAAGATTTAAGAACATGACACCAGTATCTGCTAGGTTTTGATGGGGGGCTCGAGGCTGTCACATCATCATGACATCATGACATTATTTTGAGAAGGAAAGACCACATGGTGAGTGAGAAAGCTGGAATAACAGGAAAAGGCTGGATTTAATCTTTTGTAATAATTGTCATATACAAATAACCTCCCCTATGGGGACATACTCAAACCACATTCAAACCATGCCACAGTCTGGTCAATTTGGGGCCCTGTAACCTGGGACTGTATCTTCAACATAATCAATCCCTACTCCTAATATTACCTCCTTATGACCAATGAGCACCCATGCTTCTCTCTCTGGAACTGAAGTTAACGAGATACATGATTAAAGACAAGAAACCTCTCTATAGATGCATTCACACAAACTACTTGGTTGGCAATCTGACTAGTTTAAGGATTATTAGGTGATTCAAACATCACACTTTTGAGTGTATCTATGAGGGCATTTCAGGAGATAATTATATCATAAGGACATTTCACGATGGCAAATGTTAAATCAGAATTTAGAATGGTCAGAAAGTTTTTAATAATTCAGCCCCAAATTCTTAAAACCACTCTTAAAAATCACTCTTAAAACTTGATAACCACTGTTAATGAATGAACATATTTTCATAAAACCCTATATTATAGCCCCATGACAATCTATGCGGGTACATAAGACCAAGAAACCATGGAGGAGCCCTCTGAAATCATGAGCCAAAATAAATCTTTACTCCTTTAAGCTGTTTCTCTCAGATATTTTGTCAGTGATGAAAAAGTACCTAAGATACCCATAATAGACCAATTAATCATAGTTAATAGATCATGTATTGCAGTCTGTTGCAATCCATGTCCTGTGTTCTTTTACAAGAATAAAACAATGTATACTTTCTTTGGCACACATTTTAGGTGTTATTATATTAATAAGTGTTAGTAGATTGTCAAAGGAGAAACTTCCGAGGTCATGGATGCTTTACTATTTTTGAAGGTTTCCCCGGGGGATGCTTCTAGAGACTAAAACAGTTACGTTTGGCCTTTAGTCAAAATGGACTACAGCACCTAATCCTTATTGGAAGAACCCCACTTGCTCATTGGTGAAATGGGAACAATAATAATAAAAGTGAATTCCATCCCAAAGCACATCCTGTGGTCTCATCTTCTGTTGTTGGGTACTTTTTGATGACTCACCCTCTGGTGATCTCTGGCCTGCTTGTACATTAGGAGATTTAATTAAAGTATGCAGAGTGTCTTAAGCTCTTCAGGGAAACACCTGGAATTATTATTGTGAATAACAGTTTTGATATTCCATAATCTCTTGAAGGTAATGAAACTAGTATTATAGAAAGCCAGGGCTATAATATAGAGTTTTATGAGAATAAATCTATCTAGAGCCACTCCCTTCCTTCATTAACAGGGGTTGTCAAGGTAGAGTTTAAGAGGTCAGAGCTGCTTTACTGAAAACCTTCTGACCATTCTAAATATTCTGACTTGACTTCTGTCATCACTAAATAACAAGTTTCAGAAATGAGTTTAGTATTCAAGTAATCCTGGTTTTGGTCAACTTTCAAGATAGCAGTTTGTTTTCTTTTTTAAATGTATATTTTATTGGGTTTTTGTGCATCTCATACAATAAATCTTAATCGTATTTAGACCCCCTCCCCATCCACACTCCTCCATAGCTCCCCTCTGGATTTCATGTATTCTGTCATATATGTTAAGTCCTGTCCAGTCAAGTTTTTGTACCCAGATGTCCCTCGGTGCAAGTTCATCCACTGGAATCTAGTCAGCCTGTCTAGAGTCATCCCTTAAAGAAGATCAACTCTCCCTCACCAAACACTAAGCAGCTGCCAATAGTTCCTTGGCAAAGTTTGGGGCTTGTTGCCCAAGTCCACAGTTCTATGCTGGTTCTGTCTGATTGAGTCAGCATGGGTCTTTTGCATGCTCTCACCATTGCTGCAAGTTTGTAGAGGCCTGAAAGTATCTGTTTCCTTATGTTCATGTACCATGTTAACACTTTCCACATTACAGTACAAAAAAGGAGAGTGCTTGTCCAAGCTTGCGCATACCTTGAAATGTAATCCCTTAGGTACTAGGACAAGGCCTTTGGTTTCTTTTCCCCAGCTTGTCACTTCTAGCTTACTCTCTCCAGCATTCAGTCCATACCTCACACTTCCCATGTGATTATCATGGTAGTGGAGGTCTCTTCCTCTGGGCCAAGCCTCTGAAAAAGACACAATATTAATGGGACCATGCTCTTAAGACATTATTCTGTTGGAGGGGTACAGAAGGATGGAAAGCACAGATCTAAACACAGTCATGTGGTTACCAATTACTCCACTAACTCAGTATTGTTAACTACCATTCCAAACGTGAGAACAGACTTATAGTAGCTATCAAGCGACAGCTGATTACAAGTCTGACCCTTTTCATCAATGCCATGGTGTTCCTCACACAGTCGTCCAGTTAGGAAGCTGCTGAGCTATCAGAGCAAGATAAGGGTTCAGACTGGAGGAGTCCCTAATGCTCCCTGCTGTCGCTCAGACCTTTTTCTGCATAAGTACTTTTGTTTGTTTATTTTAGGTTTGTTACATCAAGCAAGCTTAAAACTATCCAAAACCCCATACCTGATGCTGGTTATTTTTCCTCAAACATTTTTATTGACCTGAGAATTTCATACAATATATTTTATCATATTCAAACTCCCTCTGCCTTTCCCTCGAAATCTGGTCAACTTACCAGGCATCACACCAGTAAGAAAAACTGGCTCTCTTTCTCCTGGCACCTATCAATTGCCAATAGGTCTTCAGCTAGGGCTGGGGCTTCATGTCCACTTTCCCCATCTATCCTGGGCCCCCAACTAGCTTGGGTTCGCACAGGTCTTGTGCATGCTGTCATAAGCACTGGAGTTCATATGTGCAACTACCCTGTGGTGTCCAGACAACAGTTTCCTTGTATTCATTACCACCTCTGGTTCTTACCATCTTTCTGCCACCGCCCCCCCTTCTGCAATGATCCCTGAGCCTTGGGAGGAGGGGGTGTTATACAGATGTCCCATTTAGGGCTGAGCACTCTACAGTCTTCCATTCTTTGCACGTTGACCATTTGTGGATCTCTGTGTTAATCGCCATCTGCTGCAAGAAGAACTTTCTCTGGTGAGAGTTGAGAGATGCACTAATCTATAGGTATAACAATAAGTCATTAGGATGTCTATTTAGCAGAATGATAGCTGTTGGTTCTCTTCTATGGGCTGTGACCTGTATAGTCACAGGTTCTTGGCCTTAATGACAGTGTCATATCTGCTGGCTGGCTTTTACAGTACTAGAAGGTGCTATGCATTTTATGGGCAGAAAAAGGTAATCATCAGTCTTACCCAACTTTGAATCCTGAAAGCTACAATAACAACTGGCTTGGCAAAATATGCCCACTGATAAAAACATTGTCGAAGTAACCAACCACCTTCTAATTAGATTTAAGGTGCACTTCACAAGATGGAGTCGTCTTTTCTTTTAAGTCTGAATTTTAATTAACTAGACAGTGTAGCAAAGCCCAAAACATTTCAAAAGAGTACATTATGTCATCTTCAAAATAAAGGATGTGAGATTTTGTGGGAAATATCTTTTAGAGTCATAGTTAGGCAATTGAATTATGAAGACTTTCTGTGATTCAAGAATTTTAAAAATTAAACTGCCTTGGGGACTGGAGAGATGGCTCAGCAGTTAAGAGCACTAGCTACTCTTGCAGAGAACTCGGGTTTGATTCCCAGAACCCACATGGCTGCTAACAACCATCCATCCATAACTCCAGTTCCAGGGGAATTTGACAATCTCTTCTGACCTCCGGAGGCATTGCACGACACAGGCCCACTTACATACATGCACACAATATATTCATACACATAAGAAATTAAAAAAATAAAAATTTAAAAATTAAAGTGCATTAAAAAGAGATTAGTGTGGATGGTCTCAGTACATTTAAAACATGAACCTAAGAGGCTGCGGACATGGCTCAGTGGGTAAAGTGCATGCCATGCATGCATGGGGCTCTGACTTTGATTCCAAGATCCCACATGAAAAAGCCAGAAATGACAGCACATGTCTGTAATCCCATTGCTCAGGAGGCAGAGACAGACAGATCCCTGGAGCTCCCCGGGCAGCCAGTCTAGCCTAATGAGTGAGCTTCAGCTTCAGTGAAAACCCCTGTCTCAAAATATAAGGTGGAAAGTGGTTGATCAAGACACCCAACATCAACCTCTGACCACATGTACATCCCCACAAACACAAAACATCAGCCTAAAAGTCTTTGCCCAGTTTTCCTCTTTGTAAAGCAGTGACTGTGGCCATACATCACCGCTGTAATTTGACTAGGCATTTATACTTTTCTGATTTACAGTTGGCTTCCACTAATTTAGTTGGGAATCAAGATGAAGTCACTGACTGTTATTTTTAAGTGCTCAAAAGTCATGTATCCCTATATAGTATTGTGTGGGGCACAGAGGGATGAGCTAGAATACTGTGTTCACTGCCTTCTGAGATCCCAAAGTGTGAAGAGATAAGCAAGTTAAAGAATCAAATATGGTTTTAAAATCTATACCCATAAACTGCTAGAAAACATTTTCCATGCTTTTGAATAATTTTATATATTCTGATTTAGGGGAGTAATGTTATAATCTCAACAAATGGAATCTGCTAATACTGGGATTTCTCTATTATCAGAATTATATTAAATACTCATTCCAAGAAAAAAATTATAACTTTCATTAACAAGTTTTGGCCTTTTTCGGGGTTTTTGTCTCTTTGTTTTGTTCTCAGATAGGGTCTCACTCTATAACCCAGACTGGCCTAGAACTCGTTATGCTGCCTGAACTGGCCTCAAACTCAAGACAGCCCTTCTGCCTCAGCTTCCTATGTGTTGGGATTACAAGCCACCACCATCAGCTTACATTGGGCCTTTCTGTTCCTGAGTCTAAAACTATTTGTAATTTTCTTGCTTATGCTTCGGTATTTTCTTTCTTCATTAAGATTCTATTGTGCAAGTCCTTTGTAGACCACAGCATGGTTAAAAGAAAAGCATGTAGATATCCATTGCTTACAGCGAACCAGGAACCGAAGAGAGCTGAGGACTGAGTAACAGATAAGATGAACTTGCCCTCAAAAAGGTCAAAGTCTGATACAGGAATAAAACAGAAGCGCACTGTCAAGGTGCAGAGATAGCATCTAAAGTTGGCACATTATCTGACCCAGATTGCTTGAACAATATGAAGAAATGGCAAGAGAAGCTTTTGATTAGAGGTAACGTCCAAACCCTTTCTTAAAGGCCAGGTAATTTAGCCATGATAGAGAAGGGGTTAAGGGTGCACATGTGTTGAGTTTACAAACTGGGTCCAAAGAGGCAGAAACCCATTCGAAACCTTGGGACGGTAGAGAACTCTAGAGCTGGTGGAAGAGCGGGCAGTTAAGGGTGGATGGCCAGGGCACAGGAATGGGGGATGATCTTGGAATGCTAGCAAACTCTACGTTAAGATTTATGTCTGAGGTTGGTGAGATGGCCTGAATTCAATCTCTGAGACCCTCGTGGTAGAAGGAGAGAACTGACTGCTATCAATTGTCCTCTGACTGCCACACACATAGTCACACACACACACACACACACACACACACACACACACAAATAAAGAAAATAAATGTAATGTTTTTTAAACTTCAGAATTACTGAAATTAAAGGAGGATTATCCAGGGAGGGAACTGTCATGGCATGACAAGGTACATTAAAAAGGCAGGGAAACATTATAAGCTCTTACCTAATCTGTGTCTGATGTGAGGTGATGGGGGTTCACATTGGGGTACTGACAGGGGGATTAAGAGGCAAAGATGTATTAACAGTCACAGTGGTGGGACTACAGGACGTGCAACCAAATAAATGTAGATGGCATAGGAGTTTTGGATGGCACCCTAGTTTGTTTGTTATATAGACATTTGTAGAAGCAGCATCAAAGAGAATGTATTCATGTAAACTCTAAGGATGAAATATGATGTCTTATGTACATTACCAAGAGCTGCGTTTGTCAGGAAATGACCATTTAATCAGCTTACTATTGTTATCATCATGGACTAAACTCATCTGATTAAGCTCAAGAGAACTTTCTGTGTTCATAATTAATATTGGTATTCTTCAAAATATACCTTAGTTCAGCTTTCCAGCCCTGTAGCAAGTTTCTTAAATTTCATTGGCCTCAGTTTCTTAATATAACATCAGCCAGAAGCATTAGTGAAAGTTCCAAACGGGAGAAGTAAGGGGCTTGCGATGGCACCTGACCCACGGAAAGGAGCTCATTAAAGTGGCTTATGGAGAGAATAAGACACTGCTGCTGCTTGTCTGCCCTGAGGGAAGGTGGGCCTTCTCCCTTGCACTCCTTCCAACCCCTACCCTGGCGCCTTAGTATAGCAGCTTACCTTAGCAGGTGCCAAATAAGTTCACAATTGTTATTATGTTGTCTTTCTTGTTTTCTGTTAATCTGCTAATTCATCACCCTTAGAAAAGAATTCTTCCTGTGGGTCTATCTTTACCTGGGTGTCATAACTTAAAACTTCTTTTGCCTGATTCCTCTTTCACTTGCAAGTAAATGACGACCCACACTTGATCCCTTCTGACACTTTCTTATAAAAATGTCTCCTTGACAACCCCTCTTGTCTACTCCCAGCCCCAGACAGAAGTGTATTCAAGTGGGTTCTCAGATCTTGTCTGGCTTGATTGTGATGAAAATTACACTACACCTTTTCCAAGCTCATGGCCAGGCTCTAGAATTCCCACCTGGAGTCCCAGACTTTCACATCAAGGTGACTCCAAGGTTAGCCCACTGAGGACTCAGTGAAACTGCTGGAATTTAATCACACTGAACCATAGCTACAGAAAAGGCATGGATTTGATCTGAAATATTGCACAAGAAACAATACCAAGCCTCAGGCAAGACTGGCAATTAGTAACTGTTACAAGAACAATTGAAAAGAGCTCCTGCGATCATAAATCTTTGTCTGCCCATGTGCTTCTGTTGGGTGATTCGAACTCTGTGTTTGATTATTTTACATGTAATGTTCGTATAAGCATTGATCTTTCTCCATTGCGTTCCCTTTCACTGATTATAAATGTAATAGGTAAACATAAAAATCAGAAAAAGTACTAAGTTGTAATGAGAAAAAATGAACCATCTTTGCTCATTCTGCAACCCAATGATAAACATTTCAATATTTCCAGTTGTTAAGCTCTCTACATAGAGACGTACATGCTCTGCATACATTTATCATGCTTAATATAATTTTGTTTATTCACATTATAATATGAGCTTTTTCTATGCTATTAGATAGTTGAAAATGTGGGCTGGGAAGATGGCTCAGTGCTTAAAGCTCTTATTGTGCAAGCTTGTGGACCAGTTTGGATCCCCAAAATCCATGTAAATACTGGATGGTCATGGTAGCCCACCTGTAATACCAGCCTCAGAGGATGGAGACAGGGGATCCCTGGAGTAAGCAGGCTAGTAAGACTAGCTTTATTTGCAAGTTCTTGGTTTTTACCAAGAGACTCTCCCTTAATGAATGAGGTTAATGAGTAATGAAGGATGGTTTGGGGAATGAACCTTGAGCCTCCACAGGCACACATGCAAACATGTACCTACACACATATGTATATGCACATATATGCAAATATACATACAGAAAAGCACAACACAACACACACACATGGAAAAAGAAAATAATATTCTTTGAAAATGCAGTGTTACTAGTTATGTAAGGCTCCATGGTGTATAAGAACATTTTCTTTTAAAGAATTTTTGTTTCTGTCCTAAAATGACAGTTCAATCCTTGCATGTCAATATTTTTCATATGTACCTAAATATCACCTTAAGACAGATTCTTAGCAGCAAAGTAACATGTTTAAGACTGTGGATAATATTGCCCAAGTACTTGTTCATTAAAACTGGGGAAACTTGGGGGCTGGAGAGGTGGCTCAGTGGTTAAGAGCATTGACTGCTCTTGCAGAGCATCCAGGTTCAGTTTCCAGGGCCCACATGGCTGCTAGCAACCATCCATAACTCCAGTTCCAGGGACTCTTCTGCCCTCTTCTGGCTTCCACAGGGACTGCACGCACATGGTGTACCTACATCCATACACATGTAATAAAAATAAATTAAAATAATGCAATAGCGCAGGTCCTGGGGAAACTTCACTTCTGCATGCACTGCAGACAGGAGATCTTTAACGTCTATACCTTCTTCACTGTTTGTTGCTAATTTCCACAAACTACTCAGTGAAACGGTAGATGTACTGTAACTGTCTTCAAAGGGATGCTTTTTGGAGGAACCTCACAATGTCACCATGTCTTCCAAGTTTTAAGGAACAAGTTACTATTTCAGATTTAAGGCTTTTTTCCTGTAATATGAAACAAAATTTCTATTCATCAAAATTACTAATAATTACTTGGTATTTCTTTTGCTGCTAGTGTAAATTAAGGTCCTAAAGTGATACGTTTTTAATATATTTATTCTTTTTTAATGTATATTTTACTGAGTTTTGGTGCATTTCATATAATAGATCTTAATCAAATTTAGATCCCCTCCTCTTTTTGTGCCTTCTTTTAATATTAAAACTTATTTGTGTGAGTACAACATGGTGTGCATGTGGCAGTCAGAGGACAACTTTTAGGAATGTCCCCTTGTCTTCCATACGTGGGTCTGTCTCCCTATTGGCTAGTTCCTCCAGTGAGCAGACTACGAAGGGGCTGCTGGGAACCATCTTGGGACAGAAGTGGGGAGCCACGGGTAGCCCAGACGTGGTAGACAGCCAGCAGCAGCAGCTCAAAGACAGAATGGGCTGACTCTTGTGAATCTAGGGCGAGATCACTGGCCCCTGAGGTGTGAGCGAATGCTAGCAGGGTCTATGGTAGTTGTGGCATGGTCTGATATGGCAGGCTGCCTCCAGAGGCATGGGGCTAGGCACTGGGTTGCCATTCCTTTGTAAGTTAATAAATGCACATAAAATATATTATATGGTTTGTCTGATAGTGCAGGAGACCCAAAGGGAATTCGGGCCATAGGGTCTCAGGGATCAAATTCACATTATTAGTCAAGCCTATTACAGGAAGCACCTTTATTTGCTGAGCCATCTCACTGGCCCAGTATCTTTATTCTTTAGTATTGTTCACACCAAACTAATTGTGTGTGGCCTTTTCTCCTACCATGTTGTGTAGGCTTGTCTGGTAGCAGCAATCACAAATAAATTCCTTAGTTATCTGATTTGGACATTTGGATAGTAGTTTGAAACGTAGCCAGTTTTTCTATTATGCTGTGCTCCTCTCTGGGAGTTATTTCAAAATATATATATATTGGCTGTATGGTGGTGCACACCTTTAATCCTAGCACTTGGGAGGCAAAGGTAGGCAGATCTCTGTGAGATCAAGTCCAGCCTATTCTACATAGAGAGTTCCAGGCCAGCTGAAGGTTGGGTAGACCCTGTCTCAATAAATAAATAAATAAATAAATAAATAAATAAATAAATAAATAAATAAAAATTCTCCATACTACTCAGACAATCTATAGATGTAGTGCAATCCCTTTCAAAACAATGACTATCCTATGTAGAACTAGAAAAGTAACCTGAAATTTTGAATGAAAGCACAAAGAGAAAAAGCTACACAACCAAAGCAATCTTGAGCGACATAAAATAAACCAGGAGGCATTATTATTACACTGCTTGATTTCAAATTAAAATAATTATTGTGGCATGTAGTTGCATTAAAAAAGACGCACAGCCCACTGCAATGGAACAGAAAGCCTAGACGTGAGTCCCCCATCTACAGCCAGCTGGTCTGCAGCAAGGGTGCTTAGAAAGCACAGTAGAGAAAGGGCAGTCTTTCCAATCAGTGATGCTGGAAAGTCTGAATATGCAAATGCAGAAGACAGAGTAGATCCCTATCTCTCCACATCTTAAAATCAACTCAAAATGTGAGACGCGAAAACTATGAAACTACTTGAAGAAAACATAGGGAAAATTCTTCAGGACGTTGAAACAGGCAAGAATTTTTAAAATAAGACTCTAAAAGCACAGAACAAAAAAGTAAAAACTAATCAGTGAGATGGCATCAAACTCAAAAGCTTTTTCAAAGCAATGGAGACCATCAACACAATGAAGAGACAACTTTCAAAATGCAAGAAAATATTTGCAAACTATCTGAAAGGGTTAATACCTAGAACAGATAAGGAACTTTACATAAAAAAAACTGATTGAGAGGGGCGATAGACTTCAACAGATGTTTCTCAAAGGGAGATATACAAATTGTCAGGAGGTATGTGAAAAAATGCTCTATGTCACTAACCATCAGGGAAATGCAAATGAGTTACAACAAAACACTACCTCACTTAGAATGCCTGTTATCAAAAAGACAGAACCCAGGCTGACAAGGATGTGGAAGAAAGGAAACTCTTGTACACTGTGGAAGGAATAGAAATCAGTCATTATGGAAAACATGCAAAGTCCTGAAAACTTTAAGAACAGAGCTAACATGGGATCCATAACTCTCACAAAAGGAAGTGAACTGATGTCAGGATACGTCTCCACTTCCGTGCCTATGATAGCGCTATTTTCAATAGACCAGAAATGGAAGCAACCTAAGTGGCCATCAGTTGATGAATCCTTGAAGGAAATTCATTATTTTAGTTTGTCTCTCTATTGCTGTGACAAAACACTCTGACCAATACCAGCGTGGGGAGAAGGGGTTTATTTGGCTGACGTCTCCTGGCTCACAATTCATCAGGGAGCCCAAGGTAGGAACTCCGGGCAGGAACCTGGGGGCAGGAGCTGGTCCATGGAGGAATCTGCCTACTGGCTTGCTCCCCTGGTCCCTGCTCATCCTGTTTTCTTATACAATACTGCACAACCTGCCCAGGGGTGGCATCACTCACAGTGGGATGGGCCCTCCCACATCACTCAACAATAAATGAAATACCCCACAGACATGGCCACAGGCCAGCCCAATGGAGGCAATTCCCCATTTGAGACTCCCTTTACCCAGGTCAAGTTGACAACTAAAGCTATCCAGCACAGTCATATATAAACATGTGGACAGGGAATAGAATTTCTATTCCTAATTCCATGCCATCAAATACTGTTCAGCCCTTGAAAGGAGCAAAATCTTGTGTTTTGTGGCACTGGGGATGGAACTATAAATCATATGTTAAAGCTAGGAACAAAGGCAAATATCACATGATCTCAGTCAAAGATGGAATATAAAATAGTTGATTCCCTAGAAATTGAGGATTTGAGAAGAGGGGTAGTTACCTGAGACTGAGGAAGCTAGGGGAGCAGAGGGTGAGGAAGAGGTTGAGCCCTGGGCACTAAGCTACTGTTAGATGGAAACAAGAAGCTGCAGTGTGCCTTGGCACAGCAGGGCGATTACGACAGCAGTCCACCATGAATGTCACATGGCTAGAAGAAAGGTTCTTGACTGTTTCACCATAAAGAAATGGTAACGTTTAAGGAGATATGTTTAACATGATTTAACTATTATATAAAATATATACATGTATCAAGACTTTATATGGTACCCCATATAAAGTTTTTATGTATTAGTTACAATACTTAAAAATTGGCACTTGACCCAAGCGAATATTTTACAAAGCTAACCTTTTTCATCAATGAGATGTAAAAGCTAAGATGTTTCTATCACATCCATTTATCAGAAAAGTTACCCTAATCCCCTTTTCAAATCCAACACTCAACTAATTCTTCATTCTAATTAAAGTATATTTGTAAATAGGATTTATTTGCCTTACATTTTTATGCCTCTAATTTGAAGTATTTTTCAAGCCCTTTGTATTTTTTGTTCGTTTTTGTTTTCTGAGACAAGTTTTGCTATGCGGTCTAGGTTGGCCTCAGCCTCCCCAGCCCTGTGGTTACAGATGGATGACACCCTGATTTGAATGCTCTCCATGCGTGTTGATCAACAAACCACCCATCTCCATCCTGGGTGGCTACAACAAAGCACCACAGACTGCGTGTCTTATGTGACACACATGGAGTCTCACACTGTGTCTTATGTGACGCACATGGAGTCTCACACTGTGTCTTATGTGACGCACATGGAGTCTCACACTGTGTCTTATGTGACGCACATGGAGTCTCACACTGTATCTTATAGGGCACACATGGAGTCTCACACTGTATCTTATAGGACACACATGGAGTCTCACACTCTGTGTCTTATGTGACACACATGGAGTCTCACACTGTGTCTTGTGACACACATGGAGTCTCACACTGTGTCTTGTGACACACATGGAGTCTCACACTGTGTCTTGTGATGCACATGGAGTCTCACACTGTGTCTTATGTGACGCACATGGAGTCTCACACTGTGTCTTATGTGACGCACATGGAGTCTCACACTGTATCTTATAGGACACACATGGAGTCTCACACTCTGTGTGTTATGTGACACACATGGAATCTCACACTGTGTCTTATGTGACGCACATGGAGTCTCACACTGTGTCTTATAGGACACACATGGAATCTCACACCATGTGTCTTATGTGACACACATGGAGTCTCACATGGGAGCTCACAGTTCTGGAAGCTAAAAGTCCAAGATGAGTTCCTTGTGGATTTTTTTTCTTTTTTTTCCAGTTAATTATTTATTTAATAACCACATACTTAGAAGAAGCATTTCATTACAACAGCAATGACATATTCAATAACAATTTCCAGAGCTAAGATGTATGTCTTTCAAAATTGGCTGTAAATTTTTAGGTTTACAGTTGAATGCCAGGCAGGTCAGGCTACCTGACATGGCTTAAGTAGAGTATCTGAGGCCGGGCATGGTGGCCTTTAATTCCAGCACTTGGGAAGCAGAGGCAGGCGGATCTTTGTGAGTTCAAGGTCAGGCTGGGCTACAGCAAAGTCCAGGCCAGCTAGGACTACAGGGAAACCCTGTCTCAAAAAGACCAAAATAAAGTGGAATATCTGGATGTGCAGTTGACAAGGATTTGTGCTGAGTAATATTCACTGTCAGCTGGGCTGGACTGGATTGAGGATAACATAAAAAACGTATTTCTGGTTGTGTGTGAGGGTATTTCCAAAGATTTAACTGAGGGAAGACCTACCCTGAATGCAGGCAGTATTATCCCATGGGCTGGGATCCCAGACTGGTAAACAGGGAAACAAGGAGAAAGCGAGCAGAGCACCAGCTTTATCTCACTCTGCTTCCTGTCAGCAGACAGTGTGACCAGCTGCCTCACACCCCAGCTGCCATGCCTTTGCCACCAAGATGAACTGTATCTCCTCAAACCGTAAGCCAAAATAAACCCTTTCTTCTTTTTTTAAATTAAAAAAAATTTAATAACCACATGATTAGAAGAAGCATTTCATTACAGCTTTAACATATTCAGTAACATACTCCAGAGCAAGAGTACATCTCTTTCACAAGTGGCTGCAAATTTCTAGGTTCACAGTTGAATTAATATAGTTATACTTATTGAACTCAGTATAAGCCCTGTAAGACATAAAATTGAATGAGTTTTTAACTTTAAAAAAGATCTCCATTTCATTTTAGAATATATTGTTGTTTCCACAAAGACTCATTGTTTCTGCTACTAACACTGAGATGTTGGTGCATGAATCTCTAATCTGTATACATCTGATTATTACTAGTCATAATTGGTTGCACTTGGACCCTTGGTGCCTGTGTATGTCTATGAAGTCATTGGGTGGGTTTCACTGGTAATGTTTATCACCTCTACTAATTAGCATGACATAAATTTCCATGCTTCCTCCTCAAATACAGTACATTTTTAAAAATTTTGTTGATTTTGTGTGTGTGTATGTGTGTGTGTGTATATATCACACAGAACATCCCAAACCATCTTATTCAACTATACACCCACTTCCCAGTTGACACCCTCCCATAGCCTCCCTCCCCCCACTAGAGCCCTTTTATTCTGATATCCCTGCTACTGTCTGCTGTGTTGTCAGCACCCCAGCCATTCCCCACTACTTGCCCTTCTGTTGAATCTAATCAGCCTATCTAGAGGTCTTTGTTTTAGGAGGGTCAGGTGTTCCTCTTCTAGCAGCAATCATTTGTCAATATTCTTTAGATAAGATTAGGGTCTGCTGTTCATTTTCCCAGTTCTGTGCTGGGTTACTATCTGGGAGTCACTTTGGCCACCCTGGCCAACAACTCAAAAGAAGATATCTCTTATCTGGCATTGTTGCTTGTTATGTAGCCTTTAGCTATGCATATGGACTCTTAAGAAATTATATTGACCCCTTTAATCTTTGGTTATACTTTCCTTTTGGATGTTTAAGGCCGTACAGTTGGCCCTGATAAAAAAAATTATTTTTACTCTTAAGGTCGTTTGAGGATCTGTTCTTCAGGGTCACATGCACTTGGGAAGAGCCCCTGGCTCCTTTCTTTTGCCAGTTCTGCCTATGTGAAGATGAGTCAAAGGTCTTGCTTGACCATGGTTGGCTTTGCTTGGAAGCATGGAGGAAATGATTCCTCTGTGTTGACCCACCTCTTTGTAGACTGGACACTGGTTTAAATCCATCTGGTGGGGTCTCCTTGGCCTCCTTGATCAAGAGGACAGGTGACCCACCACAATTACAGGACATTTT
>NW_008339381.1:1277367-1304037 GCF_000622305.1 Nannospalax galili
GTTTAATCTCCATGTGTTCATGTGGTGATTTTGGCTTCTTCAGGTGTTGAATGTAAGCTTTATTGCATTGTGGTCTGATAGAACACATGGAATTACTTCAGTCTTTTTGTATTTGCTGAGCTTTGTTTTGTGCCTCAGTATATGGTCGATTTTGGAGAAAGTTCCATGGGGTGCTGAGTAGAAAGTATGTCCTTTGGTGTTTGTGTGGAGTACTCGATAGATGTCTGTTGAGTCCATTTGATATATGGTTTTGTTTAATTCAGATGTCTCTCTGTTAAGTCTCTGGCCTGTTGACCTATCTAATGGAGATAGCGGGGTATTGAAGTCGCCTACTGTTAATGAGTTGGGGTTAATCTGGTTCTTAAAGTCCTGTAGTATTGTTTTGATGAAGTTGGGTGCACCAGAGTTTGGTGAATATATGTTCATGACTGTAATATCTTCTTGATTTATTGTTCCTTTGATCAGAATGAAGTGGCACTCTTTATCTCTTCTGATTAGTTTTAATTTAAAATATATTTTTTCAGATATTAGAATTGTATGCCTGCTTTTTTCTTAGTACCATTTGCTTGGTATATTTTTTTCCATCCTTTCACTTTAAGATGGTATCTGTCCTTGAAAGTGAGATGAGTTTCTTGCAGACAACAAAAAGATGGGTTTTGTTTCTTAACCCATTCACCTAGTCTATGTCTTTTGACTGGGAGTTCAGTCTATTAATATTTAAAGTTATTAATGAAACATGAGTATTGAATCCTGTCATTTTTATTTCTATTTACATTTGTGATGTAGCTGTACCTTTCCACAGTTATACCTTCATTGAATTTTTTTCCACAACTCCTTGGGTATAGTCATCCCTTTCTTCAGCTCTTTGTATTGCTTCCAGAACTCTCTGAAGGGCTGGTTTTGTAGACATGAATTCCTTCAGCCTATTTATGTCATGGAAGAATTTTCTTTCCCCTTCAACTATAATAGACATTTTGGCTGGGTATAGAAGTCTGGGTTGGCATCTGTGGTCATTTAAAACTGGGAATACTTTGGTCCAGGCTTTTCAGGCTTTCAGAGTTTGCACTGAAAAGTCAGCTGTAATCCCAATGGGTTTCCCTTTATATGTGACTTGTTTCTCTTTTGCAGCTTTCGGTATTGTTTCTTTGTTTTGTACATCTAGTGTTTTTACTATGATGTGCTGTGGAGAGTTTCTTTTCTGGTCTTGCCTATTTGGTATTCTATATGCCTCTTGTGTTTGTATGGGCATACCTTTCTTTAATTTTGGAAAATTTTCTTCCACGATTCTGTTGAAGATCTGGTCCATGCCATTATCTTGGGATTCTTCTCCTTCCTATATGCCTGTGATTCTTAAGTTTGGTCTTTTTATGGTGTCACAATTCCTGCATATTCCATTCTTGTGATTTCTTAAATTTTTCATAATCTTTGCTTGAGTGGCCTAGTTTGTCCACTTTATCTTCCAGTCTTGATACTCTGTTTTCCATTTTATTTATCCTATTGGAGAGGCTTTCTCCTGTCGTTTCTAATTGGCTTACTGAGTGTTTCACTTCCTTCTTCATTTCAGCCTGAGTATTCTTCAATATTTCTAACTCTTTTCTGAATTCATTCAGAACTTTATCCCTATCTTCCTTCAGTTCTTTGATTTCTTTGTGTGTTCTTTAAATTCACTGAATTCTTTTATCATGTTTATAATTGTTCTTTTGAGTTCCATGTCCTGCATTATCTCTAGGGGGTTCTCATTGTACTCCTCTAGAGGACTATTGGTATTTGGTGGGGATATGGTATTTTGGGTTTTCATGTTGTTTTTTCTCTGTGATTTTGACATGTGAATTTCTTTTGTAGTTTCTGATTTTTGTGTGAGACTCGAGCCTTCAAGTTTAGGTCTGCTCTTTTTGTTAACTTTATGTGTCTTTGTGGTTTAATTTTTGGGCATGAAAGGCTGATTCCACTAAGCTTCCAGTTCTCTCTTTTGATTTTATATTGGAGTGGCCAGATTGCTTTTTTCTTCAGGAGTTCCCACAGAGGCCCAAGTCAGTTGAGGATCAGATGCTCTCAGGCTTTCTCCTGAGGTCTGGATCCCTCTAGGATAGTCTTTGGCCTCAGGAATTTGGAGGTTGGACTGGCCTGGGAGCCAGGCCCAGGAAAGATGCTGGTCTAGGGCAGCTGGTGGCTGTGCCAACCAGAGATGCAAAGGAAGATGGGGGCGGGAGGCGGCTCTAAGGGCCCCTGGAGACTGCACTGAGGAGCTGCCGTTGGTCTGGATACAGAGGACCAGGAAGAGTAAAGGTCAGCCCCAGCATCCAGGAAAGAGGCTGGTGGGTTGTGCCGACCCAGGGAGGCAGAGGGAGGTGAGGGTGGGGCCAGGCCCAGGGCGCCCCTGGGGACCCAAGAAGGAACTGAGTTGGTCTGGATGCATAGGATCTAGAAGAAGCAGTGGTGGTTCCCCAGTTGTCTGGGGCATCAAGACAAGGAATGGGACAGGACCCAGGCTAGGAGGAGAGACCAGTGGGGGAGATGGGAGGGTGAGTGAGGCTGGGAGAATCAAGGCAAGGAGGGCACTATCACTCACACCGGAGAGAGAGGCCTGCGGGTCGGAGATAGGCCTGCGGGTCCGGCAGGCCCAGGGAAGCAGCCCTTGTGGATTTTCATCTTCTTAAAATGACTGCCATCTTGCTGTGTCTTTTCACGTCAGAGGGCAGTTCTGGGGCATCCTTTGTAAGAGGACTAGTCTCATTCTGAGGACTCTGCTTTCATGACCTCATTACGTCTCCAAATCCTACCATGTTCATCATACTATCACTAGTGATTGAGTTTTCAATATATAAATTTGTCTGGGGGAGACTCAAAGTTAAGTCCATGGAACCAACTTAAGGCTCAGACAACTACTTTTATCATTTCCCAGAACTCTCTGGGTTGATCACACTCTGCTGAGTCACCTGGAACTAGACTTATAGTCATCTGATGTCTTTGCAGGACAAGAATATCAAAGATGGTCCCTCACTCACCTGGTACCTCCACAGGATTGAGTTCATTGAGGCTGAATGACTTGGAGACCCATCTTTTCCTGTGTCAGGGCTGAGGTCCTCCTCCTCAGGAATTCTCCTTAACCACATGAGAATACAGACCAAGTTCTTCCACTGTAACTCACGGGTTCCCCAGAACACAAAGGAAGGATCTTCCAGGAAGGTTTCGGTCTTAGACTGTCATCCCATCAATCCCATCACTTCTATCATTCTGCTTTGGTTACACTGAGGCACAGGCCAGCCCAGCCCAGGCCTGCACAGGAATGGGAATATTGGGAGGCATGCTCACTGAAGGCCATCTGTGGAGACTAATACACCGTATTAAGCACATTCATTTAAAAAGGCATTTCCAGTTCCAGTTACCCATGGCTAATGAGGACCGCCTGTAGCTGAAATCACTTTGGTGGGCATTTCCAAAAGCCTAATGAGCTCTGATGTCAATCGCAACAGTCAGTCTACTTTTAACAATCCCAGGCCTCAAGTACAGGAATTCATTTATAAGCAAATTAGAGCCTCAGTTTGATTCATAAACTTCAACCCCCTATTGTTAGTTTTTTTTAAAAAGAACAAGTTTAGGTACATTTTCCTACAGATACTAAGCAAATATTTGGGAAATAATTCAAAGTTTAGTGTATAATAACAATCCCAAACATTTGTATGGCACTTTATGATTTAAATAGTGCTTTGAGGTGCTCTCTTCTTTGCCCTTTATTTTGAATCATATGTGGCAGTTCAGGATAGTGTTCCAGTTTTCAGGTGAGAAAACTAACTCATCAGAAGCTTTTAAGTTTTTCCCAATCATGCAGTGTGAGGAAACACCAGAGTCAGAACTCTAAGTCAAGGTTCAAGACACTCATCCTCCTAAAGTTCTCCTCTCAAGTTTCAAAAAACCTCAACCTGAAATTCAACCACAGGCATTCTGTGTGTCTGCACATGTGTCTTTCCAGTGTTTAAGAGCACTGGCTGCTCTTGCAGAGGACTCGGGTTTGGTTCCTAGCACCCACATGGTAACTAACAACCATCTGTAACCCCAGTCCCAGGGAATCTGACACCCTCTTTTGATTTCCATGGGCATTACACAGCATAGGTGCACTTACATACATGCAGACAATACACTCATACACAAAATAAAAATAATAAAATATTTTGTTTAAAAGTATTCAAAATGTTGCTACTTCTGGGTGACAACCTTTAGCTGTAGAAATTCCCTCTATGAAAATCTGAGGACCCTCATCCTGGAGAATTGGACCCAGAGAGAGCCACGTGGCCTTGTGCTTGCTAAGCAGGCATTTCACCACTGAGCTAAATCCCCAACTCACATTATGGAGCACTCTTTCTAAAGGAAGGGCTGTGGTAGCTGTCTTATCTAGTGACTCGACATGTTTTGTTTTCAAGGTTATTGTTAAGAATGAAATTAAAACATTACCCTAAGTATCCTCATAGCATCCAGTGTGGAAACTTCTTCTGGGAAGGAAAAAGGACTAATATGGAACTGTCAAACATGCTTTGACATACTATTGCACATGTCCCAACTCAAGGACGTCACTCTAGTAATATTGCATTTGGCATAAGCAAAGCCATTTGCCTTCCATCTTCCCCTTCTTCTTGTTCCCTTGTAATGAGAATATGGCTTGAGTTGCTTTACTAAACAGCTAACAAAATCCATAAGGAAGTAACACTTGTTAACAAAATCCACAGCGTGTGAGTGAGACAGAAAGGGTTGACCAGGTGCCCCATGTTTGATGGACCTAAAGAGTCCATTTTCTCTGGTACTAATTTCTGTTCTAGTTTGCTTTTTGTTACTATGATAAAATAATGGCCAAAACCAACTTGGAGACAAAAAGTTTCATTTCATCTTAGTGTTTATAGCCCATCATTGAAGAGGGAAGCCAGGGCAGGAGTTCAAAGCAGGAATCTGGAGGCTGGAACTGAAGCAGAAACCATGGAGGAACAGCACTTACTGGTTTGCTTCCCCTAGCTTGCTCAGCTATCTTTCTTACACAGTCTAGGCCCACCTACCTAGGGATGGTACCATCTATAGTGAAAATGTCCCATAGACATGTTCATATGTCTGTCTGAGAGAGTCAGTCCCTCCACTGGAGCTCCCTTTTCTCAAGTATGTCTAGGTTTGTGTCAAGCTGACAAAACTAACCAGCTCAAAACCCCAAGCCATATCCTTCAGTCAAGTGCCTGACATGGTCTCCAGCTTTCATAATATCGCCATATTACCTGTCAATTTTCTTAGTCTAAGGGTAACAAAAGGTAAGCTTGGGAATGAAACCGACAGATATAAGGTATGAGCTGCTCTTTTGCATTTCCGAACCACTTTGTCTCAGTTATCTCGCAGTTTGAGGAATTTGTTGAGTTCCATTACAGTTCTGGGCATGAACCCCAGGCTTCATCCTCCCTAATCCTTTATGAATGTTATTTTCAGACAGCCTCACTAAAATTTTCAGTCCAGCCTTAAACTCACACTGTAGCCCCAGCAGGTCTTGAACTTATGACTCTCCTGTGTCAGCCTCTTGAGTAGCAGGCTTGTGCCTCACATGCCAGGCTGGATCTCTCTTAATTCAGGCATTGTTATTGTTTTTAGGCAATTTTTAATATCAAAAATATAAACCTATGTACACAGAATCACTTCACCAAAAATACATGGGAAAGACAAAAGGTGGTAGTGTGTACAGGATGGGCTCCTGGAGTCGCCGTTGCTTAGCAGATCTATACCATTTTGGACCACAGATTTGAACCTGCATGTGATACAAGTTTTCAAACAAGCTTCAAAAAAATATTATACAGTTTTTAAAATATTTTTTCACAAATCAAATGTCAGCTTTAAGTGCAGTGTTTATAGAGTGCTGCTGTACTCTGATGTAACACATAAAAAATAGAAGTGTTGATATATTTGGACCATTTATTTGCAGGGTATCTTTTTAGTACCAGCAAGTCAGCAAGTCCAGTTAGAAAGTTCCATCTGTTCTGCCTCCTGGCCATCTATACTGGTGTCATCTTCAGCTTCCTGGCCATCTATACTGGTGTCATCTTCAGCTTCCTGGCCATCTATACTGGTGTCATCACAAATCAAGCCACCACGGTGGTTTTTTGCTGCATGAGAGCAATACTCTACATGTCTCTGTGGGAACATTTGGCCTTTGTTCCTCCCCTTCTCCCTTATCAGTGAGGATTTATTCAGGGGGAAAACGAGTGAAATGGAGCAGAGTGTCTCAAAAATGAGATTAGACCTTTCACAGTTGTGGAAGAAGTTGGGGTAGGGAATTTTAAACCAGTTCAGTAAAGGTCAAATTGCCAGTTTGACCATTGTCTCTGAACTGCAGCCCTAGTACCTTCACACACAGTGAAATCAGAATCGAAAGAAAAATATAATGTCTACGAAGTACAGAGGATGTGCGTTTAGAAAAATCTTACTTATTCACGGGCAAAGAATTTGGAGTTCTAGAGGTCTGTCCTCTAAAATGTGAAATGCAACTGTTTTTTGTTATTGTTGTGGTTGTTGTTTCACTTTTCTCATCAGTGTGGTTAGAAATATGACATAAATCACTTGAAAGAGGAAGCATTTATTTTAACTCATGGCTTCAAGGAGTTCAATCCACTTCCCTCGGCTCTATTGAGTTGGGTCCAAGGTAAGGCTGAGCATCATGGCTGGGAAAAAATATGCTAAAGGAAGCTGTTCACCTGATGGTGACCAGGAAGCAGAGAAAAGGACTTAAAGGAAGGGTTGGGATAAGCAATAGCCTCCAGGAACATGTCCCAGTGACTTCTGTCTTCCAGTTTGGCCAGACTCCCTGCTTTCCACAGTCTTCCCCCAATGCCATCCACTCTTCCCCAGATGAATGTACCCAGGTTTTAATCTACTCATTCAGTCAGAACCTTCAAGAGCTAATCACTTCTGGAAACTCCTTCACAGACACACCTAGAGGTGTGCTTTACAAATCTCCTAGGTGCCTCTCAGTCCAATTAAGTCGCAAATCAAAATTAACCATCACAGGAACTGAAAAGGATATTCAGCATAGGTAGACAGAATACCAGACTTAATCATAATGGCCAGACTGAAATAACTATGAAAATGTCAGGGAAAATGAACTGCAGTCACATAGAAACTTCCCACCAAATCTTCAGTCATCAAGCAATTTTTCCACATCTCCTATGAAAGTTAACATATGCATGTACTTGTAAGATATCAAATCCCACTTCTTGTCTCTGGTTTTCAACCGTGTTAGCACCAGCACTGATCTGTTCTTTCCTTTTATTATTCTCATCTTCTGTTCAATGTTCTCTTTTTATTCAGGACCCATAAAGATTAGAAGGGCTGGCAGGCATAGTACTTCATGCCTGTCATTCCAAGATTTGGGAGCCTGAAGTAGGAGGCTCACCTTCAAGGCAATGTGAGCTTCTGTCACATAGTGTGTTTCAGGCCAGACTGGGTTACAGAAAGAGCCCGTCTCAAAAAAACAAAACAAAAGAAAAGGGTTAGGGTTGGAGAGATGGCTCAGCGGTTAAGAACACTGACTGTTCTTGCAGAAGACCTGGGTTTGAATCTCAGCACCCACGTGGCAGCTAACAACTGTCCATAACTCCAGTTTCAGGAGATCTGGCACAGGTGCACTTACCTACATGCAGGCAATACATGCATGCACATAAAATAACTATAATAAAATATTTTTTTAAATAGAAAAAGAAAAAGGGTTAGTAACTTGTCTTGTTTTTCTGACAAAGAACATGGCAAAAGCAAATTAAAGAAGGAAGAATTTATTTTGGTTTTCCGTTCCAGAGGATATAATCCACCACAGCAGGAAAGATATGGCAGAAGGACCAGGTTGGTGGCTGGTCTCAATAAGCAAACAGAGTGGGTTGGTGGAAGTTGGTGCTCAGCTAGTGTTCTGCTTTTTATTCACTCCAGGATCCCAGGGCATGAGATGAGATGGTGCCGCCCACATTTAGGGGTGGTCTTCCCTAATCAGTTAACCTAATCTAGATAATCCCTGACAGACATGTCCAGACACCTGTTTCTTCCATTTTCTAGACCCTGTCAAGTTGATGATCACTATTAAGCATGGTAGGTTGCTTCCTCTGGTTGGGCTATCATGGTAATCACTCTCACACACTGTTCATAGGTCACAGTTAATATGCAGCAAAGCTTTGATCAGGTGTCTTTCTAGCTCCTGCTCTCCTTTTTTCCTGTGGTCTTCTGTGCAGGTGTGTATAGTACTAAACTTTCTATGGAAATCTCTAGAAAAGGCTGAGGCTCTTGTGTTGGTGGTCACTCCCATCTGCACAGATGTGCACTGCCTCTCTCATCCATCCTTTGTCACTCCTGGTTCTACAAACACGCATCCCGGGGGTGAAAGATCATGAGCATCTCCTTGCCTGTGTGCCGAGAGAGACTTCCAGACTGAATGCAGACAGAAAAGAGTTCCCTGTCTGCTCTAGAACCATGGCCTCTCCATGCCTGCTTTGCCCATGCTAAGATGTAGTCCAGCTTATAGCAGTACTGGCTGTGTTTGTTCTTTAATCATTTCTTATCCTTCGAGTGTGGATTACATTGCGTGTGATCAAAGGAAGAGCCAGCTGCTCTGTTTGAGAGCATTAGAGGAGTTTCCCAGAGGGGATGACATTTCTTAAGTGATTTTTTTTTTCTCACAAAGACTCACAGCTTGTAAGCTTGAAACATACCACATTGCTCTTTCAAATACACATCAATTAAGTTTACGGTTTGGTACTTTTCTAGTAAACGTGGTAGTATTTTATCAATTCATCCTAATTTCTGCCCCTCTGTGACAGTCCAGAACACATCTGTAACATTGTCATCCAGAAGGAAGGAAACAGGAAATTAACCCGCATAGAGAATTGAATCTATTTTTAATGGTGGTGATATCCTATCAACCAAAGAAATAAACTACATGCTCTTTACTTTTAGTAAGAAGGAATAAAGCTTTGAACAGTAAGTTCCAGCCTGTGACATACTGGATCTCATCTGAACAGTGTGTTCCTAGATGTCTGTCTTAGTTTGTTTCTCCATTGCTGTGACAAAACACTCTGACCACTACCAACTTGGGGAGGAAAGGGTTTATTTGTCTTACATCTCCCAGGTCACAGTTCATCAGGGAGCCCAAGGTAGGAACTCAGGGCAGGAACCTGAAGGCAGGAGCTGGAGCACAGGCCATGGAGGATCACTGCTTACAGGCTTGCTCCCTGGCCCCTGCTCAGCCTGCTTTCTTATGCAACACAGGCCCACCTGCCCAGGGGTGGCACCACCCACATCACCCAACAATCAAGAAGATGCCCCATGGATATGGCCACAGGCCAGTTCAATGAAAGCAATTCCCCAACTGAGGCTCCCTCAACCCAGGTGAGTCAAGTTGACACTAAAGCTATCCAGCACAATGTCATCAATGAAAACTCTTGCCTCCGTGGGGACTGGCAATTGTATAGTGATTCTCTGAGTCAATACCATGGGCACAGCTGTTAGAAGCATGGCTTGCAGTAAAGTACCGTCAAACAAAATTCAAATGCCACATTTGTCACAGTCCCAAAGATTTTGTGAAAAGCACCAAGCAGTAAAGTACTCATTGTCAGGAAATGTATCTCAAACATATAAATTCATAGTCATTGAGCTGACTGGATACAAATTGACCTATAATTTTTTAAGCCTTTCCCCAGCCTTTGACTTCATTTTCACACGTCATACACTTTACCCATTACAATTATTTTTGCTTGTTGTTCCAAATCATCTCTTTAATCTACCATTTCCTTCTAAAGGAAGTTACCTAGGAACTATGAAATAGTCCTTAGAACTAAAGTACCAACACTACTATTTGTTGAACATGACCCGGGTGCCACTTTTGCAAGTATTTTTACATACAGTATCCCATTTGACTTAGTTCTTATGATGCTGGGATCCTATGCAATGTATATCGTCTGGTTTACTGATGAGAAACTAAATACTCAGGACACCAGAGAAAGGGACTGGGAAGATGGTTCAGTCAGTGAAGTGCTTGCTTTGCAAACATGAAGACCTGAGTTCAATCTTCTGAACCTGTACAAAATAAAAAGTAAATCCCAACACTAGGGGGCAGAGACAGGTGGATCCCTGGGACTCGCTGGCCAGTCAGCCTTGCCTACTCAGTGAGCTCCAGGCCCATGAAAGATCCTCTTTCAAGATAAGGTGGTCTATGAATAGGACATCTATACCAAACCTCCACCACCCAAGGCTCAGGGACCATTGCAGAAGAGGGAATGGAAATTGTAAGAGCCAGAGGTAGCAGGTGACCACAAGGAAACAGAAGTTTCTCATACGAACTTACAGCAGTGTTAACAACATGCACAAGTCCCATGCAAGCTCAAGCCAGATAAAATCCCAGCATAGAAGTGGGGAAGTGGGGAAGAAGTCTCAGCCTTAGCTGAGAAACTATTGGCAACGAATAACTACTAGGGGAGGGAGAGTTGGGTTTCTTTAAAGGTGTGATGCTTAATGGGTTAACTGGGCTTCAGTGAATGGATACACACCAGAAAACATTCAGGGACACAAACTTGACTTGATAGGCCTTCATATATGTGACAGAGTGCATGAAATCTGGCAGTGGGGGATGTACAGACAGGGAAAGGGGCCTAAATATGATCAAAATATATAAAATTTGCAAAAATTCAATAAAAATAAGGAAAAAAGAAAAGGAAATGTACCACAGAATACATAAAGATTTAAAAAATGAATCTTTATATTTGTAAAAAAAACAAGGTCTAAGGCTCCTGGCTCCTGAGGAATAATGCCTAAGGTTGATCTCCGGCCTCCACACGTACACATGTATAGGCTCACACATACACCTGTACACACACACACGTGCACACACACACACACACACACACACACACACACCACGACAGCTGGAGAAGGCTTTCAAAGGGATGTGAGAAAAAATAATTTCAGAACGTCTCTTGAGAACATCGGAAGACAGGCCCCGTCTATTTTTCCTGTCTGATTGTGTCTGCATGGAGCTTCATTTCTGATGGTGTGCACTGGCCATGCTCTCAGCTGTGGGGTGCTCATGTTCACCAAGTTCAGCATCATCTCCTCTATCAGGAAGTCTCTTCAGCTGGGAATGTACATTGAACACAAAAGGGATGGAGTTGGAGTTCTTGCTGTCATTGAGAGAAACTAGGTGAATACTTAGCCTGAATGCAGCTGCAGTGGGGATAGAGGCTGGTTTCTGTTTCCATAGTGTTCTTTTCATTTCTGTTGTTGTGATGAAACACCATGACAGAAACAACGTAGGGAAGGAAGGGCTTATTTTAGCTATAGCACAGGCAGCTCGAGACAACTGACCCATCACATCTGCAGTCAAGGGCGGAGAGACAGACGCAGGCATGCTCACTCTCGCTTGTGCTCAGCTGGGACCCTCAGCCTAGGGTATGGTGCCACCCACAATGGGCTAGGTCTTCCCACATGAATGAACTTAATTAACACAATCCACCCCTAGGCATATCCATGGGCCAACCCAAAGTAGACAATCCTTCACTGAGACTCTTCTGAGGTGACTCTAAATTGTGTCAAGTTGCTATCTAAAGCCAGCCATCTCTGGTAGCACCATAGCTCCTTTGATTATAACAATGAATTTTTGCTTTTAAGTACTCTTGAACTGTTAGTTTCTGTGTGCACTGGACATAAAGTATCCTAAGTGAAAGGGTTTGTTTCTTCTTGTTGATTTATATTACTGATACTAGTTGTGGGTCTCCTCCTCTCTCAACCATTTTGAGGGCATCTTCCAAGAAGCCATGCAGGTTAGAGGTCTAATGTTATGCTTCTGACATGTAACAGGCCCCCAGCAGAAATTTGTTCAGTTGACTAACAAATGGATAGTACAGTGGTTAGAAGCAAGTATATATTTCATTTGGTTGAGAAATGATGAAACAATATCGATACATGGCTAGTTTTGATGTAAGTTATTGATTATGAAGAGGAGATTTTTAATGGTTTTTGTTACATTATCCAAGAAGGCATAGCTATAACTAATGAGAAAGAATTAAGTGTAATATAAATGTAAACAGAATACTGAGAAATAGTTTCAGTAGATGAGGTTGGAATTGATCCATCAGAGGAGGCCCAGTGGAAATGACTGGGGACATGTTACTCATGCATGTCACTCGGGGCTGCATTGGGGCAGATTCTGGGATTAGCAGAATGATTAATGAGGCCATATCTCTAGTTTTATTGATTCTGTCTCTTAGACCAGTATATAGTCACAACCTCTCACCCTCTAGAAACAGACTGTATGTTTGTGTTAAACTTTCTAATTCTGCTTTTCTTTTTCCTTTTTAGAGCATATCCCAACACCATCAGGAATGTCTGCTTTAAGTGGAAAAGTACAGACTGTTCTGGGCCTCATAGAGCCAAGCAAACTGGGCCGCACCCTAACCCATGAGCACTTGACAATGACCTTTGACTGTTTTTACTACCCACCGCCTCCATGTCATGAAGCTACCTCCAAGGAACCTATCATGATGAAAAATTTATTTTGGATTCAGAAAAACCCATATTCCCATAGAGAGAACCTTCAGTTGAACCAGGAGGCTGAAGCCATAAGGGAAGAATTGTTATATTTCAAAGCTAAGGGTGGAGGGGCTTTGGTGGAAAACACCACCACTGGGATCCACAGGGACGTGCAGACACTGAAGTGGCTGTCAGAGCAGACCGGAGTCCACATCATAGCTGGAGCTGGGTTTTATGTGGATGCAACTCACTCTGCAGAGACCAGGGCCATGTCAGTGGAACAGGTAAAAGCACTCCTTTCTATGATGTTATTTGTGTGTAAATTCAGAACGGCCTGAGCCGTGCAGATGCCGTTGGCTCAGATGTTCCTGGATATGATACAAAAACTTGCTAGCTAGCAAAGACATCTGCCAATTGGGTCCCAAATTAGTAAAATTCTGTTTCATAAAGAAAATGTGTTGAGGAAGGAGCTCTCAATGCACTGGTCACTGAAACATGCAGTGTGTAAGTACTTAGTTTGTACATATCTGGCTCAGCAGTGCGAGTCAGCCTGCTTGTAAGTCTTACTTTTCCATTATAAACTTCAGTTATGTAACATCAATTTTTCCGTCAGATTTTATAATAACAAGCACTGAAAATTCACTGTAGGGTAAGTCTTGGCAGGCTGAGACTTGGTACTTTTGCAACTATATTTCCTTCTCTTTTTACAAACCAGGAGGACTGGAAGAAAATCCATTCTCTTGCTTGTGATATTAAACAAGTATGGGCAGAAGGAAGCTAACTTCGTGGACACAAAGAAAGAATTAGCTGCAAAGCTTTATTGCACCTGTGTGCTCTCTTTCTAAATACATGTGCATATGGTGATGTGTGTTTACACATGTAGACTCATAGTCCTGTGTACATTCCATTTCCTGTTTCACAGGCACAGAACCTTGGTTAAACTCCTTATGAAACACCTGTTAATGTAAAACAATGTGCTTTAAAATTTCATCTGTATTACTTTTCAATGGGGATTTAAATAAATATATCTATATGCATATGTGTGCATGTGTGTGTGTGCATGGATGTGTTCCTGTTATTTAAAGCTAAGCAGATAGCAGGGACTACACATTTGTCAAATCATGCTTAGCAGTTACTATACATATGAAGCAGATACTGTAATACTGGCATTGTGTGCTGTGACTTTTCTAGGCTGAATAAAGGATTTAAGAGGGAATTAAAGAATTACTTGATAGAGCTGACAGATTCAACAGCATTCATAGATGCTGCTCCCACATTCAATTAGAGATTTTGTTTTCAGTCTGAATGCACTCCTTTCCTTATAGCATCCTTAACCTGCAAGTTTCTTGTCAAATCACCTCAGTAACATACTGAATCTTGGACTTAGCAAAACTTGTTGAATTTTCAGTTTATCCTGGAAAATGCCTTGCTCATTAACCAGTATTCATTGAATGATGACTACTGAGTGAATACATTGTGTGTGTGAATATGTGTTTGTGTGTGTGTGTGCATGCGCATGTGTGCATGTGTATGTGTGTGTGTGTGTGTGTGTGTGCGTGCTTGTACGTGCATAAATGTTGGGGGGGGAGCATGCATGTGGAGGCTGGAAGACTACCTCGGGTGTCACCCTCAGAAATACTGTCCATCTCCTTTATGACAGGGTCTCTCACTGGCCTGTAGTTCACCAATTAAGCTAGACTGGCTGGCCAGTGAGCTCCAGGGATTCCCCCATCTTGCCTCCCCAGCACTGATTATAAGTCCGCACCACCACATCCAGCATTTCATTTTTATGTAGGTTCTGGAATTGAACTTAGGTCCTCAGGCTTTTGAGGTAAGCTCTCTACTCACTGAGCCATCCCCTCAGCCCCAAATTTACTTTTGAAAGAATACATTACTAAATAAATACCTTTCTTTATATAGTATGATGGGTTTATTTTGATACATTTCACAATCTATAAAACATTCCTCTTCAGCTTACAGATGTCCTTATTAATGAAATTCTCCATGGGGCTGATGGAACCAGTATCAAGTGTGGAGTTATTGGAGAAATAGGCTGCTCCTGGCCATTGACTGAGAGTGAAAGAAAGGTGCTTCAGGCCACAGCTCACGCACAGGCTCAGCTTGGCTGTCCTGTCATTATCCATCCTGGACGGAACCCCCGTGCACCATTCCAGATCATCCAAGTACTGCAAGAAGCAGGTGCAGATATCTCCAAAACAGTGATGTCCCACCTTGACAGGTAAGCAGGCTGTCTTACAATCCGTGTAACTACTGTATGACTAAGTGGGCAATCAAGTGAAAAAAATCACTGGTGATGCGGTTAATGAAATGCTAATCACATAGGGATATGCCGTGGCTAACTTGGAAGATCGTTTTCTGCGAGTGCTGAGCATTGAACCTAGGGCTCCCACGTGTAATTTGCAAGCTCTCTACCACTGAATTATACATATACAGGGTAGAGGCCCTGGAAGTTAGTATTTTTGAAACCTTATAAATTAAAATCAATGCTACTGTTCTTATCCCTCTGTGTGTCAGATTCTACCTTAGGCATGTTACCAAAGTACTCTCTAGGGTATTTGATCCTTCAGGACCCTTCTCCAGGTGTCCCTGCTTCATCTCTTGCTGTCATGGCATGGTGTCTTGTACCATGTTGTTCAGTATTTGCCAACAGTTTGAGTAATTGTGTCCATAGATATAAATGAAGAAAAAGCAAATGGCTTCACCCTGAAGGGAAAAACACAAAACGTAAATGCTTATGTTTCTGTTACCTATTTGTAGTTTGAAACATCTGAAGTTTGGAAAGTTCAATTATAAAAACAGTGGTGGTAATAGCCAGATGTGGTGGCACACGCCTTTAATCCAAGGACTCAGGAGGCAGAAGCAGGTGGATCTCTGTGAGCTCAAGGCCAGCCTGGTCTACATAGTGAGTTCTAGGACAGCTGGGGCTACAGGGAGACCCTGTCTCAAAAATACAAAAAAATAAAATAAAATAAAAATAGTGGTAAATGCAGTATTTCCTAGTGTAGTGTAGTAGTATCTTATGGCTGCTGTAACAAGTACAACAGGCACCTCAAAACAATTAAACTTTATTTTCTTACAGTTCTGTATGAGGAGATCTGAAACCAAAGTGTTGACAGGACCCTGGGAATGCAAAGGAATCGTTTGCTTATTTCATAGTCTGGCAGATCCAAGTGTTGCTTTGCTTTAGTTTGCTTTGCTCTGCCTCTGCCTTCACGTGGTCTTTAGTTTATGTCTGTGTCTTCTCTTCTGTCCTTAAGGACATTCACCATTGAGTTTAGGACACACACATATAATCTAGAATGAGCTTGTGTTAAAATCCTTAACTTAATTACATAGACCTTCTTCTCAAATAAGGTCACTTTCAGAGCTTCCCAGGTTAGAATGTAGATAGGTGCTTTCAGAGTGCGTTAGTCAGTTTCCTATTGTATTGGATGCATGACTACATCAACAGATATTGGCTGTTGTTAATGATGCAAATGAATGTGGCAATGTTGCCAACAATAGTCTTAAACCTTTAGATTAAGTGTATTTAAATTAATTTTAATGCCAGTGAGATAATTTATTGCAATTCTTTCTCTCTCTTTAAATTTTTAGGACATATTTTCTATATCAGGCTCTCTTTCTTTCATATATATAGTGAATTTTTGTGCATTTCAGAAAATACATCTTAATCATATTTAGACCCATAGGAGAAACCTCCCTTTGAGTTTTTGGTCAGGGTAGCTCAAAAGACTCAAAATAACACAGGCTAATGCCACAGCCCTTGATTTCTGCCCAGAACTTGAAGGTAAGACTCTATTGCAGAAGACAGGACATACTTCAGACACGAGACTTGGAGCATTGGAGCATTGACCTGGAAGCCACCTCTCTGAAGACTAGCTCTCATAGTTATAGAATATACTCTGCAAGCTGAAAAAACATCAATCAGTGATCCAACCCCAGCTTTATAGCCTAATGACCACAACAATGACCAGCACAGCAAACTACCTCTATTGGTGCAATAGTGGCACTTTTATCTGGGGGTAACCAACAGTTATCTAATTGGACTTAAAGACTGCTCAGTGGGAGGGAACTCATGTGTGGTGTGTAAACATTGCCAAATACACATGGCTAGACAGGTCATAGATCCTAGAGAAAACCCTATGTCTGTCACATACCTAGACAAATATAATTTCTTTTTAAATTTTAAAAGATTTATTCTTTGACAGTTTCATACATGGTCAAGGTATCTTGACCATATCTACTGCTCCTTCCCCCAACTTCCCCTCAGGGTCATCATTTGAAATTCCTTTAGTGAATGTCTGTGTTATAATATTTAGTGGTTTTTATCTGAAAATAATCATTCTGTTATTGGTAATGGATCATGTAACAGAATTAATCATTTCCAATAGAGATCCTATTTACAAGTTATTTTTTTCTAAGCCCTTCAGTGCTCTTCCATTTTCAACCAATATCCATTTTTATTGCTGATAAATAGGCTGAAATTAGTTGTTCTTCCTTTAAAGAACTTTGTCTTGTTTGTTTTCCGGAAGCTTTTAACATGTTTTTTTGTTTGTTTGTTATTCTGCATTTTCACTATGATATGACTCAAAGTGAATTTCTTTTTATTCTGTACTTGAATATATTCTTTACTGAATATGAAGATTTAACTTCATTGCTTCTGAAAACCTCAGCCATCATCTCTGCAAATATTGCTCATTCATTATTATCTGTATCATAAGCTCCAACTCGGTGTATGCAGGACCTTCTTACCTGTTCTTCGTATCAGTGACCGTCTCTCTCATTATTCATCCACTAGTATCCTTGGCTGTAATTTCTTCAGTTTTATCAACCTATGTCTTTCCAGTAGAATCAGTCTGTTTCTTTTCCTAATTTTCTTAGAACATTATGATAGGCTTTTTCTTAAGTTCTACTCAGTTAATTTTTAAATCTGCTTGGTTAAACTTAATAACTTTTATTTCTTTCAACATATTTTCAATTTAATCTTTAAATTAATTAAATACACAGCCAGGTGTGGTCGTGTACACCTTGAATCCCACAAAGTCATTGGGCTTTCTGTGAGTTCAAGGCTAGCCTGGTCTACATAGTGAGTTCTAGGCCACAGAGTTACAAAGTGAGACCTTGTATCAAAGAAAAAAATTAAACATACAATATTTAGCCTATAATTAGTAAACATGGTTTCTACTAGCTGTTTTGTTTTGACACTGATGTGGTGCTGTTGAATCACTCCTAAAGGGTCCTTCATAGGAAATTATTGCCTTGAATTTTAGAGTAGAATTTGCTGTTGTGAGCATCGCTTAGACTCCTTGGAAATTGTGAGAGGTCAGTCTTCCTTCTTTGTGTGTCTTTACTTTTCATTTTTGAGACAGAGTCTCACTATGCAGGCTAGGCAGTCTTCAGAACTCCAGGCTTTCTCGCAGCCTCCCAAGTACTGACACTGCAGGGCTCCTCCATTCCTGGCTTTTCTTCTTCCCTGTTTTTGCTGGTTTTGTTTGTCTCTAGTAAGGTGTTAGGAGGCACTATCAACCTGAGTCTATTTCAAATTAAATTTAAATATATTAATTTTTTAATTATAAAAAAGTACACATAACATAAAATTTACCATCTTAAACATGTTAAACGTCTGGTTTAATACTGTTAAGAGCACTTGCTCCACAGCCTGCAGGGAGGATCATTCAGCTCCCTCTCCATGTACTGAATGCGCTAAGGAGCTGAGCTGAATGAAAGTACGCACAGCTCCTTATGATGATTTAAATTAACACAAGAGACTTAGAGCCACACAGATGCTGTGAATTCTGACTCTCACACTTAGTGGCACAAGGCTGTGGTTCTTGGTTCTCAAGGAGACTTCTTCCTTCGGCCTCCCTCCCTTTCAGTAGAGGAGACTGAGACAGGCACGCACTCTCAAAACGTCTGTGGGCCGTGTGTTTTCCTAGGTCACACATGTGGGTGCTGTCTTTGGTGAGGGACAGCTCCCCACATGTGGCTGATCCTTTTCCCTATTCAGACCCAAGCCCTGCCTCCCTTAGCTCACTAAGACCCCCGACAGCTCTTGCTCTGGACCCCTTTATTGCTTACTTTCTTGGCTTCCTTGTTTCTGCTCCTGAGCAAGTCTTAACTTTTCCAACAGCCTCAACAAAGCATTTAGAAATAAGAAATTCTTGTTTGCTCTCTTCAGCTTTATTCAGTGTTTTACATGTACTCTGTTGGAAAGGGTTTCTGTGAACGTTTAGTCTGCCATACTGCTTGAAACTGGAGCAAGATGCAGAATCATAAAGCGGAATCTCACTAACCCTCTCCATTCACAGTTAGACATTAAGTTAGGAAATTATGCTTGGCATAAACAAAAAATAAGTTTTGACTGTAAATTGTGAAACATACCTTAACTCCCACCACAATAATATTTCCTGGCTTTTAAAAATCAAGCAATATAAAAAGTACAAGTATCTACTTCCTAGTGATATGCACATACGGATGTATTATACTATACACATTATACGTATACACACATACACTTGCATATGCTTTTTATTTCAAATGATGAAGTTGTATTACTGGTTTCCATTGGCTGAAATTTCAGTATTTCCCTCTTGGGTGGCTCAGGATTGAATGGAAATGTTGACCTGACACCAGACAAGCTCAGACCATGCTGGAACACCCTGAGGCAATCGCCAGAACAGCCACCCACCCTGTGCCTATGTGATGGATTATTCGAGATTCTGGTGCATGAAAAAGAAATACATGGAAATATTGCTGTGGGGAGGCAGCCGGGGAAAATGACTTAAAAAATAGTGCTTTTGGAAAGACAATCCAAATAAAGTAACAGGAAAAAAATCAGGAGGCAGATGTAGGCAGCATTAGCTGTTTGAAGTGAGTGTTCACAGCAGACCAGTTGCAATGCTAGAGTTTGATTAGGTCAGCTTTTCACAGGCTCTCTGAGCTCTGCTGGTCAATGCATACAATCTGATCTGTGCTGAAAGAGCAGGGACTTCAGCCCTTTGTAATGGGACAACTCACAAAAGAGCATGAATAAAATGGAGAAGACATATAAAAGGAAGAGCGTTCTCAAAAACAGAGCCTCTAAAAAGCCCCAAACAAAACAGAAAGTCATTCTCCCATCATATGTACAGAAAGGAAGGTTCTGAAGCTATGGGCTGTGAAGGTTGGGAAATGAAAATCCGGGGTGGTCACTGTGCCCTGTGGTCCATTTCACAACACAAGGGCTCTCCAGAAAGATAGATCATCAGCCTTGACTACCTGTAACATTACTTTGGTTTTCCCCCTCAAAGGTAGATTTCATTTTGGAGAGTACAAAAATAAAATATTTTAGTTAGTGTCTTCACTATAATATGGAAATAGTTCGATATTTCTAAAGGCATATGAAATCTGCATTAGGATTCAGAGAGAGAGAAAGAGAGAGAGAGACTGCAACAATAAGAGCTTGCTTGCTACATGGCTATTTAAAGGAGACAGCTGGCATGCTGAAAGGAAAGAGTTAATGAATGGCCTTCTTTACCTTGAAGACCTCTGAACTACATTGTTGTCATGTGACCATTTGAGCCTCTCTTAGAGTCATTTACCAGGCACCAACAACTTGATAGGATAAATTTGCTTCTGTGTCCAACCTCTCCCCTAACCATCTGTTCTCCTTAAGGCACACGAGTCTATTGAAAAGCGGGTTGACTGCTATGAATTTAATCCTTGGGGACATCAAAGGTCCTGCCTTTGACAGTGATAGCCACCCAAAGTCAACATGAATTGGAAAATAGCAGCAGCCCATGTGTTCTTGTTCTGGCTTTTACTCTACATGTCTTCCCACCATTTAATTATTTATCATACTTTAACCACCTGTTAAAAACTCTACCCACATTTCTAAGTGGTGGGTGCCAATAGCCCCACCTTAGGGCATTTTTACTACAGGCTATATGTGATTTAAGGAAACACCCTGACCTTTATTTTACTTTATTTTTTTGGCCATTCAAGCAGGATTTACCATTAATGCACTATTAAAGTAGCTATAAGTATGTATGTGAACAAAATTCTTTATCAATGCAAGCTGACTTAAAAAAATACCCATGATTGTCAAATATGTGGAAATTTTTCATACTTCAAATTTCCAGCTTCCTGGAGAGCAACAGACAGGTGCTGTGCCCAAGTCTTTTTCTTCTTGTGTGTCTATTTAACAAGCCCAAGAGGTTTGACGGACATCCAGGGCCCAGGGGCTGATTAGGGGCAAAATAATTAAGTGTAGAAAGCACATCACTTTCTTTGAAAATTGCTCCCTGGGGAAGGTAAAGGAATTTGACCCAAGGGTGTCTTAAAGAGCTGAAGAGAAAATTCAGGGAATGGGCCAAAAACATCTTTTCTCTTTGCTTTTGATCATGTGACAAATTGGCCGAACTCTTGGAAAGATAAAAATCTGACACATTTTTTCATTCTGTAAGTTAAATGAAGAGAGTGGAATATCACTTCATTCATTCAACAAATATTTGAGTGACTAATTACCATATGTCTATATCAAACACTGGGCTGTAGGCAGGAGTGCAACCCACTCTCTTCTTTCAAAATGAGTATTTAATCATAATTATGGTGACTTTTAGCCTTAAGATTTTCTTTGAAAAACCACAAAAAATAATTATGCAGGATCCTTGGAACTGTACACTTCTAATTCTTATAAGTACAAGTGAATTAATACAAAATTATTCAGAAACAGTTCCAAGCAAGTGTTTGACAAATGGAAATTGAACAAAACATCTTTGTATTGCTAAATAGTATAGTAGCATTCTTAAAAAGAATAATTGATGTGTTGTGCACCTGCAACGGTGTTTAATGTTTAGAATCCTATGAATATGGTTTTATTTCCTAACAGTTTGTAATTAGGAGGAGACACATGTGTGCATTATGTTCACAATACACAAAATGCATTGAGAAGAACAAGTATGCATTCCTAGCACGCACAGCATTGCATCTATGTGCAGGAAATACAAACTCAGTTTGTTTGGGCTCAGGTACAACCAGTGCGAGAAATTCGAACAATTAGTGCAAGTAACAGGAGGAGCAAGTGAGGGTTTTTAAGAAGAAGTATTACTAGCACTTTATTTTCTACAATGACTAATGACAAATGTTCACTAAGACATCCTCCGTTTTCATATGTACATCCTATGTCAGAATCTAGGTACTCTTAAACATGGCGTTGTCACCACTTACATGTGGATTCAGGTAATAAATTTTACACAAAATAGACTCTTTTATAGAGTCCTCGCTGATACAAAATTTGAGTTTGTTTTAGGTTAAAATTATGCAATTACACTGACGCTAACACTTGCTTCATTAATGCACCGTGGGTTTTATATCTACAATGGTCACTGCTGAAAGAGAGGATACTGAAGTCAGATGACATGATTTAAGTAAACACCATCATTTACTTACGGGGTGACTTCTAGTTTGTTTGTTTGTCAAAGGGGTTAAGAAAAGTTATTTGGGCATGTATGAGCGTACCCTTTTGTGCATGGAGGCCAGAGGAAGACGTCGGTTCTCCCATGAGACAGGGTCATTCACTGAACATGGCACTAAGCTGGAAGGTAGCAAACCCTGCATGTAGTACTGGGGTTACAGGTACATACAGCCTTGCTTGGCTTTTTAAAAAGTATTTTGTATCTTATGTGTATGGATGTAGTGCCTACATGTATATAAGTGCACCCATGGAATGCAATGCTTACGGAGGTCAGATGACGGAGTTGGATCTCTTGGAACTGGAGATGTGGATGGTTGTTAGCCACCATGTGGGTGCTGGGAACCCAACCTGGGTCCTTTGCAAGAACAGCCAGTGCTCTTAACTGCTGAACAGCTCTCCAGCTCCCCCATGGGTTCTTGGAATTTGAACTCCTCTCCTCTGTGCTTCACATCAAGTGCTCTTTCCCCCTGAGCCATCTCCCCAGCCCAAGAGAAATTATTTTTAAACCTTAAAATGTCATGCAAATTTTCCTCTCTGTGATTGTTTCCTTTCAACTTGGGTCCAGCTTCAAAGACAAACAAGGAGAAGGAGAGGAGAAAGAAATCCAGGCAAGCATGTCACAAACTGAAAAGCAGCTCAACTTCTTTATATGCATAGTGCCCAATAAATTACAATGATATTTGATAGCTCTGACACCTCAAGTTTGTACAGATCTACCAATATCAAGGAAAGGGCATCCCAGGTCATGTATTCTTCCTGGTACAGTCTACCCACCCAAACCTTCCACTAGTAATTTCCTTTTTCCTAAAGCAATTTTTCATGACTCTAACACTGTTCACATGAAAGGTGACATTTTAACAAATAGGATTGCCACGTCTGTGAGATTTATCTTCACTGTCCTCAACACCGTCATTCCCTGAACTGTGTATTGCTGAACATGAAAAACACAGCCTCTTTTGAGCTGTGTGGCAGCTGGGACGTTCCTGTAGTAAAAAGTTCTTACTGGGTGTATGAACTGTAATGTGTATTTTAAAATAGTTTTAATTACACTTTGCATTCAGAGACACCTTCTGGCTTTGGTCTAATTTAAACAAGGATTTTTCTCTCTGCGTTCTAATTTAAACAAGGGTTTTTCTCTCTGTGTTCCTTTTGCTGAAACCTTCACTTCAGGCATAATATTGAAAGCGTGACATCATTCCTTCCTATGATGTCATCAGATGGAGACTCAACCAATCAGAATTCAAGAAGTGTGGAAGATCCTTGTTACAATACGAATAATGGCAGTTGGAATTATTTTTCTCTTGCTTTCCATTCCCAATTAATCTCTAACACTGAAACTACAAGTCTATAAAAGCAATGCCTTAAAAGAAAAAGAATCCCAGGACTGGCACTACACTCATATGCATAAAAATAATAAATAAAATATTATTAAAAACAAAAAGAATCCTACAAAACAGATCAATGAATAATTAAAATACCTTGAAATATAGCCATAAAGTAATATATTACTATCACTGTAGCATTTTATTTTGTCTTTTTGAGACAGGGTCTCCCCGTAGCCCCAGCTGTCCTGGAACTCATTATGTAGACCAGGCTGGCCTTGAACTCACAGAGAGCCACCTGCCTTTGCCTCCCCAGTGCTGGGATTAAAGGTGTACGACACCACGCCCGGCCACTGTAGCATTTTAACTGAAGAGTTCAGATGAAACCCAGATTCTCCATAAGCATTTAATTAGAAAGTAGAAAAGAAGTAGCAAACTATGTTTTTAAATTCATGGATGATATTTGCTCCACATGTTTTTGGACATTCAATTAATTGAAATTTATCCTGGTATCTACTGTCTCAGCGGCAGTAGAAGAATCCAGAGTTATCCTGCATGAAGCCCTGGTTTCAAGCCCCAGAACCCTTCCCCAAATTAATTTTTCAAACTTTCCACTGAGGAAAGGCTACCATTTGCAGTATAGAATATGCATGAAGAGTGTGTTTGAAATTATTTTCATGTTGACTTTGTTTTGCCTTTTTTGAGACTATGTAGCCCAAACTAGCCTGAAAGTTACTAAGTAGCCCAGGGTGAACTTGAAATCTTGTCGCTTCTGCCTCAGCCTCCAGAGTACTAGGATTAAGGCACGAGCCACCAGGCCTGGCTTGAATATTAATTGATTAGGTTATAATCATTGGATTATGTAAGATATATTAGTTTAAAATGTCATCAAAGATTTTTAAATTCATTTAAAATTATTAGATGACTATTTCTAGTGGAGTGTAGTAATTTTTAAAGTAGCTATTGGAAAACTTTCATAGAATAATAAAATATTCAATCTACTCTATCTGTATTAAATTCCCCTTGTTTTAAAGTGATAAATTCTGGTAGCAAGAGAACAAAGAAATTACTTTTTTCATAAACAGTTTTCATGATGGCCATTTGTTAAAATTCAGCTTTTAACAAATCAGTTGTATACATGAGTATCACTTTATTATTATATGGTATGCCAACTCTTTAAAAAACCTCTGTCTCTTTAGTATCCATAGATATCATTTATTGAAAAATTGCAGATTAATAAAGTTTCCAAGCATGTCTGCTAAATTATTTCAGTTGATTCCATAAAACCCCAACAGGTACATGTGGCTATTATCCCTGTTTTACATATGAAACACACAGTAGCTGTTTGGTTTCAAAAGATCAACTGAGGAGTTTGATACCAGGGTTGCAACTCTAGTCTCTGTGCTCTGTCTGTTCTTGTAAAACACCTGAATTTGAATCCCAGCACCCACATGGCAGCTAACAACTATCTGTAACTCCAGTCCCAAGGGAGCTGACAGCCTCTTCTGCCCTCCGCAGGCATTGCAAGACATGTGTGCACTTACCTACATGCAGGCAATACACACACACATATAAAAAATAAAAATAATAAATAAAATTAAATTAAAAAAAGAATGCCTAGCATTAGCCTCACCTCTCCCTTTTTTATTTTTAATTGAATTTTTGCATTTTTCATTAGACTTCCCATCTCCTCCTTCTCTCCCTATTGCCCCCCATTCAGTTTCATGTACTCTATTATATATAATATGACCTATGGAGTCTAATTTGTATCTTCAAATGTCCTTCAGTGTGGGTCTGTCTACTGGAGCTTGGCTAACCTACCAAGAGTCCCATGTTTGAACGAGGCTGTCTCTGCCCCTCCCAGCAGCCATCTCTTGCCACAATTTCCTTAGGTGGGGAAGGAGCTTCCTACCAACTTCCTCAGGTCTATGCTGGGATTTTTTCTGGCTTGAGTTTGCATGGGACCTGTGCATGCTGTCACCATTGCTGTGAGATCATATGAGTAACTGACCAGCTGTCTGGAAAACTCTGTTTCCTCATGTTCATCCACCACCTCTGGCTCTCAGTCTTTCTGCCTTCTTGTCCGCAATGATCCCTGAGCCTTTAGAGGCATAAGTTTGATATAGGTGTCCTATTCAGGGGTAGGCACTCTGTAGTCTTTTGTTCTCTGCAGCTTGGCCAGTTGTGGGTTTCTGTGTTAATCACTATCTGTTGTATGAGAAAACTTCTCTAGTAAAAGTTGAGAGATGGAAAAAAGTCATTAGCATTAGATGCCAAGAGTCAACGACAAGGAAATAAGAAAAGTTTTAGATAAGTTTCGTATTTCATATATATTGTGTAATATATAGAAAACTGGAGTTTCCAGCCAAGGGCAGGCACCTGTGAAGACACTTGTTATGTATACAGGGTAATAATGTGAGTAACCTGACCTGGTTAAAAATGGAATCTATAATGATTTTAAAACAGGTGGGAACCTAGAGACAAGCCCTATATCTGTAGGAACTAAACTAAGGAAAATCTCAGTCTCTTCAGTTGTTGGCTCAGCCTCAGCTGTCTTCTACTTGTGCCCTGGTGGGCCAAAATTGGGTGTGTGATTGGGATTATAACAAGATGGCAAGCTGTGCTAGCTCTATAGACTTACTGGTAGAAATATTCCAGCCAGACTCGGGAAATCAGCATTCTGCTTGACATTGTGAATGATGTTATCGACTCTGCTACTTCCTAGGTGTATGACTTTAGGCAATTTAAATTCTCTAAATTCAATATTTTCATCTGGGAACCAAGAATTCTAATAACTACCATAAAACATCATTGCGGATAAATTGATTCTTTATAAAACCGTTAACACATAGTAGGTACTCAACAGCTATTATTTACAGAAATCTGAAAGAAGGTAATTGACTAAATCTGGATGACATAAACATGCTTGGTTAGGGAATATTTGCAGGTTTCCTAATAACCTAGCAACAAACACTCTATGTGGAAACTCTTTGAATAACTTCTACTTTTTACAAGTCTTAGTTTGGAAGAACCTGGTAATGCCACTGATTATTCATCAGTGTTTGGAATTATGGCAACTATTTTGTCAAAATATAAAGTAAGAGAGAAGAACAGTAGGAGAGAGGTGTTACTAAGGGAGAAATGGGTAGAATGGAGTAGTTAAATGGGAGGGGGAAGAGGGTTATGCAAGGAATTATGGGAATGAAGAGGAAGAAGGAGAGGCAGGACCATAGGAGACTGGTGTTATCAAGGGAGAAATGGGGAAAATGGAGACACTTCAAAGGAGGAGGGGAGAGGAAGGGATAGACAGGGAGAGAGAGAGAGAGAGAGAGAGAGAGAGAGAGAGAGAGA
>NW_008339381.1:1304062-1309166 GCF_000622305.1 Nannospalax galili
ATACCTAAGTATTTTTAAAAAAAAAAAAAAAAACAAAAAAAAAACAGGGAATCATATTTGTCCGAAAACCTAAGGACAAATTACAGTGTCTCTACATGAGTCCACATGTATAGCTGAAGCCTACATAACAAGAAACAGCGCCAAACAGGAGAAACCTTCCTTTGAGTCGCTGACCAGAGTAGTTCAAGAGACCCCCCAAATTACACAGGCTATTGCCACAGCCCTTAACCATCTCCCAGAACTTGATGTAAGACCCTACTGCTGAATACAGGACATACTTTGGACATAAGATTTGGAGCAGTGGTGCTGGAACTGACCTGGAAGCCATCTCCACTGAAGGCTAGCTCTCATAGATTTGAAGAGCACTACACAAGCTGGTAAGGGAGAACATCAGTCAATGGTCTAACCCCAGCTTCAGGGCCTAATAACCACATCAATGACCAGCACAGCAAACAACTTTGGTGCATTAGTGGCACTTTTATCTTGGGGATAATCAACAGCTACCTAATTGGACTTAAAGCCAAGGAAACTAATGTGTGGTACTGTAAACATAGTCAAACATACATGACTAGAGAGGTCATAGATCTTAGAGAAAAACCCAAGGCTGTCACATCTCTAGACAAATGTATTTTCTTACTATGTAGAAAATATGGATCCTTCCTTATATTTACAGACAAATATTCCAATTACCACTCAACAAAGAAGCTTCTTTTGCAACAGATGGAGAGTATTACAGAGTTCCACAACTGGTCACACACAGAGATTGTCTGTGAATTGCCTAAGCCTAAGTGGCACATCTGCACTGAGACCACTACACCTAAGGCTTACAGAACATAGAACAAGGAGTAAAGAGGACACTAATACATCTCTCAGTTTTCATCAATGAAGCTCCCTCACGTGACAGAGGGCCAAGAACATAAAAAGTCACAAATGGCCAAAGTGTGGAGAGTAAAAGTCTGCAGGGTGTGGATGCTTGGACAGGACTCTTATATTAAACTCCACCCACCCAGGGCTCTGGGGCCATTGGGGAAGAGGGGGTTGAAAGATGGTAAGAGCCAGGGAGGAGGTACATGACTATTCGCAAATAGAAGTCTACAAGTTCCTGAGACCTTGCTCACATGAACCTACAGCAATGGTGTCAGCATACACAAGACCTATACAATCTCAATCATACAACAACAACAACAACAAAAAAAAAACAGCCAAAACTGTGGAAATGGACAGCAGGCCCCAATCTTAGCTGAAGAATTATTGACAACTGATTACTACAGGGTGAATAAGAACTGATCTTAAAGGGAGGGACTCTAGATAGGCTGACTAGACCCCATTGGATGAACTTGCACTGAGGGATATCTGGGGACACTAACTTGACACAATAGGCCTTAACACAAATGACAGAATGTATGAGTTCCAGTGAGGTGGGGTATGGGAGGGTGCCAGTAGGGAAGGGGTTATAAAGATGATTAAGATTTAAGATTGATTAAGGGGGTATAAAGATGATTAAAATTTAAGATATTCTGCATGAAATACACAAAAATTCAATAAAAAGTCTACCAAAAAATCTGGTAGAATTCAGCTATGAATAAAAAAAGAAAGAAAGAAAAATAGTGCTTAAATTCTTTTAAATTAAAAAGCCTTGCATCTCTTCAGGCTCAGGGATCACTGAGGAAGAGGGGGAGGAAAGAGTCTAAGAGGCAGAGGAGGTGGATGACCTCAAGGACAGTTTTCCAGAAAGCTGGGCAGTTGCTCCTACGAAGTCATAGCCATGGTGACAGCATGCTCAAGTCCTATGTAAGCTCGAGCCAGACAATATCCCAGCATGGCGCTGGGGAAGAAAGAACCCCACTGGGACTCTGGGTGAGCCCAGTGGATAGACCCACACTGAAGGACATTTGGGGAACAAATCAGACTATAGGTGCATTTTATGAGAGCACATTAAATTGAGTTGTGGGCAGTGGGGGGGAAACGTGTGGATAGGGGAGGGGAATCTACATACCATCAAGAGACATTATATGAAAATTGCAAAAATTCAATGAAATTAAGTGCAATTAAAAAGAAGATGCCCCAACTGTAGCTGAGGACTGTTAGCTGCTGGGAGAGGGGGAGCCTGTTTTTTAAGGCTGTGACACTGGGTACGTTAACCAGGATCCAATGGATGGACTCACATTGAAGGACTTTTGTGGACACAGATTAGACTCCATAGACATGTATATATATATAAGAATTAGTCAGGGGGGATAATAAGGGAAGGTGAAGATAGGGGAGGAAGTGAATATGATCAAAATATGTTGTATGAAACAAAAAAAAAAACTCAATAAAAGTGTTACTTGACCAGAGGTATAAGTTTTAGCCTAAAACTTGTTCAGTTCTTCTCCATAGTACCCAGTCTGTAGACCCAGAGATTCATAGATTCGAAAGGCTGATGATTCTACTGTGAGTCACAGCAACAGAATGGAATCCACTCCAGACTAGGCTGGGAAGACCTGGTTGTGGATTCTAAGAGGTCCATTCTAAGAGTATTTGTGCAGTGACATCGTGTAGCACGCTAATGTCTCCAGTTCATTGCGCGCTTCCGAACCTCCTCCTCCCATGTCCTCGGAATCACTTAACAGAGCTAATTAGCTGCCCAAGACGTGCCCTGGGTTTAATCCTCCTTTCCTGTCACTGTGCTGACCGCATCCTATGGTTCATTGCTGCTGCCATTGCTGCTGCTTTTCCTGCCCTGGGGACCAGAAGTACTGTTCCCTCCAAATACTAGCCCAAGTGTCTCTTCTGAATCCTAGCATGCCAAAACCCGCCCACCTCACCAAGATCTCCAAACCCAATCCTTCCTCTCTAATCCTCTCTTCTTTCCTTAATGCAGGTCCTCCTTTGTGACTCTCCAAAAGCCTGTCATTCTTCAGCCCCTTACAGAGTCTGACCTCCACAATCCACTAGTTAGATCTTCCCAGATCTGATTCTGACTGCATTCCTGCCCCTGACTTAAAATCCGTCAGTGTCCTTTGCTTAGACACAAAATCCAAACATCTTGGACCCCTGATACTCACCTCCCCCGATCTCCCATCATTCTCCAGTAACTACACAGAATATGGGATAAAGCCACACCAACTGTGATTACAAGTGTCCTGTGCCTACATGTTCCCAAGCACACTTTGCCTTCTGCCGTAATGTGCTATCCAATTCCTCATGTCTGTTTGGCACAGTATTTCTTCAATATGCAACTCACCAAAGTTTTTCTTGAACCAGTCAAGAAATGTTTGCTATCTTTTTCTCTTTGCCAGCCCCATTTTTAGTAGTACTATTATCATGATATTTGGTAAATTCTATAAAACAATTATTTGTTTCCCTGTCTCTTTCTTTAGTAGATACTATGTTTTCTGAATGACAGAACTGTGTGTCTTTTGTCTTTGCTTTACAGCTCATGTGTTGTAGTTAATAGGTGGACAACAGTTTCTTACTAATTAAGTAGATGAATGGATGGCTTGGTGGGTGGATCGATGGATATATGTTTCCTCTCTTATGTACTTTTCCTCTGAGAAGCCTATAGCCTTTTATTTAAGAGCAATATACTCCTTTTGTTCACTTAACAGGCATTCCTCTGGCTTGTGTACCTCTCACCCCACAACTGAACCCTACCAAACCATATAAGAATGTGATACGTCAAGAGTGAATCAAATAAATCTCTTCATTCATTATCTTTCATCATACTTTGCATTCATCTGCACTGTAAACACTTCTGGCACACTTAATTATGAGTTTAAATATCTAGCTTCTTCCACAAATTTTAAGGTACTTGAGATGATAGCTAAAGTTTTTATTCATATTTATATTTCCAATATAAAAGGATAGCACAAGACAGGTGACAATAAATGTATGCTAAGCTGAATCATGAGCGTATGCTTGGATCCATGAAATCAAACACGTGGGAGTTCTGTAAAGCTGTGAAGCTGAGACACACAGCACTGCTGCCATCTTGGCTGGGCCCAGTCACAGCCTTTGCTGTGCCCCTTAGTTCTTTCCACATGGAAAACCCCCAAACCCTTGTCTAAATTATCGCTTCATGCAGACATCCTCGTTAGCATTCAAAGTGCACTTTGACATTAAACTAAATCCCTCAGCACACAGATAAGATCTAAAACATGAAGGGAGCTGAAGAACGAAATCAAAGTCTTATGTGTTCATTCCAGCCTTGAAACTCTAGATGAATGGTAAGTGTATTCTGAAAATGAAGAGAGATACATCACATGCCAATTGTTAGTCTGGGGAAATACAATTTTTTCTAAATTTATGTCTGCTCCTTATATACACATATCATTTTGTACTATAGTATATATAGTATCAATTTACCACTTGAAAAGCAAAAGTATAAAATATGCAATGCAGCTGATGAAATTATATCACAGGAGTAATAAGAACAGATATTTGATTTTTAAAGTCTGGTCTTCATCCTGGAATTTTCAAGATATTCCATAAATGGCATGGAAGTTGCTTTATCCGTCTTAAAGATGAGACTTTCTTCACTGTGAAACTCAGAAGATCTTTAAAATTTTTATTGCATTTATTTATATGTGTGTGTGTGTGTCTGTGTGTGTGTGTCTGTGTGTGTGTGTGCCACAGCATGCGTGTGGAGGTCAGAGGACAACTCATAGAAGCATTTCTCCACAGAGTAAGAGTCAACAATGCTAAACAGAGCTGCTCTAGTGGGTGGGTGTTCGCAGCATGGACGGAATGGTAACAAGAACGTGACTTGTAACCACTGAAGCAGCCTAGGTTTCTTCACAACTCCACTAAATGGGAGCTGAGTTGTTTACTTCTTCTGAGATTTAGTTTTCCCACTTGTAAAATGGAGATGCTCATACTTTTTTCCTGTAACTTTTTTTTTTTTTTTTTGTCTTTTTGAGACAGGGTCTCCCTGTAGCTCCAGCTGCTTGGAACTCACTCTGTAGACCAGGCTTGCCTTGAATTCTTAGAGGATCCACCTGCCTCTGCCTCCTGAGTGCTGGGATTAAAGGTGTGTGCCACCACACCCAGCTTATTTATTTTTTAATTAAAAAAATTTTTTTTGGCCTTTTTAAGCCAGGGTCTTCCTGTAGCCCCACCTGCC
>NW_008339381.1:1309358-1321059 GCF_000622305.1 Nannospalax galili
AACTCACAGAGATCCACCTGCCTCTGCCTCCCGAGTGCTGGGATTAAAGGCGTGCACCACCACGCCCGGCTTCCTGTAACTTTTATAAACATTAAAAGAGCAAAAACTTTATTAAATACCTGTGTTTGGATAGGAAGTGTTCCCCCCAAAAGGCTCATGTGTTGAAGACTTGGAGGGGAATAAACTCATTCATAAATTAGTGATGAGTTCATAGCTGAATGAACAGATAGAAAGCCGGACTTGGAAGAAGTAGGTCACTGGGGCATTTTTGATTGGTACATCTTGTCCCTGGACCCTCCCTCTTTCTCTTCTGCTTCCCAGCTGCTATGAGGTGAGCAGCTTTGCTTCTCCATGCATTCTATGTCAGGATGCTTAGCCTTGCCCCAGGCCAAAAGCAGTGACCATGGACTGAATTCTTCTCAGAAACAATGGGGATAAAGCTTTTCTCCTCTGAGGTATTTTTGGTCACAGCAATGTGATAAACACAACCTATAATTGCTTGTTACATGTTGATTTTCTGGAATTATCTATAACTCTCATCCTACCCCATCATCAACATCTGATAGCATTTTCTTTCTTTCTCTTTTCTTTCTTTTTTCTTTTCAGGGCATGATCATTGACACTGATTTTTTTTTTTTTATGCTGCATTACATAAGGCCATTTTAATGCAAGCAGATAATGTAATTTGAACCCATTTTCCCATACAGCCTGCCACCCTCTCACTTCTCACTCTTCCCACAGTTTTTCTAGCTCCCCTATACAGGTGTACTTCCATGTCATCTGTACATGCATGATTTTATGTTTATGTAAAATCCAGGACCCACAAATGAGAAAAAATATGGTATCTGTCTTTCTGAGACTGATTAAATTCACTTAATAGAGTTATCTCCAGTTATGTCCATTTCCCTGCAAATGATGTAATTTCATTCTTCTTTGTGACTGAAAAATACCTCTATTGTGTATATCAGCCACATATTCTCTCTCCATTCCTCTGTTGACAGAGACCTAGATTGTTTCTGTACCTCAGCTCCTCCCTGGCACTGGTTTCCTCCCATGGATTTTTCAGTGCTTTTTTCTTCACTAAAAACAATTTCAATGAATTCATTTCCAAATCATCTTCACAATAACACTTTGCTATCCATAAAAAAGTTGTATCACCAACTGTCAGAAAAATAATAGTAATAACTGCATAAATAGGTAAAGATATGTATATATGTATATAGCATGACAGCAAATTTACCCCCTTTTAAATTTATTTTTCTAGTATCTAAAATATCAGTTTAATTACTTTACTCCTAAAAACATCTTCTCCATATGGGACTGTAAAATTTTAAAGAATGATTTACAGAGGATCCAATTCCCTCAAAGTCACACTTCTTTCTACATGTCTTTGTCCCAGAGTTTACATGTATGAATGTCATACATGTATGAACATCATTGGACAGTGTTAATCTCCCTGTAGAAGGAGATGTCTATGGTGACAGTCATACAACAGCTACTTGAAATAAATCAATTTACAAAGATAAAAATGATTTCATTTTGGATCATAGCTTTTGAGGTGCTGTCCACAATCAGATGGACCCATGAGATTTAAAGTCTAAAAGAAGGCTATACATCTTGATGGGAGCATATGGCAGAACAAAGCTCTTTAGCTCATAGAAAGAGAGGAAGAAGGGCCTGAGGTCCCAATACCCACTTCAAGAGGTGTGGTCACTGACTGGAAGACCTCCCACTAAGCCCCGCATTTTCAGGGTATCACTCTCTCTTCATGTGCAGGAGCTGGGAGCTTAACCTTTAACACATGAGCCTTTGGGGGACCAGTGTCCAAACCATAGCAGAATTGCTATTGATTCAGATGGAGAGGAGTGCGTAGGCAGCCAGTGTGGGTGACCAATGAACAGTTCCATTTGAATCACACTAAGCTTGTGTTACACATCCAAGTGATGCTCACAGGAAGCCAGCCAATCTGACCTGGTAATGGAAGATGCCTCTGTGCTTCTTAAAACATATAAAAGGCTTAGAGCAATGTGATGCTCTTAAGAAGAAAGAAAGCAATACTAATGACTAACATGGTTCCTTCTCTGTGGACCATGTCTTTCAGTTTGTCCAAAATAACTTTAAGGCTTAATCTTACTATATTTACTATATTCATTATACTCTGATCTGGGAATTAAAGTTCTCTACAAGCTAATCCTTTCCTGTCCTTCTGAGGTTTTCCCTTCTTTACCCATATACTACCCTTTAACTGTGGGGAGGGATCAGACTTCACATTTAAAAATGAAATGTACTGGGGCTGGAGAGATGGCTGAGTGGTTAACAGCACTGACTGCTTTTGCAGAGGACTCAGGTTAGATTCCCAGCACCCACATGGCGGCTATGAACCGTCCTTAACTCCAGTTCCAGGGGAATCTGAAGCCCTCTTCTGACCTCAGCGGCATTGCACAACACGGGTGCACTCACATATATGCAGGCAATACACTCATACATATAAATAAAATTGTCTATTAAGGAGAAAATGCACTCCCTTTTGGTCTTTTTGAGACAGGGTTTCCCTGTAGCTCCAGCTGCCTGGAACTCACTCTGTAGACCAGGCCAAACTCACAGAGGATCCACCTGCCTCTGCCTCCCAAGTGCTGGGATTAAAGGCATGTGCCACCACGCCTGGCTAAATAAAATATTTTTTAAAAAATGAAATGTACTATGTGTACATTCAGTCCATATAATTTTTGAAAATGTCCACTGAGTGAAAAAGTCTTAGCAGTAAGAGATGTGTAGTGTGATGGTTAAGATAATGGGTTCCAGCTTTGAAATGCCTTTAGATGAATTAGCACGTGGAGGCCAGAGGTCAATACTGGGTGATATTCCTCAGGAGTTCCACCTTGTTTTTCTCTCACTGGACTTGGGGCTCACCAACTAGGTGAGGCTGCCTGGTCATCAAGCTCTGGGATCCTCCTGCATCCTCCTCCCTAGCATCAGAATTACAGCACATGCCACAATGCATTACTTTTTATGAAAGATCAAACCCAGGTCCTCACGCTTCCTCAGCAAGTGCTTTGCCAACTGCGCTATGGTCCCAGTCTCTAGTTTTTAGTTTCAATTGAAACTAAGACTGAAGATTTTCCTGTGGCTTTATACTTACTCTGGTTTTTTGTTTTACTTAAAATGTAGAAAATTCAAGACAGTAGGCTAAAAGAAGTAAAAAAGGGTTAGGATTTTTTAAAAATAGGAGTTGAATCCAATCTATCAATGCTTCTACCATCCTCTGGCTTCCCCAATCCAATACCTTGCCTAAATAAGCTAATTAACAATTCAAATTTGACTCAAAAGGGAGAATACTAAATCTCTTCTCCCTTATGTTATTTTAATTATGTATATTTTGCTTTTAAGCATGGTTCTTTGGGAACAACAGAATATGTTTACTACAGAAAAACACATTCTTAACCTTGCAATTTTGGAAGCAGAAGTTTGTCTCCATGGTAAGATGGTGGGAAAAGAGTAACATTAATAGAAGATAGCACAGCAGTAGTGCACATTTTGGAGTGTAAAGGAAAGGCTTCTTAGCCTCCCCTCCTAGAACAATGCTGTGAACTCTGTTATGTTAAATTGGTGACTAGGAGAAAAGGGAGTCTGCCACACTAGATCTCAAAGTAGAAGTCAATGGTCAATTCTCTGGCAGTGTCTAGAGAAGCAGGTGCCTCTTGCACCCACGACACATGGCTTGTGAGAAAGGCTTGGAAAATACCTCCAACTACTCAGTAGCAGATTCGTAGACATAAAATAGTGCTTTAATCTTTGCATCCTGAGGTTGCTGGTCACAGAATATCAGTGTGCATGTGAACTTAAAAGACAAGGATTGTCAGGCATTTTAACTCTTCTCCAGGCCAATTTCGGATCCAATCACTTCCTTCCCTTAAACTTTTTAACTCCCTTTGCTAAATGTCTAATGACATGCACCTCCTTATATTATTCTCCACATTGCATTCTGGGAGGATGTTTTGATTCCTTCCGATTTATCCATGTGATTGAATGTCTACAGTGTTATTTGGGAGTTGATATAATGCATCCTTTTTTAGCTGTTATAATCTTAATTTCTCAAAATAATTTTCTTTTGTTCCACCCTCTGTTTTGTAGCCTGTACTTAGATTTTTCTCTTTCCTAATTATTTACATGGTTGCATCCTAAAATAGTGAAGCTTTTAATATGATACCTATTTAAATGACAAGACTGATAAATAATAAACTTTATTTAAAAATAATCATATAAGAACATAAATGTGTATGAGTGGTGTATGTGTATGTGTGTGCATGTGGAGGTCTGAAGTTGATGTTGAGGGTTTTCTCAATTATCCTTTACTATTTTTTCAGACAGTTTCTTATTAAAATTGGAGCTCATCAGTTTGGGTAGGCATTGGCCAGTGAGCTCCAGGGGTCCAGCTTCTTCCTCCCCTGACCCCCAGTCCCGAGGTTACAGATGCACTGTGCTGCACCCAGACTTTTTAAATGTGAGTGTTGGGGGTTTGAACTCAGGTCCTCGTGCTTCTGTGGCAAGCACTTTACCAACTCAGCCAGCTCCCCAGCCTCCCAAAATATATATTTTGTAAATGTCATTCCTTTGAAAAAATGTGGAATGATATTCATATAGGGTTTGGAATTAATTTCAGAATCAGTTTACCATTTTTACAAGAAAGTCACCCTCCTACCACTATACAACAGACCTTCCTATTTAGCCAGACTAGTGTAACTCACCTAATTCACCAGAGAGCACCAGATTCCTTTGATGGTTTCCATAATTCACAGCAGTCTTACAGGATGAAAATACAGTCCAGAAAGGCTTCTCAGAAGAAGGTGGGCCATGTCCTAAAAACAATGCTGAAGGATAGTTTTAAACTTATGCTTGAATAATGGCAGAAAAATTAAAACGGTCCCCAAGAATTTGGGAATGGAAACTTAACTTTGACCAGGTAGGTTGCCTCATTTCTGGTAACAAATTAAACTTAGTATTTCATAGTCACACATTAATAGCCAGCCATTATTATTATTTTGTGTGGGGGGTGGGGAATGCTCGTGCAATGGTGCATGAGTGGAGGTCAGAGGACCAAACTTAGGCTGTCAGGCTTGGTAGCCAGTGCTTTTACCCACTGAGTCATCTTGCCAGCCCTCAAAGTTTTTTTGGTAAACTTAGACTATATTTTAGTACACACTGTATTTAAATTCCATATTGTACATGTAGAGAACATTCTCTTAATAATAGCAACATGTCTTCTTGCTGCCTTTAGGTCTATATTTAATAAGAAGGAGCTGCTGGAGTTTGCTGAACTCGGGTCCTATTTGGAGTATGATCTCTTTGGTACAGAACTTCTTCATTACCAGTTCAATCCAGATATTGATATGCCTGATGATAACAAAAGAATTCGAAGGTAAATATGCTGAAGTCTCTCACAGCATTCTCTTTTGCCAGCCCTTTTGGCTTGTCATATCTGGGTGAGTATTCACAAAGATTTGGAAAATAGTAACAGGCTGAGCCACAGCCTTGGCAGAGAAAAATATAGCTAGCTGTTTCAGGGAGAAAATCTCCCTATATTATTTCAAGAAGAAAATGAGTCATACTAAGTAGGCTAAAGCTTAACAGAGCCTTAGAAGTTCGATGGAGATGGACAGCTGACAGGAAGCAGATAACACCCTACTCTTGCCATAAGAAAAGAATGAAAGCCATTTTCCCCCTTTTGCCCCAATGAGATCAGCTCTTCCTTCCTCATTCTGATCACACTACGTTATGGCTTCCTACAACTAATATTTCAAACGCTTTATTAAGAGCTTATTCATTAAAGGGGTGATCATTACTTAAATGTTAAAATGCAATGTGGAAACACCACAAAGTCATGTAAAGTGCAACCTCCTCAAATTGCCTAATGTGTGGCAAAGCAAATAACTGTAGAATTCATTCTTTTCAGAGTCAAAGATGGCTGCCTGGTTTGGGCATGGTGAAGATTGAACCAACCGACGTAGGAAATCTGAGAGGGAAGCAGATCAGACGTTGACGAGGAGCACTAGTCTAGAAGTAGCTAAGCACTGTTGTCCCTAAAATAACAACTAAGACCAGGATATGAAGCTTAGAGCAGAGGCTGGGGCTGAGATAGAAATGTGAGCATCACTGGTTTAGATGAGACTGTCCAAACCATGGGACTAAATAAACATTCAGAGAGAAGAAGGAGAACAGAGACCTGGGGACACAGCTAATGAAGGGACAGTTAGAACAGCCACGAATGAGCAGGTAGAGAAGTTTTTCAAGCTGGTAACATTGAGGGAAATGTAATAGATGTCAGGAAGGAGACAAGCTTGCTGCCAAAAGCCTGAAACACCTATAAAATATACCCGATGTCAAGTGAGATCAGGACTGAATGATAACCACTAGACTTCACAGTTTCACAGTCAGGAAGCGTGGGGCTGAAGGGAGAAGCAGAAGGTTAGGAAGAAGAGAGTGTAGAGGTTGCTCTGTCAGCGTGCAGTAGTAGAAGGAGGCAGTGGGAATCTAGAAGACACCAGGGTCCAGGGAAACTTGCCAGAAGTTGAACAGTTTACGCACTAGGAGCAAGAGCTGGGGTGAGACAGTGGCAGAGGCTGGATCCAGGGAAAGAGTTTAATCCCACAGGGTTGTTACAGCATTTATGTAAAATAAAGTCAGAACATTCAGGGAACATTCAATGGGTATTCCCCCAAAACTATCTGAAGACATAAGAAATAAAAATCTAAGCTTCCAAGGAAACAAATAGGTGGGATCTGGGGAACAAGCCGAAAATTGAGAGGATTTCTCCACTGAGATAAGAGAGTAGGGGGCAAACAATAATGTCGGTGCAGATAAACGACCTAGGGAAAGGATCAGGAAACTGAGGCCGCATAACCTTGTGTTCTCTCAGAGGCTGTCTCCTGAGAAAAAAGGAGTGGCTTTAAGGCAGGACCTTGCAGAAGGAAGTGTAGGAATGGCCGCTGGGTTGAGTGCATGATTGTGAGAATCAGTTAAGGCTGGAAATCACAGTTGCATGACTGTGGAATGCCACCAGTGCACATGATTTGCAGTGTTTTCCCAAAAGATGTTTTGAGCATTGGTTGTAGTGTCCATGAAGCACAGTGAGTAGAAGCAGAGAACTCCAACACTGAGAGAGATTGGAGTTGGGATGTTTTTCTGAAAGATGTAGGTGATCACCAAGTGAACCCAGAGGGGTGAGAAGTGAAGGTCATGGAGTTCAAGCTGAAGGCAAGAAAGTGTGAAAAGAAATTTGTACACATATAGGAAGAACAGAGCAAGTGACTGGGGGCTTTAATGAAGTGAGTGACTATAGACTATAGATAGTAGAACAGGGTTAGGGGAAACAGAAAAGAGACTGTGGTCACCATGGGAGACTGAAAATTAAGATTTCAAAGAGGAAGCCCTTCTTCATGATGGCAAGGACCAGGGTATGAGTATGAGGATAGAAAACTGTGAGGACAGGAGCAAACAAAACCAATGCTTGAGAAACACTGAAAAACCAAACTGAAACTCAAGTACCAATAGCTGAATATGCATCCAGTGGGCTTGAAGGTAATTCCTCAAGCCAGTGTTGACTTAGAGCATGCTTAGGATTGCTTCCCCAGGAAGATGACCTTCTGCTACCCCTGTGTTTTGGCATTCCTCCTTAGATATGTCAGTAACAGTAAAATATGCTTCAAGTTCAATGTTTAAAGTAGTGACCTCCTATGTGAGCAAACTACTTCTTCTAACCCGACGAGTGAGGCTAAGTCTACTTTATTCTTAAATCAGTTCTTTGATAGATTCTTTGTTTTTTTTTTTCCTGTGTGACTACATATATATGCTTGCATGCATGCATCTTTGAGGGGGTTTCAAATACACATGTGTGATGTGAATGTGGAGGCCAAAGTTGCTGTTGTCTCCCTCATAGCTCTCCACTTTATACAGTGTGGCACAGTCTTTCACTGAACCCAGAGTTTGCTGATTTGTCTGATCTAGCTAGCCAGCTTGTTCCAGAGATCCCCTGACTCTGCCTCCGAAAGCTGGGATTACAGATGGGCCAGTAACCGCCCACCATTTTTATATGGTTGTTGCGGATCCCAACTCTGGTTCTCGTGCTTGTGCTGCAGCTGCTTTCCGGCTGAGCCGTCTCCGGGGCCCCTATTGCTTCTTTACTTTTTCCATGAGTTGGACTTCCCTGATCAGGAACACCCTTAGTGTGAGTAAACAGGTTTCACTAAGGCCCTACTGATTCGGCCGTACTCAGAGGTAACTTTCTTTGTGCACAGACACTTGGACTTTAAAGTAAGATGTGATAAGCCTTCTTTCATTATCTCAAAAAGAATCCATGCTGAATGCCCTCAATACATTTTAAACTCAGTTTGGAGATGGGAAGTTCCCACTCTGGATGAACTCTTTGTTCCTAGCCCTCTTTGTGCTACAGAAGTGCATCTTTTACACCACTCTGCTTTCTGTGAGGTGCCCAAGCCTTCCCGAACAAGAGCAGGGAGCAAGCAGTAAAGACAGATCTATGATGACGGAAAGATGGCTGACAGCCATTCCTTCTTTGCTCATTTTGGCTATTAGTTCAAGAACAAAAATTAATTTTGTTTATCTCTTATTTGGTCAAATGTAAGCATTCTGAAAGTATTAAAAACACCAAAATATATGTAAATATAAACGTATCTGTACATATGATGTGTGTACACATGTGTTTGTATGCATGTATGTATACTTAATCTTCCTTAAATCAATACCATGCATTTGCTCACTGTATCTGGCTAATGGTAATACCTGAATGATTTGGGGGTCATGTGTGTTTCCATCCTGCACTGCACCCATGTCTTGAGCACTGGTTAGCATCTGTCATGGGCAGTCTTTTTCTAACCATAGGAACCTGAGATCTTCAAGTTACAGGAGCGGAGAAGCACTTCTGCTTACCTCTGCTTTTCAGCACCAGAAATTCTGCATCTAACACCTGCTTTCAATCTTACTCTCTATTTCTCAAATCTTATTATATCTCTGCCTTTTCACACTTTGTAGTCTCTCTCTAATATTTGTTTGCAAAACATGAACTCATTTGTGTTGCTATAATTACTGTGGTTTTTTTTTTTTTTGACTTCTCATCTGTAGTGGTTCCTCCTTTCTGACAGTTTCCCTATAACTCCCATTCTTCGGCACAGTGGCATACCATGGGAGATGAACTCTCTGTGCAGACATGTTCTAGCATAGTCCCATCAGGATTGGCTTATGATTCTGGAGCCAGAGCATTATCTTGCTCATAAGACAATATACCTCCAGATTCTTGACTTCATAAGTTTGAAGAGTTTCAACTTTTTTAAAGAAATGAATTTGGTCATAGTTCAGCTAAACCAGGGACTTCTCTGTAACAGTGTTACAATTTTGTAGGGCTCCCATTTTTAAATAGGAGCATCTTGTCCATCATATTTTTTTTTACTGCTTCCGAATTTGATAACTTTGTATTTCAAGATGTGACAAGGGCATCTTTAGAAGAATGTGTTTATCCACATGTGTCTTTGTAATAATGAGATACCCATAATTCTCAGTTAAGCAAATGCTCTACCACTGAGCCTCCTCCTCAGCACCAGGAAGAATGGTTGTGAATTTCTTTTGATAGAGAAAAGGTGTGATATAGCTGAGATGGTCCTGGAGTTGGCTGAGCCCAAGGATGAGCTTGAAGTCCTGCTCCTCCAGCTTTCACCTTGGGAGTGGCTGGGACTACATTACAGGCCTGTGTGCCTCCCCCACCCCATTTTAAGTGCTGCTAGGGATTGGGCCCAAAGCCACTGATAGGCTAGGCCTGTGTTCTACCTGCTAAACTACATATGAAGCATGAGCTACCACAATTCTCAGATAATGAAAAAAGATTTAAAACCATGAGAAGAATGCTCAGGAAAAAAAATCAGGGAGAACTTAGGGCCTAAAAGCTCCTGAACTGACATTCCTTTGCAGTGATGGATCAAACTATCCCCCTGAGGTTCAGCATTGTATATGCATTCTGTCAAGTCTTTCCCTTTTTTTCATAAATGATCCTGTAACTCTGTCTTAGCTAATGCCCTGAACTACAGTTTGATACAAAAGTAAGTGCAGATCAGGACTTCAGGGCCAATTTTAACAAGCCACATAACCTTGGTGGCACAAATGGCCTTGTACTTGTGGGACAGGCAGGACACCCATGTGTGTTTGCTGCATCGTGGTTTCTTCACAAAGCACCGTGATTGGTTCTTCTCTTCTGTCACTCACGTTCTGTTGACCTTCAAATACAAGGTAACTGGTTTTAAAGGGTGGGTTCTCAGAGGGCAGGGCTTTTATGCCTTGGATTTTTTTGTGTGCAGTTTTGCTTCCCATAGTAGTTATTAAATAAGGCCCATGCTTAAGAATGCCAATAAATGCTATCTACTTATTAAAACAAAAAGAATACCTCTCAAAAGATCACCTCCAGAGGAAGGCACAATCTATCTGCCTATAGCCATTTGGTACTTTAGATACCCCCAGAACCATACAAGAATCCCAAAGAAATGACATTGTCTACACCTCTGACATCAAAGGCTCATAGCGGTCAGGACAGACACTGTCCAGAGTTCAGACACATACAGATGGTGGCTGTCAGGAGGTGACTCATACTGCGGATTACAGCACTTAACCAAGCAAAGAGGATTACATTTTTAGACAATAGCTAGGAAGCTGTCTGTTAGTCAATGGAATATGAATTTAAAGGAACATCTTATTATTTTAGCAGTCTTGTTGGCAAGGAAGGAAGATAGGGTAAAAACTTTTGGTTAATTTAGTCTAATGCTCAGCGTCAAAATTCCTGTAGACCTCAGAGGGACAGATGGTCTGAACACAGAGACCTCTGCCAACTCCACGTCATTGACTCTGTAACCACACATCCTCTGCCCTGCACTTGAAAATCAGCTGATTTTACTCTTAGTGTTTTATTCATAGAAGATTCCTTTTGTTTCTCTATTTTAATCAAATGCCCACCGGCTTTAAAATGAGAGAGGAAAAGTGATATCTCAGCCTTGAGTCTCCTAAGACAAGCATTTATAGACCAGAGCCAAATATAAAATTATTCTGTGAACTGTTATTGAGGTCATTCATTCAAATGGCACAGCATTGGAAGTTCTCTTTAATGCAGGATTGCCAGACAGTGTCAGAAATACCACAGACTAGAAATTTCTATGTGCACAAAATAAGGATCTTGTTCTTACTAGAGTGCAGCAACATCTTCATCTTTACCACACGATGTTTGCTAAGGGTCTCCTGCCACAATGAAAGGTAGAGTTTTTCCAATTAGCACAATATGTTTGGGGGTAAAAGGTTTAAAGCACTCTGAACATGTAAAATGTGAGACTGATGGCATGTAATGAGTTAACGTTCCTCACAGGGTACGCTTCCTGGTGGATGAGGGCTATGAAGACCGAATTCTCATGGCACATGACATACACACGAAGCATCGTCTGATGAAGTATGGAGGTCATGGCTACTCTCATATACTCACCAACGTTGTTCCTAAAATGTTACTTAGAGGTATAACTGAGAACGTACTTGATAAGATACTCATTGAGAACCCAAAGCAATGGCTAACCTTCAAATAGGATGGTGGTTTAAGAATGTAGACCTTAAGGCTGGGCGTGGTGGCACACACCTTTAGTCCCAGCACTTGGGAGGCAGAAGC
>NW_008339381.1:1321126-1326273 GCF_000622305.1 Nannospalax galili
AAAAAAAAAAAAAAAAAAAAAAAGAAAAAAGAAAAAAGAAAAAAAGAGAAAAGAATATAGATCTTGAGGGTAAAATTTGCAAAGAATATTCAGTGGTTTCACATTCACCATGAGGCATTAGTCTGAACTATGTAGACCTAATGACTGATCACTGCCCTCCTGTGCGAAATAGATTTTTGCCTTCTCTGAAGTTGGGTAACTATTACAGTGGCATCTCTTGGGGAGCTACTGGGCCCAAGCGAGCCCTAGTGTTTTGTCCTAATAAAATAAATACAAAGGAAGGCATTTCCAAACAATGATTTAAGTGACTAAATGCAGAATTTAAATAATTTAAAGTCTATATCCCCTAAGATTAATTTTGGAGGTCTTTTCTATTTTCCAACTCCATCATCTGCACTACTTGAGAAAATTTAAAGTGTTTCTAGTTACATTGCCCCCTTCTGGAGCAAGCTAATGATTTTGTAATATTGATGATCCTACTAATTACCCTGCTGTTCTTTAATTAATGCTTAATGACTAATATGACACTTTAAAATAGGTTTTGCAACAAAGAAAGTTAAATTTTGAGACTATTTTGTTTCCAAAGGATGTTGTAATGAAATTACCAATTCACAGCAATGAAAATATCTTGAAAGGATAATTATGTTCTCCATCTATCTATAAACATATAATAAATCAGCTTTGAGTGTCCATTTTGTTGTGTTTTGCATAGTTTGTCTAAGAACACATAACAGTACTGAATTCTAAAAATTCAACCATAAAAGTCAAAATATGTTACATAATATAGTTTAATGAATTATTACATTTGTATAACAAAGGCCACAATTTAATTAATTCATAAGATAATGAAAAAAAAAAGAGAAATGCTTGCCTTACGTATATCCCTTTATTTCCTTTACTTTGTTTTTCCTCAGGCCTAAACAGAGAAAATAATGTTTATTTATCTAAGGAAAAGGTCAAATCTATTGGAAATGACAGCCTGATTATAAAGACTGCTCTTTGAAAGCTATCCAGCCATGATGTTCTGTGCCAATACAGCCTTTTTAAAAAAAATGTTAGTTAAAATGCTTAATTGGTGTGCGCTGCTGTTTATATATTAATCTTTTAATTCAATCCTTTCTATGTGATTTGATACCTATGACAAATCTCTAATCTCTTGCTGCCAATTCCTCTGATAAATATATGCTGTTAAATAAAAATTAAAACTATTGCAATTCATTTGCGAGGAACCTTACACATTAGAAGGGCCAAGTAGAATTAGTCACTACTCATGATGAGTGAGCTAAGTGTTTTTATCATATAAATCATGACAGTTACTCAGACCAAGGCATTTAAACATAGCAAACACCACCTTCAGATGGGAGCACCATGCATAACTCTTGGAAAGTCGAAATTTGCTAAACTAAAGATATTTCAGCTGATCATAACTGATCAAGCTTTCTGTGTGTTAGAACAAAAAGTACCAACATGAAATGAGCCAGGAGAACAAACCAAGTCCTTTAAAGGAAAAAATGCAAATGTCCTTCACTAGTAAAGCAAGCAGATTTTTACATCTCTGGTCTTGAAATCTACTTGTCAAAGAGTGTTTAAAGGAAACTGAAAGAGGAAGAGATTTCTCATTGTAAGAGTGGAAGCTGTGAGATAGTAGGATGTATCTGCATGCATTCTGATATCTTCCTTCAAGAGATGGCTCTTGGCAGTGCGCTGTAACTAGAGAGAATGGGTTTGCACTGTATTGTCGGCTCCAATCCACCTGAAAGGAAAAAATGATAACTCAAATGCATATATTTCATAAACATTGTGGAGGAGAGCTGCTTGGATCCTGTCATCCGGGTGTTAACAGTCTACCAGAGAATGCAGTTGAAGTATTGATTGGCATACGGCAATACAGCAGCCACAGGCTTCACATACACATGAAATGCAGAGCGTTTGAATTTACTGAGATTTAATTTTCTGGATAACTCTTAAAGAGAAGCCTTTTTATTGTTTTGCTATTCCATATATTTTTATCATCTAAAATATATTTCAATCTAAAGTAAGTCAAATAATTTATGCATGATTCTGTGAGTGTATACATACATACTTTTAAAATTAATTTTGAGGCTCTGCAGCCTCTGTGCCTTGTGGACTGAGGGCCATATATATAATATTTCATCTAACATATATATGTATATAAATAAGTATGTGGCAAGTATTTATATAAAATATATACACTTTACTGTCATATTGGCTCTATGTGAAATGGTTAATTTTGAAATAACCTCAGGCCAAAGATTTGTAGTAACTGTTTGAAGGTCTTACTTAGTGTCCCCTTGGTGACGCATGCAGTAGGCCAAATTAAACCTTTGTGCCTTGGGTTATGAACAATGTTTTGTTCCAAAGAAGGCAAAAGCCTCAGTCTGATTTCATACCAAAGAATAAAGTTCTCTGGCATCCAAGTGAGTCTAAATGTATTCTATTGACAAAATGGACACAGAAGGGATATTTCTAAATACCATACATAATTACACATTTTCACACTTAAGAGGGTAATCCTATGATACAGTTTCAATCTCTATTTTTAAAGACTATCACCAGAAAAGAGAAAAGAAAATTCACATGAAAAGGAAAAAATAAATGTGAAAATGGTCACAGGCTTGGGAATTCCCACAAATCCAGAAAATTCCAGGTTAAGGCTTGAAGTTGAATCATTCCCAGGTCTAGCTCTAAAGTTAACAAGAGTACAAGGCAAACAATTTCTTTGGGGACAAGCAGCATTACTTCAATTAGACCTTCTCCTGCAGGGTAAAATGATTCCTCCCCACACTACAAATAGAATCCAAGTATCATAATAAGCAGATGAACTCACACAAACCAAAGCTGACACATGGATAAAAGCAGCAAGATCACAGTACACCAAAGTATCATAGATATTGAAGAAATAATTCAGTGTCTTAGATTTTTCTATAAAAATTTGTGATCTATATAGTACTTCATTCACATGGACACTAACGATAAGGAGTATTGGCTTTGGCGGTAGTGGATTGCACATCTGCTTATCTTGCGTTAAATACTTTTTTACATAATGTGTCTGAGTGATACAGATGTGAGTCAGGTAGCATTTGATTTCCCCACATATACACAACTGAGGTGCCCCGATATCGGCATCCCCTGGGATCCTTGATTCACTGACGTCAGCCATACGAATCCAGTGTTCAAACTCAGAACAGCAAGGTCAGTTTCTGCATTATCAGTCAGCATAAATAATAAATCCAGAAAATGTGCTGTATTTGTTGTTGTTCCCTCCATGGGCTTTCCCACCATCTAATTTGATATAGACTTCATCTCCTGGCTCCAGATGAAGAACCACGCTGTTACTGGCATAGTCGTAATTCTGATCAGCATCTTGGGCAATTGCACTAGCACGCACCTATGTGAAACAGACGAGAATTGGAGTTTGTAAATGAAAATTCTCAACTTGTTCCTTTCGTCCTTCCCACAGCATCATAGCTGACTTGTTGCCACAGCGCTGAACGTAGCACACAGATGTGCACCTTGGCCCACAACTTTATAAGGGCATTTCTATACCAACTTCAACTATGTTACTAGAAAGGAGAAAAGAGAGAAGATGTCCCTTTAACAAAGGAACATTCTAGCAGTCTTTTCTATCACTGTAAACAAACCATGGCAAGCTAATTTCTTCTTATATTACTGCTTTTTCTAATTCCTTGACTCTCTATGCCCAGTCACTTTTTGAAATGGAAATCATAGTATTGTTTTGCATTTTAATTTAAGCCAAACAGCAACATTCGAATCAATTGTGTATTAGAGAAGTTCAAGTCTAACTTAAATGGCTCATCACAATTATTAGAAAATTGATATCTCAAAATGGAAAAGACCCAGGGAAATACCACTCTACTCTACAGAGTAGAAAAAAAAAGGAAAAAGTCCTTTGATTCAAAGCTTTGTAAATCTAATACAAGCAAAGCCCTTTTTAACCAGGCAACTTCAGAAACAGCTTAACTCATTTAAACATCTTTGTTTATAGCCCCCACATTTCCAGAGTGCCTTTTTCTTTTTGTGCTTTTTTATCATTTAATTATATGTGCCTTTAAATCAACAATTTGATCTCAAGAGATCTAAAAGTTATAGAAGGAATTAAGTGCCTATGATTTGAGATCTTTCACATTTCTAGAATTTCTGATAAGCATGAGCTTATCAAATGGCCTTTCATACTAGGTTATTGTAAATGTGTGTCTTCCTCTGTGGGTGAGGCTGCATCCAGTCTGTTATGTTGCAACTCATTATTGAGTTGATCAACATTTGCAAACAGTCAAATTGCCTATCATACCACGTATAGACATTCTGTCACAGTCTTTCCTCAAATTAGGCTTCAGCTTCATTCAGACACATTTTGATCCTGCCACAGAGTAAGAACTTTGATTAGGCAGGCTTGGGTGTGATTTATTTCAGTAACACATCTTCTACTTTGTGACTTGTTTCTATTCCACTATAACAGTATTTCCCTGAAAAAAACATAGCAAGTGATTTAGTGGCTTTCGTAAACCTGCACTATGTAATAATGCATGACTTGGGGTACAATATGCTAGATTTTATCACTTGGCAAAATGAGAGAAATGAGACATAAGTCAAGAATTTTATTCATTTCTTTCAAAATTTAACTGATGGGTTTTCAAATTAAATTTTCATGGGAAGGCATGTCTCACATTAATGCTGAGACGCCATGAAAGGAGAAGGCTCTTCGACAGTGCTGAACTTGGAAAGTAATTTGAGTAGTATTTTAACAATTTTTCTCTCTGGGTATCATATAACAAAAGGAGAAAAGGCTTAAAGAATTTCAAATTGCTTAACACTATGTCAACTGGCATTGATACAATGAAACCAATATACAGCATGGTTACACTCAAAGACCTTGACTCAAATGTGTGTGCACACCAGCAGTGACCTGATCCGTTTTGACCATTAAATAATAATACCCTTCCTAAGACTTAATCATCAGTTTGTGGAAGCCGAGGGCCTTAATCATTAATTGCTAGTTATTAATTCTCATTGAAAAAAAAATCTACTCCAGGAGAATGTGGTTATGGTTTAATTTTTGAACATGTGGATTTTTAATGGACGAGAAGAATTAAAATACAAACTATCAA
>NW_008339381.1:1326415-1375929 GCF_000622305.1 Nannospalax galili
GACACATTTTATTCAGCATTTTAGATATTTAATATATGTCCTATGGAGACTTTTTTATAGTTGTTTTCAACATGAAAGCATTTAGGAATCAGGACTCATTAAATCCTTGATTTAGAGACTTTAATCTTTTAAAAATATACAATGCAATTTTCATTCTATAGGGTAAACCACAAAACAAAGTCACCGTTACCATTTTTAATTCAGCAGATAAAACCACAATGCCTGCAAACACATTAGTGTGATTCCACACACTGGAAGGTTAGCCTCAACACTTTTCACTTCCTTTGTTGGATAAAGCCAGTATGATGGCACTATAATAAAAAGCGATCCTCTAAGATCTTAACCTATACTGCACCATCAGGCTATCTCAAGTGAATAATCACAGTCCACCAGTGTACATGAGTTGAGTATGTCTGCTCACACACCATACTCCAAGGGTACAATGGGACTTGAAATTTCAGTCTGCCATCTATCTCACTGCCTTCAGCCGTTCCTTCTTTAAGCCATCAAACTATTGAGGAAGGTAATGTTCACCCTGAAGGCTATTTTCAGATTTCTAAATGTACATTGATTTCAGCATTTTGTCAGGGAATGTAGTGCATCCTTTTCTCAGTCCAATATACCTATTTCTACCTAAATTCACTGTATTATCTTTTCTTATTATGTTAACTATGTAGTTTCTGCTTTACCTTTGGTATGTGTTCCACCGCCTCTTAAAAGATAACTAATTTGGCATGTCATTACTCTCTGACAAATGAATATAAAACAACGGAATTTTATTCTTCCCGATGTAGTTCATGCTGTTGGTACAAAAGCTAATAAATTCCTACAAGAGAGAGGCTTGTCTTTAATTATTTTATACTTGTAATCTTCAGCCAATTTAGTTTTTATTATTGTGGCTTTTTATAATAGCTTTGCAGTAATTGTGTTTAAAAAACATTTTTTTCAGGTTTTCAACTATAAGTATAAAATTCTAATTTTTTCTGTATCTATATAAAGTTATTTGAGCCCAATTTTTAATATGCACTATAATGGGCTCTCAACAAATGATAAGATTGAATGTAGGTTAATGGTTTCGTGGGGAACATGAGAACCACAGTCCTTTGCAGGGGTGTGTTTGTGAGATGTAATAGGATGTATAGTTTTAGTATTGTCTTATTACTGAGGGACTATCTTTACACAAAATATTTACAGTAACATTTGCTCATTTAATTAATTGCTGCTGATGGTCTCATGATTTCATTTTCATTGTACTCCTGTGGAACCATAAACAAAAGGTTAAGTGGCACATCAGGCTAATTTACTGGCCTTTGATGTTGCCATCTGTAACCCTACATTCAACACAAAGCATGGATAAGATGGCTCTCCTATAGTTATGATTCAGAGACATTACTCCCTCTTACACTGAAAACTGCATTTTTTTGCCTTGTTTAATTTTTGTGCTTCTCAAAATCCACTTAATCCATAGAACATTACACTGACATGGATTTCTGAGTTTCTGTTTTATAAAAACAAATCAGGTCAACTCAGAGGGGAAAACTGCCATTCTAAGAAACAATCAGACAAGACTGTAATTGTCTGCAGACCAGACTCTACAAAATAGTTCTATTCTAGAGATAAAATTCCTCAGCTGTAATATTGCAATAACCATCTTCTAATAAATCCATACTGAACTAAAAAGTATGCTGTTTATTAGTAGACATTTTTCTGAATTACCTGTTGCGTATTTGTGGGGGGAGCAGTAACTTTACACTGACAGTGGAAAGCATTAAGGGCATGTTTGATTTACCTGTTTGTTTTCCTGGCAACCCCCCCCCCAAATGTGTATGAGCAAATGATACAAAGAGCTGCTTATACCCTCCAAGAAATGAACTCATTTAAAAAACAAAATGCATGTAGAACTCATACTGAATGAATTTCTTAGAATCATTGGACTATGCACAGACACTATATCAGCATCTAAACTAACGAAATTGTGTTACTTCTGGGGTTTTGAGCATGTACAATCTCCAGATATTAAAGAATATGACCATTTTTCTATTTGTTGGGAAAGCAGGAATCCTAGCCTCTTAATGATATCATTTTTTAAAAAAATCTCTTTGTCATAATAGCATTTTCAGACCCAAAGTTTGAGTCAGAAGAGAGCCAATTTGTAAATAAAGGGGTGCTTCATGACTGCCTGGGGGCTGCTCATAGCCATTTTGTAAGCCAGTCTGGGTGCCTCTGTTTTGATGTAGTGAGTCATGACCTTGAAGGCACTTACCTATAACTACCTGCTCTAGGGATAATTTTTATTTTTCTTAATACTATTTTCATGCATAATAACTATAATTAACAACCTTGTCAGTGCCTCCTGGTGGCCATTTTTTTTCTTTTTGTTCAGTGTGTCTTGAGGGTTCTTTTATTTTCAGGAAAGGGACTTTTTAAAAAAATCATACATTTAGAACATTCATCTTTCACTTTTGAAAGAATTCTGACACTAAGTTAAGCCTTGAGAAGAAACTGGACTGTAATGGTGCTTAGCAGAAAATTGAGTCTTAGCTAAGAAGGTCTGAATTTCCAGGGGACCAGTGACCTAAAGCCCACCGGCCCTTGTTAAGTCAAAGTTGCTGTTATGAAATGAGGCCTCTTGAGAGCGATGGCGGGAACATGGGGTCTCCCTGTGCCACTCAATAAGCAAAGTGGAGGGCTCAGGAACTCAGCTCAGACAGCTACAAAGAGAAAGGAATCGCCCTCGTGCCTGCTGACTCAGCTTGTGCAGAAGGTCCGATTACACTTTTAGGTACTTAGAAATATTATTTTCTTCCAGTGACTAAAAGATCAAAGATGCTTTATTCTGTTTTTTGTTTTTGTTTTTGTTTTTTTGCACTGACGTGGAATTCTCTAGCAAAGGCAAAGTAGCCCTGGCAGACATTGTCAAGCATCTACTGGATCAGCAGTGCAGGTCCTGGCTGAGGCCATTTTATAGCCAACGCGAAAGCCCCAGCCTTCTTGCTGGGGTTGCAAAGACTCTTACAGGGTGCCCTGGAGCTCGCTGGCGCAAATCTACCGCCACAGGGTTGAGCTCTGCTCCACCACCTTCCTGACCCCTTTGTGCCTCTTCCTACTCCAACTGAAGAATGTGGGCTCTGTGTTTGAGTGCAAGTTGCCTTACTTTGCAGTTTAACCTCAGTCCCAACTTTTCTTTTCCTAGCATCTCTTCCATCCCCTGTTGTCAGGCTGAAAACTAAGCCGCGTTGAAAGTGACTGTTTCACCATGTGGGACACCGCAAGGGCCGCTCAACCGCGCGCAGCAGGGTCCTGCTTCTGACCCGGATACCCACAGCTGGGACTCACTCTCGGGGGTCCTTCTTTTATCCCTGGAGCCGGGTCTATCTTCTGGGAGTTGGTCGCCCTGACACGCCCATTTCGGGTTCCAGGAGCCCGGTGCATTCTCCAAAAGGGCTATTACGGACCCTGTCCTGCTGAGTATCGCACCAGCCTGGGATCTCCCCGAGGCCAGTCCTGTCCCCAGGACCAAGATCTCCATTTCTGCCCCTCGAGGGTCGTGCTCTCGGAGCACTAGCCTGACTCCCCAGAACCACCCTGTCCAGGCCTCTTCCGCGTGCGACCCCCGCCTCTCCAGCGAGTCACAGCATCCCCCTCGCCCCGCTCGCGAGCCTGGAACCGGGATGCCGCTCCCTTCCTCCGCGGGCTCCCACCCCCATTTCCGGGGTCTCCTCCCTCCAGCCCGCACCTTCCCGCTCCCTCCCCGCCCTCCCCACTGCTGCACGCGCTCACCTGGTTGTTTTTGCAGAGATCAGCCCACATGCTGGTGCCGTCCCCTCCTCGCATCAGGACGTGGTAGGTGAAGAAGTAGATGCCCGGGATGGAGCAGGTGAACTTGCCGGTGGTGGGGTCGTAGTGGTTTCCCAGGTTGGTGACCACGTCGTCGAACTTGAGCACCTCGTAGCCTTCGTGCTGCCGCTTGAGGCCCGCGTAGAAGGCGATCTTGGGCACGGTGCTGTAGGTCGCCGCGCTGATGGCCCCGGCCGCGTTCAGCCCGGGAGCCCCGGGTGGACCCGGCAGGCCCTGGCGGCCGGGCTCTCCCTTCTCGCCCGGGGGCCCCACAGGGCCCGGAGGTCCCGGCTCTCCGGGGGGCCCACGCGGGCCTGCCTTCCCCGGCCGGCCGGCCTCGCCTTTGGGGCCCTGGATGAAGGTGGGCAGTGACTGCATGAGGCCGCGGTCTGGCGTGGCGGCGGTGCTGGGAGCCTTGGTACCCCCGTAGGGGTCGCAGACCATGCGGCAGGTGCCGAGCATCTCGTAGTGCGCCGACGTGCCGGCCGAGCTCACCAGCACCGGGATGAGGATGACCAGCAGGAGCACCATCACCACCCCCAGCGCCCCGGCGGCGATCAGGCGCCTCCTGCTGCCCACGAGCCGGCTCAGCGCGGGCCGATCCTCTTGTCTGCTTTTGGACAAAATTTTGAAGGTTGGGCGGGGACCTCCTCAGAGCCGAAAACGATCCCCCTCGGAACCCCAAGTCCCTGGGGCGGGCGGGCGCCGGCTCCTCGCCGGCTCCGGCTGCCCCCGCTGAGGCTGCAGCTGGGGAGGGAGCTGGGGCGCCGAGTGCCTGGATCTGGAGTCCCTCGCGGGGGGCGGGGGCCGGGGGAGGGGAGCCCAGGGCGCCCGCTGGAGCCCCTGCGCACCTGTGGCTGCCGCCGAGGCAGAGCCCGCCGCCTCCTGCGCTCGCCCGCAGCTCACACTTTTATGTAGCCGCTGCCCGAGATCGACTTTCCGGTTTTTGCAGACTGCGCCAGTTCGCACCAACTTTGCGTCTGAAGTTGCCTTTTTTTCTGCCTCTGGTCTTCTCACTCTCCGGGTCCGTCCGTCCCCTGCCTTTTTCTTTTTTTCTTTCTTTCTTTTCCTTCCTGCTTTGCAGCCACAACTCTGACAAAGGTGCACCCCGAAAGCCCCGCGTCGGCTGCGCGAGCTCTGGCCGGGCGCCCCCCGGGTGCGCAGTCGGTGGCTGGGAGAGCCTCGGGCTGGAGCCTGGGAGCCAGCTAGAGAGAGGGCAAGCGCCTAGCCCAGAGCCCAGCGAGAGAGACTGAGCACAGAATTCTGCCTGGGTACCACCTGCCAGGAGAAGAGGAGGCTGACAAACGCGCGCCGGAGCAATTTATAGGAACCCAAGGCACAGAGGAAGGGGAGCCGCTTTGGCATCTCCTCGCAGCATCTGCTCAGCTCATCCCACTCACAGAGAGCTTGGCATTACTCTGACAATGTGGGATTTTTTTTTTTTTTCGGCCTTTCTTTTTTTCCCTCTCTGCACTGAGATGAACAGTGAAATCCTGAATACTCCCTTGCCTAACCCAGGCGATGGCAGCTCCCTAGCCGGACGTGCTTGGGCGAGGGAGACAGCTGTGTGACAGCCCTCGGGGACTCAAGGGTCACAGCCAAATCTGTTTCCCCAGTACCAGCAGGTCTTGCTGGAAGGTAGGGGTGAAGGTTGAAAGGAGGGAGGTTTGGTGACAATATTTCTCTGCTGGCTCACCCACCATCAGTGCTTTTCAGGTGTTTTTCAAAATGCCACTTTTACCACAAGGAGGGCCCTTTTGAATTTTCCAGATAGTAGATGTGTTTGTTTGTTTTTGTTTTGTTTTGTTTTCTAACCTTAAGATTTGCTTCCACGGCCTTCTAAATGAAGTAAGCTGTTACCCTGAGAACAGTAAGGTGTGTTTAAAACCAAAGGACATTTCTTGATTTTTTAAATGAACTTGCCCACCGCCCAAAAGGGAGAGGGCTGGTACTTCTTACAAGTGCTGCACATGGCGGGAGCATACATAAGCCCTTGACTTGCAGCTCCAGCAGGCCTTCAGCAGATACTGTCATTGGACTTGAAGTTGTATTTGCTTAAAGGAGCTACAAGCCAGAGAAATAATCACTTGTCAGAATGCCGTCAAAGGTCTTACAATAAAGCATGCAGCGTTTGCACAAGTGCCAGGCAAAGACTTTTCATAAGATACAGAAAGAGGCCTGTAAGCTCCATAGCACATTTCCCAGATGGGGGTTGGGGCGGGGAAATAGGAAAAAATATGGCAAAGAAGACCACACCCCCCCTTAGCAGTGGAAAAGCAGGAAAAGAAACCACTTAGATTTAGAATAGTATAGTAATAGTAGTCCTTGAAGCAGACATTAGGAAAGTTATCCAAGCACCAAATACATGGCACACAAGAATGGCTTTAAATAAATAAGTAGAATTGATTCCTAAATCATACTTCTGCATTCAGGAGCAACAGATGTCAATCAAACATGGGTGACATTTGCTTGTCAATAGGAGATGATGGCTGGGAAGACAGTTACTTATTATATCAGGCTGAGAATCTGAAATGAGAAGCAGAAACAAATAAGACAACAACAAACATATAATATATCCCGGGTGACCATCTGCAGCCATGATCTTGTCTGTGGGCTCCACAGCACGGACATGTCCTTCAAGATTCTGCAACCGCCGCACTCTCCCCCACCCCACCTCATCCCAACAGTTAAGTCCTTTCTTCTTTGATCCAAAACAAAATAAGGTCAAGTGAGCAGACAGAAGGAAACAGAGATTCATTGATTCTTTAAGAGGAATGTCAGTGGCTCCTTGAGGTCTTTCTGGGAGAGTCAACACTATGGAATGGGACTTGCAATGGCACAGCTGCCTATCAACCCGGTGCTGATAAAGCTGTAGCTACTGGATGCGAAGCAGCCCTTCCCACTCTTAAATCCTTAAATCTCATTTTAGGATGGTGATTTTATAAATGTGCATCTATACCTTAGGCATATATATATATATATATATATATATATATATATATCCTGTAATTTTTTGTTCACACAAGTTACCTTATTTTTTAAAGCAGAAAACACAGAGAAAGATTTCTCCTGACTATATCTACCATCCTAGCATACCTTCTGGGTTCTTTCTCAATGGCCACCTTTCTTTGGAGGGAGAAAATGATAAAGTATTGGGCCAACAATGGAGAGAAATAAAACAGACTATAATGTGATATTCCAAATTATCCCAGTTTATTTGTCCCTTTTATTTATTTTTAAATATTTTTATTTTATGTGTATGCACATATTGTCTGCATGTATGTAAATGCATCCATGTCATGCAATGCCCGCAGAGATCAGAAGAGGGTGTCTGATCCCCTGGAACTGGAGTTACTGATGGTTTTTAGCCACCACATGGGTGCTAGGAACAGAACCCAGGTCCTCTGCAAGAGCAACCAGTGTTCTTAACCACTGAGCCATCTCTCCAGCCCCCTTAAGTCCTTTTTATTGCTAAAAGGAGTTTGGTGGGGGATAAAAAGAGAGTTTGTAAAAGATAGAAATAAGTTCTCATTAAAAGTCCAGGACACACAGCTTTCCTGTTTAAGATATATTTTATGAGGGAATCCGTCAACAAGAGCATGAAACTGAAGCTCCAATGGACCCTGAGAGGCTTTACCTTGCTTGTGCAGATGGGGGTTCCAGGAGCTGTGTGTGGAATCAGGTCTATTGGGTAAGCTTGCTGGAAACTCTCTTCTACATAAATGTTAGAATAGTCTCCCCTATATAATAGTAATTACATCCCACCACAGCCTGAGAAAGGGAGATAACAATCTTTGTACTTTCCTCCCACTTCTTTTGCCAGTGAAAAGTTTGATATTGTAAGCAAGTGCCCTCATGTCCTAGAACTCCGTCAAGACTTAGAAAGGTGCTTAATAGTGTTGATTCCTAATGAAGGCGTCCTTTTCTGGTCCCTGCCGGGACTGGCTCCAGACACTCTATCAAAAGCACAGTCCTGCGTGAGCATGTGGGTACTTGTCTTTTTATTGAAGTGAGTTGAAGTTATTGGTCTCCTGCCTCTTTTCTAGAAATACCCCACCAGGCACTTTGGGGGAACTGATTTTTGGTTCCCCAAGATTTTCAGGGATGACTTGGTAGTAAATGAACGTATGGCTGCTTACTGTCATTCTTTTTACTGCTCCGATTTCACAGAAGTTTCTCTGGAGAGTTACTCATGTTTCATCTCTTGTTCTGACAGTTTGAATAAACCATATGATGCACTTTATTACTCATCTTCTTTATCTGTATATAATAATAGGAAATGTGTCAATTAAAGAATATTTGGTTTTCTTTGGTGCTCTTCAGAGAGACAGGTTTTCTCTCATCTTTGATATTAATCTGAGAAATAGCCATGGAATCTCATTTTTAAAACATCTCTCAACCATTCCTCTAGAGAAAAAAAATATCATGTATGACATTTTCAGTTCCGAATCCAAACCTTTGAGATGTTTGAGTTGACATGGCCCAATCCAGAGACCCATGATCATGGTGGGGTGCTGATCCATGATTTTCATCCCCCCCCCCATATCATTTGTGTTGCTTTCGAAAAGCTCAGCAGATCCTAAGCCCAAGACTCTCACACAGCCATGCTTGGCCATCCATTAATCTCTATTAAGCACCCACTGTCAGCATAGCCCTACCCTGAGCTCTTACTAGCAAACAAATATTTAATCATGAGAATGATTTCCAAATCCTGGAGCACTTAAACAGATAGCAGTTCTTATAATAAAGAAAAAAAAATAACAAATAGTCCCAAGTTAGAGAATCAGGCATGAGAAGTGTTTCTTTAAATTTTCCCTTTAATGTCTGGGTCTCCAAATCATATTTCAGAACATATATTCTTTAACTGAAGAATTTTAAGTTTCTAATCCCAACCCAACCTAAGAAACTTTTTGGCAATTGATGGCTTCTGAGTGGGGAAAGACATTCTCTTTCAGGGACCAGATTCTTGGTGGGCCCAGTGGATTAACCCACACTGAAGGGCATTTGGGAACACAAGTCAGACTCTATAGGCTGTATTTTGCATATATATATATATATATGAATATGAATATATATGAGATTACATTAAATTAGGTGGGGGCAGTGAGAGGAGATGAGGATAGGGGACAGAATCTAACCATTAAGCTATATTGTATGAGAATCACGAAAATTCAATAAAAAATGTTTAAGGAGTTAAAAGAAAACTAAACTATAAAAGCTAGACTAGTTAAGCAAAGGGGCTGTTGGAATATAGTTTTATTGTTCAGGTAAGAAAACTAATTGGTAAGTTCTTCAGCAATGTGAAGTATAAAAACTAGGGTTTTCATACAATTCAAACATAAATTAACAAATTAAATAATTAATATAGTGTTTGCCTCAAAGTTGCTAGTCTAGGAACAATGTTGAATAGACTTATCATATACTTAACTAGCAATCCAATTAGAACATTTATTTTTCCAAGATTCTACTTGCTAACTGATTTTCTAAATATTTTTGGTTCATTTCTCCTATCACAAACAAGATTTACATTGTAATTTAACCAATTAAAAAAAACCCTGGAGAGATGGCTCACCAGTTAGGAGCACCGGCTGCTCCTCCAAAGAACCCAGGTTCGAGTCCCAGCACCCACATGGCAGCTAATAATTGTCCATTACTCCAGTTCTAGGGGATCCAACACCCTCTTCTGACCTGTATGGACATTGCATGACACAGATGCACTTACATACATGTAGACTATATACTCATATACATAAAATAAAAATCAATAATAAAATAACACAGTGGCTGTCTTGTAGAGGACTTGGGTTCAGTTCTCAGTACATACTGGCAGCTAACAACTGTCTGTAACTCCAGTACCAGGGTCCCTCTTCTGGCCTCCATGGGCATTGCATGACACAGGCGCACTTATGTGTAAGCAACAACACTCATGCACATTAAAAATAAATAAAAATTTTTTTGAAAGCACCTTTTAAAACCCCATTGTTTTGTTAAAATGTAGACTGATAGTAAAAATATATTTGGGTGAATAATGTGTCATCACTGATCAATATTTTACTATGAATCCAATTTTATTAAGTAATTGTTAATCTTACATAAACTTTAATCATCACATAAACTGTGGAAGAGGCTTATCCTTCAAATCTACCATATAGAATTCCAATTTTCTGCTTTGGAGAAAAATCCAAATGTGTGTCATAGGAGATGAAGCCCATTTCAAGATTACTACATTCAAGAAAAAGGTTAACAAAATTTCCATTTTAAAGGAGAGGCCTGTCCAGTCTAAACCTTTGAAGCACCATGAATCTATTTCTGAATCATTGGTCAGTTTGACTCTGATAATATGCCAAGTAGCAAGTTAAATTTGGCTTTTCAAAAATAAAGCTGATAATCTTCTACTTAAAAAAGAATTTTAAATTTCTAACCTGAACAGAACTTTTTGGAAATACATACGTAAATAGTATGTCCTTATGGTTTTAGAACTAGATGAGTCTTAATTTGTACCTTAATGTCTTCATTTTATAGTTGTGACTGTCGCTTAGTGGATCTGAGCTTCAATTTCCTTTTCTGTAAAATAGGAATATATAAATCACAGGGGTGTTGTAGAGATTGGGGAGTTAATACAGAAAGTCACAATGATACCCAGTGTATAAGATCTTCAAAAGATGTCAACTTGCATATTTGCATACTGTAGGGATGTTGGGTAGTGTAGACATCTCTAAATTGCATAATAGAACACAAAGCATGAGAATGGAATGCTTAAGATAAATGGGATACAATTGGCAATTAGTATTACAGACTTAGATAAAACTAGAAAGAATAGGAAAGTCCTCTGGGAAAGTTGTTATGTGTAGACAAAGCAAGAGAAAACTCAAAATGAAGATGATTTTAACCCTCTCCAAAGTAGGAAAAGAAAGTTTCACATCAAGATTATGTATTTGAATTCACTGAAATGCATTGAAACACCAAGTTTTCAGATGGAGGACCTAAGCAGATGCATTTTTGTCCTATTGGAAGGCCCTCCCTGAAACTAACAAGTCATGATCCTACTTTAAAATTGTTGAGGCAGTTATTTGGGAATTAATCCTATGAATGATAACTTTGTACTTTAGCTAAAAGACCAGTCACCTTGAAGGACACACTATTTACGAGCATTTGTGCTGTCATGACACAACACAGACCACTGACTGACCCTCTTTGCCCCTTCTCCCCAGGGTTAATGGTAGCAGTATCCACATGGCTTTTGGTTTAAAGTCCTAGAATAAAACAAAGGGGAAAAAAAAAGAACTAATTAAAAAGAATTTCAGGAAAAGTATATTTCCCAGGAAAAAAAATTGCATGTTAGGTTTACACAACACAATCAGCTTTTCCTAACGAAATTCCACTGTCTCGGAATCCATAATCTAATGCTTCATACAGTGTTTGACTTGAACTGCTGACAATGAATCCTCTGGATAAATCAGTTCTATTATTTCTCATTAATGTATTCCACTTAATTCAATTCAATTTAGTATAAAACATAGAAGAGAACCATGGTCCACATCACCTTCCTGCTGTCCTTCTTATCACCCTCAGCAACTGTTCAGAACCTATGACCACTTTGCTCAGAAAGAGCTTCCTCATTGTCCTTGAGGTCAGAGGCTCTTATTCCCTAAGCTCAGAATGCCAGGCTCTTCATGATTGGTGCAAAGCTTCTTTAAATTCCCAGGCTTGATTTGCATAACTACCCTGTCTTCCATGCCATTGGCTAATTATCAGTTAATCACTCCTGAAATCGCCTTGCCATTTCTGTTCTTTTTTTCTTTGACATTCTCTCTACCTGTCTTCTCCTCTCTCTTCCACTGAACACTTATTAATCTCCTGTTGCCCTGAGCCTCTTCCCCCCATTCACTGAATCTTCCTTCTCTGGACTTCCCAAGCATGCTGTGTTTCTCCTCCTACAATACCTCCCTCATTCTACTTTGTTTTATGCCTTATCCTTTATCCTGTTAGTGAAAGAAATACTTAGTCTTTTCAAAGCTTCATCCATTTTATGTTTGCATAAAAGAATGCTGCACACTGGATAATTTATAGAGAAAAATTTATTCAATTACAACTCTAGAGATTGAGAAGTCCAAGGGCATAGTGTCAGCATCTCTTTGGCCTCTGGTGAGGATCTTACTGTGGTATTATCCCGTGGTAGAAGACATAAAGGGCAAAGAGAGAGGAAGGAAGCCAAACCCATGCTTTTATCAAGAACCCACTCCTATAGTAATTACCTCATTCACGATCCAGTCATCTGCAAAAGCCTACCTCTCAACCCTGCTGAGTTCTAAGTTTCTAATCATTCCTTTTATGAGGCACATTGATCAGTGCACACCCCACCCACATGACTACACACCAGCATTAAAAATGTGTTTACTAGGGACTAAATGCATGTTTGCTGATTGGAATGGCTGAATCAGAAATAAGGAACATAACCCTAAAAAAAAAAACTCTCAGATTTATGAATTCTAGTTGAAACCAACCTGTTTGGCCTGGAAATTAGATAATTCCAAAACTCGACTGGAAATTCTGTCCACTCTTTGGAAAAGGTTAATTTTCAAATCAGCACAAATACCTGTACTTTATAAATAGAAATAAGAACTGACCTGTACAGAAGATGGAGTTCAATGTATATTGGGTTCTTAGATGTCAGACTTGACTTGTGTTCAGCATGCGAAAAGGAATTCTTGTAGACCCATTGGTACCTGGGGGACACTAGTTCCAATAGTTGGGAAAAAAATACAATTAGATTTGTTTGTGGTACTTTCAAAATGCTGTATACCAGGTATGTGGAGGGCAGGGCAGAAATCTCATTGTGACTACTAATAGGAACATAAATTTCTCACAGTGTTCCCTCATGGATCTCCTAAGCACTTATTCATCTCATTTGTTTGAGATTTATGGGAAAGTATTTTGCTTATACTTTATTAGCTTTAAAACAAATTACTTTATATACTTTATTGGGGAAGAAACACATTTCCTCTAAAATATAGAATGATCATATTTTTTTAAATTCACCTACTTCCAAAGAATTATTTGAAATGTCTGATAAGAAAAGTACTCAGAGGTGGGTGTGGTAGTGCACCTAGTAATCCCAGTATTGGGGTATCTGAAGCAGGAAGATCGTGAGTTCAAAGCCAGCCTGGACAACATAATGAGACACTTTCAAAAAATGAAATAAGTAGACTAAAAAAGGAGGAGGCCATAACTCAGCTGGTAGAGTGCTTGCCTAGCATGCAGAAAGCACTGGGTTCCATCCCAGTACCATATAAACCAAGTGTGCTGGCCTACAGCTGTAATTCCAGCACTCAGGAGGTATAGGCAAAGGCCATCCTTAGGCCTCAGGTACTTAGTGAGTTTCAGGGCAGCATGGGCTATAAGAGATAAACAAACAAACAAACAAACAAACAACACAGAGATGGCAAGACAAGATGGATCAGCTGTAAAGGAGTCTGATAACCTGAGTTTGATTCCCAGGACTACACGGTGGAAGGAGAGAACCAACTCCTGCAAGACCTTTGATCATACAGCTCAGCACCCTCCCAACCTGGTACATGGATGGAACTGGAAAGCATTACACAATACTGAGGGAGGTAACCCCAGACTCACAAAGGGAAACATCATTCTCTCTCATTTATGGATCCTAGCTCCAAAACTTTAAATGTGAGTTTATGACCTAAAATAACCTCAGAAGCCAAAAAAGTAGAAAGGGACCATGAGGAAGTGGGGGGAAAGAGTTCCAGAGAAAGAGAGAGAATACAGCACAGTCATTATTAAGGGGGAACTGGGGAAACTGGGTGGGGGGACTTTAACTGGGAAGGAGGAAGGAGGAAGAAGAAATACATATTACTAAGGACATCTGAAAGAGCCACAGGAAAGCATAGTATTTTATAAAATCACCTAAAATATATGTATTTATGTATATTATATTATGATATATAGTGTATGTACACGTGTGGTGTGTGTGTGTGTGTGTGTGTGTGTGTGTGTGTATGTGTTGGTCTAAGAGACTCCCAAAATAATATAGGCTACTGTTAAAACCCTTGGTTGCCTCTCAGAACTTGAAGATAAGATGCTATTGTTGAAACTACCACACACTTTGGACTATCTAATATTGTTGAAACTACCACACTTTGAGCTGGAACTTACCTGGAAGCCTCCACACTGAGGACCAGCTCTCATAGTATCCGAAGGGGCTATGCAAGCTGCCAAGGGAGAAAACCAACCAATGGTCCTACCCAGCTGTGAAGCCTACAAACCACAACAATGGCTGGCCCAGCAAAATATCCCTAATAGTGAAGCACTTTCTTCTTTGGGGTTACCACCAACTATCTAATTGTACTTAAGTTCCACTCAGTGAACTGTAGTGACTGGCACTACAAACATAGACAAATATCCATCCATTGCTAGGTCATAGAAACTAGAGGAAAACCTACTACTTCCACTTTCCTAAACTAATATAATTTCCAGCTGTCTTCTAAATCCTTATTCTTATATCCACAGATAAGTATAGCTCTCACCACTCATCAAAGAAACTTCTTTATGCAACAGATGGAGACTGTTACCAAAGCTCTACAACTGGTCAAAATGCAGAGAATAAGTGACCATGGGCTGCCCAGCACCAACTGACACATCTAACAATGTAACTCCTGCACCTAAGGCTCAGGGAACATCACCGAAGAGGGAGCAGATAGATTGTCAGAACCAGAAGACCAGGATGCTCACTGCTAGAGAGTACATTCTAGACATGATAGGGAGGCTGCACCCAGGAAATCACCACAATATGGTTGCCTAAACAAGACTTGCATAAGGACAACGCCAGCTGACAGACTAATGTGGACAGGTGAAATTTCACAAGGTCCCACTCTAGGTGAAGAGCTACAGGCAATCAGTGGCTGCTGAGGAAAAGAACCAGTTTTCTCCAGGGGTGTGTTATTTGTTAGGTTATCCAATCTCAAGGGGCCAGCCCTAAGCACATATGCACAAGCACCACTGAATGTACTCAGAGGTGGAAGTGATGCAAAGACAATACTAATGTATGAAACTTTAAAAACAAAGAAACTAAAAGAAATGGAGTTATGTGACTACAAGAAGGCCAAAGATAAATCCATATCACGCTGTTATCTAAAAACTAAAATATGACTTGTGTTCCCCAGTAGCTAAGGCAAAAAGAAAGACACAATCTGTTAACTTCATTTCATGAGTAGTTAAAAGAAATGTTTCATTACTTATGGGGAGATTGCCCTATCACAGAATTCTAAGAACGCATCAGACAAAAGATGTGAATTAACACAAGGGATGCAGGCAAAGGCAGCTTTATAGACCAAAGCATTCAACTCTCATTCATCTTACTTTTCTCTAATGCATCTTGAAATTCATTTTTTAAAAAGCCTGACCCTCTGAACAAGTGGCAAATTTGATTCCCAGAAAATACACAATTGGGAGAAGCCAGAGGAGAGACTGAGGTTTGAGTCAGAGAAGTGACAACTCACTTTCAATTAAAAATCGAAAGTTCCGTTAGCATCAAGGCTAGGATGACGAAGCTTAGCTAGAACACATGCAAACACATTCCACATTTTTATTTCTTTTTGGTGTGTAATTTGAAAATACCAGTTGAATGTGACTAAGAAAAACAATAAAAAGTAAGTTAAAGCACTTGACAGATTTGTTCCCATGTTAAGCCTACAATATTTGGACCCATAAATTTATGACAGGTATAGACATATTATTTTGTGTATTATATAAAAAAATCCTTGAGAGATTAAGAAGCTCACCAGCTGGGAAGACGGCTCAGTGGATAAAGTGCTTGCTGTGCAATCATGAGGACCTGGCTTTGGATCCCAGTGTAAAAAGCTGGCCTCATGATATGTATCTGTAACCTCCACACTAGAAAGAGCAGAGACAGGTAATTCCCCTACAGTTTATTGACTGGGCAACCAAGCCAATTAGTAATTGATAGACCCTGTCTCAAAAACATTAAGCTGGTCTGATGGTTAGTTTTAATAGTCAACTTGGCACAAACTGGAATCACCTAGGCAGAGAGTCTCAATGAGGAATAGTCTGGATTGGGTTGGCCTTTGGGCACGCCTGGGAGGGATCTCTTTAACTGGGCTAACTGAGGTGGGCAACCAAGCCAGAAGGGGAGCAGCAGCATTTCACAGGCTGGACTCCGGACCGAATGAAAAGGAATCACATCTGCTCTTAACTGCAGCTATGACCAGCTGCTTCAAGTTCCTCTTGCCTTGACCTCCCTACTGTGAAGGACTACGATCTAGAACTGTGAGCTAAAATAAACTCTTTCTCCCCTAAATTGCTTTTGTCAGGGTATCTTATCATCCCAACAGGAAACAAAATGAAAACAGGTAGAGATCAATAACAACACTCAAGCTGACCTGTGACCTCCACAGGTATACACACAGGTACATGCACACCCACTAGTGCAAGCATACACCCACAAGAACATGTAACATGCACCACATACACACATACAGTTGAAAAATGGTTTCAGGCTGGAGAGATGGCTCAGCAGGTAAGAACACTGGTTGTTCTTGCAGAAGACCCAGGCTCGAATCCCAGCACCCACATGGCAGCTAACAACTGTCCATAACTCCAGTCCCAGGGGATCTGACAGCCTCTTCTGTCCTCGCAGGCATTACACTACATGGGTACACTTACCTACATGAAGGCAATACACTCCTACACATAAAATAAAAATAACAAATAAAATTTAAAAAAGAAAAGTGATTTCATCCACTATTCAGTATTGGTATTCATAAACACTACTCAGCTACAAAAAGCCCTAACCACTACAGGCACACTTGTGCATTTGTGAACACTGATCTATTTACTACAGATAGGGAAGTCACATTTTTCACTTTACATTTGAATTCTTTATTTTTGTGAATATTTTATTTATTGTTTTTATTTTATGTGTACGAGTATATTGCCTACACATAAGTTCTGTAAGTTTACTTGTGTCGTGAAATGCCCTTGGAGGCCAGAAGATGGCGTCAGATCCCCTGGAAATGGAGTTACAGACAGTTGTTAGCCACCCTGTGGGTGCTGGGAACCTGGGTCCTCTGCAAGAACAGTCAGTGTTCTTAACCACTGAGCCATCTCTCTAGCCCCTGAGTTCTTTGTTTATAATTATAGTATTTATTTAAACACAGTAACTTCTGTTAGTTTATAGTAAGTTATGGCATAAGTACTCACCAGCTCCAAAATACAGACAAATATGTTCAAGGCAAGTTACTGCAGTGCATGTGAGACAGCCCATGAATTTTCTGAAGATTTTAAAGCATGGAGTGTAGTTCAAATTTTAATGAGCTTCGACTCTTCTTAGATCCACACACAAAAATGGAAATAAACATTGTACAATGCAGATGAACTTGAAGTGGCTTCAGTGGATGATAACGCCATCCCTGTGACGGCTGCATTAATACTCACGACCAGAAACCCCGCAGAAGGTACCACTTTCCAAGCAGTGAACGAGAACAGGCAAACTGCTCTTCCTAAGCAGTAAAGAGGACGTAATTCAGAGGCAGAAATAAATACTCTTACCTGACACAAAAGAGAGTAGAACTGGGAAGATAAAAATGCAAGAACAAATACAGGTGGCTTAACCTAGTGAAAGGGGGTCAGAATGAGAGAGAAAAATGATTCGCTAACTTCTTTTTTTTGAGTGCTTTACATACCGGCTTTCTCAGAATAACTTGGGTTTCAAATATGGCAGTGCATTGACGGCCAGCCCCTTAATGTAGCCTTATAGTCAAGGAAAGATTCCGAAGCACTGTGGCAATAGCTGAAGAACTACAGTCTCTGAAGCAGCAATCACGTCTTTGTCCATGCAATTAGAAATGACCAGTGGGACTAGGGATTGAGACAGGGAGGATTTGCCATAGTGTGCCTGCCGTTTCCTTCCACCTACTGAAAGTATGCTGTTATCCTCATTCAGCACTCAGGTGGCATGACAAACCGCCCCTCATATTCATCAGAAACTTGATGGATGCGTGCTGTGACTGCAGAGCTCGGGGTGACACAACTCCGAATTAAAATCTGCACTGTTTTGTTAGCTAGAAGATTCATTTTTTTTGGCTGCCATTCCCTCCATATACTCCACCCTTTGTTTCCTGATTAATTCTGGAATCATTAATGATTTAATTTTTTAACCACAAATGCAATCATTTTAATTATTCATTTCTGTAACATTTTTTAAAATTTAATATAGGAGAGACTTTAATTGAAACTGAGTTCCTTGAAATGAAGTGGCCTCTTCATAGGAGACAGCATACTTTAAAGGGATTTGAAGTATTTGTGTGGAACTTACCTGCAATCACAGACCTTGGGGTTAGGGGATGATTGAGGTGAATACATACTGACTTAAATAGAATGTTCAAGATTGAAGTTGGAAAACTCTTTGGATGAACTGTTCATGAAAGTGGAAAATTACAGGATTTGTCTCAGTAACATAACATTTGGGGCTATGGGAAGACTCTATCAGATTTTATCCTGGCAATAAAAGCTTGTTACAGAAAAATGAGATGGCTGATTCAAAGAGAGGGTCTCAAATCTGCAGGCTGTTTGCTTTATTTTCCTTACTAGTAAAGCAGGAAAACTATTTTTAAAAATAATTAAGGATAGTACGAAGCAAGGAACCCAGGGGAGCCAGGCCCTTTCAAGCTCTCAGATTGTTCTGCTACAGATAGCAAAAGGTTGCTTTACAGGGTTAGGTATACTTGAAACAGGCAGACCTTAGTGTCTTTTATGTCTCCCATAGAATCTACACTAGCACCTGTGCACACACCCCATAGGTTCTCCATAATTGTTTTTTGAAATGAGTAAAGAGAAACCTATGTGTTGCTTGTACCCCACTAAAAATAAAGGTCAAAGCACATTCAGCACTTACTGTCCAATGGAAAGAAGGTTTTAGATCCCCACTAAAGGGATACCTTTACCCAGAACAGAAGAACCCAAGGAGATAGTCCATTCACAGAGACTTCTCATTGGGAAGACCTGGGATAGGAAACACGTGCCCATTTTGTCCTTGAGGATCTAAATGCACCTTACATTATCCACATTTGGGTGAGCAGATCCTAGTCTCCACATTAGCCAACTGGGTCCTCATTCTTTCGTTGGTTGGTTAGTTGGTTGGTTGGTTGGTTGGTTGGTTGGTTGGTTGGTTAGTTTGAGACAGGGCCTCCCTGTAGCCCCAGCTCATCTGGAATTCCCTATGTAGACCAGGCTGGCCTTTATCTCACAGAGATCCGCCTGCCTCTACTAGGATTAAAAGCATGTGCTACTATACCCAGTTTAGGTTCTCTTTCTTAACTATCAAGATCTGAATTTAAAACGTATGGACACTGAAGACTGTTGATAGGTCCAAAGAGAAAAGGTCACAAAGCCTTCTGCTGAAGTCCTGGAAGCCATTCTAGAAGCTCTCAACTGCCCTTCTGACCATGTGAGATGTTCCAGTGAGCCCCACAACCATCTCCTTACCCTATTTCTTTTTAAACAATTATTATACCTCAAGTGAGTTTATGTTACTTACAACTGTTGGGGCTTTAACAAAGGGATCGCTCTTTCTTCTATAGTTGTCCAACACTGTCCACTAGAACTTTTAAGATAAGAGACGTGAACCGCATATGTCATGATCATTAAGGTAGTCTCTAGTCACAAGTGTTTGTTGAGTATTTCAACTATAACTGCTATAAATGAAAACTGAATTTATAAATATAATTTTATTTAATTTTAATTGTATTGAAATAGTAGTAACGGGGCTGGAGAGATGACTCAGAGGTTAAGAACACTGGTTGTTCTTACAGAAGACCCGGGTTCGAATCCCAGCACTCTCATGGCAGATAGCAACTGTCCGTAACTCCAGTCCCAGGGGATCCAACAGCCTCTTCTGACCTCCCTGGGCATTGCACGACATGGGTGCACTTACCTACATGCAGGCAATACATGCATACACATAAAATAATAATAAATTTTAAAATAGCAGTAACTATATATTCAATGATGAAATGTGGTGAGAATGATAAAATTTATTTTTCTTCAAAATAAGAAAAAACAGGCATAAACTGGAGAACAAGTCACTGGTTAGCTGTGAGCAAAATCTCAGGCAAAGAAGGTTCAGAAAGCATCCTGGAGACTCCCTGACATGCTCTGAAGTGAACAAGAGTGTGGTGATAGAATTATTAGCCAAGACCATTATAACAAAGTATCACATACTGTATATCTTAATGAGGGAAATGTATCTCCTCTTTTTCTAGAAGCTAGGAGTCTGACTTCAAGACGACAGTAGGGTTTTTTGTTCCTAAAGTCTTTCTCATTGGTTTGTAGATGGCTGTTGCTGTAGTTTGAATCCAGCATGTCCCACAAAGGCTCATGTGCTAAAAGTTAGTCCCCAGCTGGGTGCTGATGAGAGGTGATGGGAGCTTCAAGAGGTGGAAGCTGGGAGACGTTTTTAAGTCATGCCAAAAGGGAAGGAGGTTGTTGGATCTTGGTCTCTTTTTCTCTTTCATGGTCCTGGCCATGAGTTGAATATGGTGGGTATTTCCTCCCTGCCATGATGTGCCACCTCATCATAGATCCAAAGCTATGGGGTCAAACAATCAAAGACTAAAACATCCAAAACAATGAGCCAAAGTAAACCCTGTCTTTTTGTAAGCTGATCGTCTCAGTTATTCTGTCACAGTAAAGGGAAACGGACTAACACATCTTTCTTTTCCTGTGTCTTCACATGGTTTTCCCCTATGTGTGTCAGTCTCCTAATCTCTTTTCTTAAAGCCACCAGACAGAATAGAGCATACTCATATGGACTCAGTATACCTTAACCACTTCTTGAAAGTCCCATCTTCAAATACAGTTGTACTTAAAGGGTGAGAATTGGAGCTTCAACATGAATTCAGGAGGACAAGATGCAATTAAACTGAAAAACAAAACAATACAAAACCAGTGGATTATACATGGCTATAGCTGAGAAACAAAGGGAAGAAGAAAATTCTAGTTTTGCTAACATGACCAGAAAACTGCCACCTCTTGAGACCAGAGCATCCAATGAGCATTTCCAATACAAGTTTGGCTGTACCACATGTGTTTTAATTGCAATGTCTGAGGAGCTGTGGATGTGGGCATAGCTCTCCCCTAGGTTACCATTTCCGGGGAATTTAATGAGTGTGACTTATCTCACGTAACTAAGAGATTTCACATTTCAATGCCAATTTTGACTCTGCCAATGTTTCCTTTGAAATTATCTCTTGTCTTTTCCTCCTTCAAAATGCTTTCTAAAGCATTTCTGTATAACCGCATGCTGGGGCCTTTATAGCAGGTCTCCCAGATTCCCGTGCATCCCAGTGTTCATCTTACACACTGGATTTAGATTCTTCTTCCCAAGAGATCATGGTCATTGTTCTTTCCACTTTCTAGAAATTTTAAAAAACTCTTGGCCCCATTGTCTCAAAGTCTCAAGATTCCCCATGGTATACTAAGTATATTTTATAACTCCAAATTCTGTTATTACTGAAAATAAAATTGTCTTCCATCAGTTATTACCAGGGTCGATTTCTATGCCTTCCACTGACATATCTCACGTTTCCAGGCACAGTGCCTTGCTCATGTTATCCTACCTAGAATGCTTTCAAGGCCACCAGTATTGACAAATTTACTCTTCATTAAAGAAAAAAAATTAGGGGTGGGGAGGAAAAGGTTTATTTCATCTTATAATCCATTGTTGAGGGAAGCCAAGGCAGGAACTTAAAGAGGAGCTTGAAGCAGAAACCGAAGCAGAGGCTTGCTCCCTCTGGCTTGCGCAGGTGTCTCTTATACAGCCCGGAGCCATCTGCTTAGAGATGTCACTGCCCGCAGTGGGCTAGGTCATCCTACATCAATTACCGTAAAAGAAAATACCTCATACACATGACCACAGGCCAATCTGATGAGGAAGTTCCTCGGTGATATTCCTTCTTTCCAGGTATGTCTAGGTTTGTGTCAAGTTAACAAAAATTGTGACAATATTCATGAGATAGTTTAGTGGTGGTGGAAATATCACTTAGGAATAATGTATAGAAAATTTCCCCAATAGAGAAGGCCATGTTTGGAGGGTAGGAAATTACTTTCTTGGGTGTTAAATGTGTTGTTAATCTGCCTAGGGCACAAAGGGAGCCCAGAGAAATCTATTGAAACCCAAGTTGATCAGGTAGTTAATGTACTAAACTATTTGGGAAACTTAGGGTATCAGGAAACTGGTCATACAGATCTGGAAGCCATGGAGAAGGCGGTTGGCTGCATGTGGAATTCAACCACATCATACTTCCTCAGAAATTTTTTCCCTGGCCATTCTGTCTAGAATAGTGTTCCACCAAACAAGATTCTGTAACCTGAACCTGGCCTGGTGGTGCAGGCCTGTAATCCTAGCTACTCAAACGCTGACACATGATGATCTCAAGTTCAAGACCAGACTGGACTACATAATGAGCACAAGGCCAGCCTGAACAAGGTAATTAGACTCAGGCTTAAAAATAAAAGGCACAGCCAACAAGATGGCTCAGTGGGTAGAGCACCTGCTGCCGAGTCTGATGGCCTGAGTTCCATCCCCAGGATCCACATGGTGGGAAGGAGAGAATCTACTCCTGAAAGTTGTCCTCTGACTTCTATTCATGCATGTGTGAACATATACACACCTACATACAAAATGAATAAAATTTAATCCTAAAAAGGAGAAAATAAAAAGCAAAAGCTATAGCTCCCTGATCATCTGCTATTTGGTATGTGGAAGGCCCTAGGCTTAATTCCTAATGCTGAGAACAAAAGAAAAAAATCCTGCTTTACCTGCCTTTGTGGTGGTGTTATTGGCTGAACAGAGCATTCATATGTTGAAGTCTTAGCTCCTAGTACTTGAAATGTTTCCTTATTTTGAGATCTGGTCTTTAGAGAAGTAAATTAAATGAGGCCATTTTGATGGGTCCTAATCCAATATTACTGGTGACTTTATGGGAAGAGAAAATTGGAGCACAGAGACACGCTGTGGAGTAGAGTGACACACGTGTGAAGACACAGGCAGAAAAGGGCCATCTGTGTGTCAAAAGAGAGATCTGGAAAGATCCTTCCCCACAGCCCAGAACCCCCCTTGGCTAACACCTTGATCTCAGATATCCAGCTTCCAGAACTATAAGAAAATGAACTCGTTTTTAAGTCACCTGATCCATGGTCCCTTATTATGGTAACTATAGACAAAGAACACAGTTGAATGAACCAATATTTCTTTATTTGAATATCTGTTTCTCTTACTAGGACATAAAAGTCCCCAGGGCAGAAAATTAGTCTGTTCACAGGTATATCTCTACATATGGAGCAGTGCCTGTCACATGATAGGTGTTCAGTCAATGGAATGCTATTATATATGCTTGGACCACCCATTTATGCTAATTCTTCAGTTTAAGAATTTCTGAAATTTGCACGCAGATACAAATTGCAGTCCGGAATGCAGCCTTTGTTGGTAACTAAGGTAGAACTTTGGTTCTCTTATTTCTCAGTTGATTTTGAACTTGAGCAAGGAGGAAGGATGCTACGTATTAGTACTTTTGCTCTCAGATGCTCTATAGTGTCTTGCAAATGGTGGGTATTCAGTGAATATTTTACCAAACAAAGCCTTATTTACATGTTTCCTGACAATTTCATAATGCTTATTTTTCTTAAATAAATTTGTTCCTTGAAAATTTCAGACATGTAGATAATGCACTCTGATTACTCTCACCTTCCGTATCCTCTTGTCTCCCTTAGACCCCTGTCAATGCCCCCCTCTTCCCTATAGGTCTGTTTCCCATGTTCTTGTCCTTCATTTTGTGACACACTAAGATTAGGCAGGGCCCATTCATTATCATGGGCATGGAACTATGCAGAGGAGCCTGGTGGGCTCACAAGGGGATATACACCTGAAGGTAATGACTGGCCCTCCCCCCAAATCCATCGGTAGCTATGGTTTAACAGGGAGGGTCCCATGAGCTCCTCTTCCATTCATGACTGTCTGTTGATAGGTCCAGTTGATTGCAAGCTTACAGTAGGTAACCAAACCTGCTATGAGCTCTTGATTGCATAATACATATTTTGGTTCCCACCTAGAGGCCTTGTTTCTAAGGGGCAGGGATTTTTCTTAATGCTTACAAGTCTGTCCTTTTGTAGTAGAAGTTTAATGAATCTTGAATGACTGAATGTCCAGTGTGCCAGTTCTGTGGCACTTTAGGGGAATATTAGTCTAACTTCCAATAATCCCCTTGTCTGAGGACCATCTCCATTCCCCATACTTCCATGTTTCCTCCCCAGAACACAGAGCACCAGGGCTGAAGTAGGTAAGTGTGCATCACCTGTCTCTGCTTCCTTCTCTTGGCCACATCCTGGACCACAAATGAAATTTTTGCTTTACAGTTACTCCTTCCACAAGTATGAATTGTGAGTCTGAGACTCATGATGACATCTTTCAGCTTCAAGGTTTATATTGTGTACATCTAGGCAATGGAAAAAGACTATTAATGCTCACCTTTTGGAAAAGGGAAGTAAGGCAGCTGGTAGAGAAGGGGGGGTGTATTCGGGCTGTGGGGGAGTGGCACTGGGGCCCTGAGGACTTTCCTGGAGCCAGCGTCCATTTCCACCCCTTCCTTTCTACTTCACACTCTTCTATCCTTGCCGTGAAGTCCTCCTTTTTTCACATAAACTGGTTTGATTTTTGTTTGGTTATAAAAACTCAACAAGGGCTGGAGAGATGGCTCAGTGGTTAAGAGCACTGGCTGCTCTTACAGAGGACCTGGGTTCAATTCCCAGCATCTACATGGTGACTAACAACCATCTGTAACTCCAGTTCCTGGGATCAGACCCTTCTCCTGACCTCTATGGGCATTGCATGACAAATGTGCACTTACATAAATGCAGGCAATACACTCATACACGGAAAATGAAAATAATAAAATGCTTTCTAAAACTCAACAAAATAAAACAAATATAAAATTCAAACAAACAAGAACCAAAATAAAGACATGGATTCCCTCACTACATTGATTTTCTTTTCTTGAGAAATAGTGGTGATTTCCTTCTGATGAGACATCAAAGCCTCCCCCTTCTTCCCTCTCAAATCACCAATTCCAACCCGTTTACTTTGAGATAATTTAGGAGCCATCCCCATGCATCAGCTAACACACAGCTTTGGACAGTGTTTCTTTGCAATTCTTTCCAAATTGAAGGTAGCACACCTGTGCTCCAAACTCTACCAGGAACACTCAATGTTTTCAAATCTCTCTCTTTCTAAATTGCCTCCTAAATTCTCGCTGTTTTCATGATCACGTTTCACAACTATCCCAGCTGAGATCAATTCAGATGTAACCCTACCAGTTCCAGGATACTAAATCTGAAACAAAGAGTTTTATGGGAAGAAGCATGTTCATATTTTTCTTATGTTTATACCAACACTCCTCAAAAAGAAAAGTGGGAGGAAAAAAGCATAACCGCAATGTATGAAGTTAAGGGCAAGTTGCACAGAAAGGAAGTTAAGGGCAAGTTGCACAGAAAGGACCAATCTTTGTTGGATTCCCCCTTGAGGAACCCATGTTCACTGGTATCTCGTTAATAGGCAGATGAGAGTTGGCTATAATGGATGAAGGTCAAATGGTAAAAGAACCCAGCCAGGTCTCATCGGAGGTGATGAAAGGTAGCAAGGGCTAATTGAGAGCGAGGGGGGGGAAGGGCACAGAAAGGGAAGAGACAGGTAATAGCCACAGAAATTCCACACAGCAATGAGAAATAGTGGGAAAACCTAAAACCAGGGGCCAGTACATCACCTTCTCTATGGATAGGTTAAACAAAACTTGGGAAATCAAAGAAGGAAATAAGACTCTAGGCTGAGAGAGCAACTTGTACAACATCCCCGTTGTGAAGGAGATGGGCTGGCCTTAAGGTCAGAAGATAGGTCAGACTGCCTCCTACAGAGTAAGGCAGGGACTTAAGAAGTCACAGAGGCAGGCAGATAGGCAGCTCCCCAAGGTTCCTGGAGACTCTGAATATGTGCAAACAGCAGCAGTCTTTTGAAATTTTCATGTAGGATTTGCCTTTCTAAATAAGGTTAATAAGTAACTGGGGAGATGGTTTGGTTGGTAAAGTGTTTGTTTTGCAAACATGAGGACATTAGTTCAATCCCCACAACCCGTTAAAAAACCCAACTAAGTATGGTAGTATTCACTAGACTGGGTGAGGAGGCAAAGACAGGTGGATCCCTGAGATTCCGTGGCCACTCAGACCAGTTTACTTTTTAAGTTCTAGGCCAGTGAAAGAGCCTGTCTTCGAATCTTGGTCTGCAACATGTAGTGCCCACCTGTAGCTAAGGGAGATAACCCACTATTGTCCTAAAATGGTGGCTAAATTTGTTTTCTCCCCCTATCTAGAAGCCTTTGAGAGGGAACCGACACTGATTCTAGCCACTCCAACAGCTATCAAAATACCTGAAAACAAAGCCTGAGTCCATCACTCTTGAGTCTAGCCTTGGAAGACAAAAGAAAAATGAGGAGGACGCTAATAGAGGGGTGTTTTTGGAAGAATAGACTCTAATATGAACATTTGAAATTTTCCCTTTTCTGACCTTTTTCTGGTTCCCTATCTAGAACTCGTAATGCTAACTACTCTTGCCCTTACTCCTCCTTCACATCTCCTAGACACCAGTCAAGGACTTTCTTTTCTCCCTACAGTTAAGAGTTATGCAATTTGGGAGTCTTTCAGATAGACCTTCTTCCCAACCAAACAAAATATTTTTTAAAGGTGGCCAGACACTGTGGAACATACTGCTAATCCTAGTATTCAGGAAATGGAAGTCCCTACTCCCTAATGGCAATTTGGGTAACCCCTTCAAAGGATGCTGTGATAAGAATAAGAGGTAGGAATTGGCTAGGCAGGATGTAAAAAAAGGACCCCCCAAAAAAGTAGCCAGTTTCTTGGCTAAAAGTCAAAATATCCTTGGGCCTCTTAGCAACATACTATGTTCCAAAGGCCAAAAATGTCAAAAGTATTTGGGAGCTCTTATCTAATCCCTAAAAGATTTTAGAGTTACCTCTTGGGGGGGGGTGTTAGAGTAGCAAAAAGCCCCATTAGGACGAGAAAGAAAGAAAGAAAGAAAGAAAGAAAGAAAGAAAGAAAGAAAGAAGTGATGGGGAGATATGGGAGGATTTGGAGGGGAGGGAGTGGGTTAGGTTTGATCAAAACACCTTATATGCATGTATGAAATTCTCAATGAAGTTTTTTATAAAGTTAAAAGAGGGGAGGGGGAACTAGAGAAATGGCTCAGCGATTAAGGGCACTGGATGTTCTTGTAGAAGACCCAGGTTTGAATCCCAGCACCCACATGGTGGCTAACAACTGCCCATAACTCTAGTTCCAGGGGATCTGATGCCATCTTCTGTCCTCCTCAGGTTCTGGACTACTTGGATGTACTTACACATCTTCAGGCCTAATACTCATACACATAAAATAAAAATGTATTAAAAAATAAAAATAAATAAATGAGATAGATGCGGAGCACTTGAAAAAATGACACCTGAGGTTGTCCTCTGGCCTCTTCATGCAGATGCACACGTGTTCATGTGCACATACACACAAAAGAACACACACCTATGAACATACAAAAGTGAATGGACTATTTTTAAGAACAATTTATAAAACAAAATAGAACAAAATCTACAAACTTCCCAATACCACTTCCTCCTTCTCACACAATGTCCCTCATACTAACTTCTTATCATTAATGTGGTGCATTTGTTAGAGCATCAACATTAGTAAATTATTATGAACGGGAGTCCTTAGTTGACATTAAGGCTCAGTCTTCCATTGGAGAGATGGGACTGATAAGATTCTTTCAATTTGGTAAGAGTTTTTGTTGTTTTTTTTAAGTTAATTAACTAATTAATTAATTATTGAGACAGAGTCTCCCTGTAGCCCCAACTACAGAGTTGGAACTCACTATGTGGACCAGACTGGTCTCCACCTCACAGGCATCCTCCTACCTCTGCCTCCTGAGTTCTGGGATTAAAGGCATGCATCACCATGCCCAGCTCTTAGTGACAATTTGAACGATTTGAATTCACAAAGCTGTTAAGACGCTCAACTGTGTTTTCCCCCCAAAATCATATACTCAAGTTTCAGCTCCCAGTGTCTCGGGATGTGACCTTATTTGGAAGTAAGGTTATTGCATGTGTATTTAATTATGATGAGACCACACTGGAGTAGGGTGAGCCCCTGATCCAACAGGACCTTAGAAAAGGGGAACTTAGGAAAGAGGAACCAACAGAACCTATCCAAAGGGGAAATTTGAAGAGAAATGTGCATATACAGGGAGAGGGCCAGGAAGCACGCAGGTCATCTGGAGTCAGATACGCTACCTTGCACTATGAGACCAGTCATGATGGTCATCTGAAACCAAGGACACAGCCTAGAACAGAACTTCACGTGTGGCTCTAGGGAGCAACCAGGCCTGTTAACACCTTGATCTTGTACTTCTGGCTTCCAGAACACTGAGAAACAGTTATTTAATCCAGCTAGTCTGTTCTGCCTTGTGATATCAATCCTAATAAATTATTAAAATTCTGTAAAGGAAGCCTACTTAATATCACCCAACCAAGCAGTTTTGAATATTTCAAATCAGAAGGTCTCTTTTTATCAACTAATTATGGACCTTTGTAGACTCACATTTTATAGGTCACATTTCAGAAATCCAGAACTAGAATTTAAACATCAAGAGGGCAAGGAATTTGCTTTTAGTATTTGAAATAGTGATGGACAGTCAAAAGCATTTGTCAAATAAATGAACTTAGCATGTGACTAATATGTACAGGTTCATATTATGATCAGTTCCCTATATATAGGTGCTCTATTCATGATCTATGTCAGGGTCCCTTCAGAAATCTTAAAATCTACTCACCTTAGGTTAAAGGTGAGAATTAATTCCAACCTTTTTCTCTTTCTTTCTTTTTCTTTCTTTCTTTCTTTCTTCCTTTCTTTCTTTCTTTTATGTTTTCATTTCTTATATGGCTTTCATTTATTTATTTATTCATTCATTCATTCATTCATTTGTTTGTTTGTTTGTTTGTTTGTTTACTTGCCTAGTTTCTTGAGACAGGGTCCCGCTCTGCAGCCAGTCTGATCTGAAACTCACTAGCGCAGTCCAGCTGGCCTTGGACTCTTGATTCTCTTGCCTTGACCTCCTGAGTGCTGGGATTATAGAATGTGTCAACATGCTTGCTCTTTAATTTTTTATGAAAAGAAAAAACTACCATGGGTAATGCTATATACCTATAATCCTAGCACTCAAGGTGCTGAGACAGGAGCATTGTTAGTTCAAGGCCTGGATTGCACAGCAGGACCTAACCTCAAAATGAGCAAACCAGCAAAGGCACCAGAGGGCACTGGAGTCAGCATCATGCAGAATTAGTCTCATATTTATGCTCCTATCTCTACAGGTCTGAAAAATGTCATATACTCTTTGGTGTTTCTTTTCCATCTGAACTTTATAATTTTGTCAAATTACACATTTTCCAAAGCTATAAAGAAAAAACAAAATAAAAGTTTCCACTGTAGACAAACGTAATGGCTTTCTTTCACCATTATATCCAGAGAAATCCCCAGTGCACCTGGTCCTCTGGGTCGGGACATGCCAGGTGATGTGTTCCCTAGGGATCTACTTAAACATCTATGGAGTATTCATATGGCAAGCCTACCCTGCCCCGAGAAATCAAGCCCACAGGACAGTTCAAGGCACAATGAAAAGTGGTTGTTTTGTTCTGCATCATTTAAAAGCACATTTATGATATATTTAAGAATAACAATATTTGCCCTAGGTACTGTGTGTGTGTGTGTGTGTGTGTGTGTGTGTGTGTGTGTGTGTACCCAGAGCCTTGCATATGCTAGGCAAGTATTCTACCATTCAGCTATAACTCCAGCCCTGTTCTATGTGTAAATTATACTTTATTAGTCTCCATTTCTGGTAATAAGATTACTCAGAGAGAAGAATAGTCTCTCTCAAGCAATGTACTTAAGTAAGTAAAGGGCTATGTATCATAAAAGATCACATGGCTATAGAGAAAATCTTTAGGAAAGCAGGCGTCTTTAGGAAATCAGGTGTCCTCAGAGACTGACTTCATACTGACTTTGTTGCTGAGTCTACATGTTCACTCTAAAGTGTAGTTTGACCCCCTCTTTGTTTTGCTCTCTGACTTTTCAGTTAACATAATCAACTGCAGACTGAAAAAAAATTTTTTAATTCCAAAAGTAAACAATTCACAAATATTAAACAATGTATTATCAGCTGGGTGTGGTGGCACATGCCTTTAATCCCAGCACTCGGGAGGCAGAGGCAGACAGATCTCTGTGAGTTCAAGGCCAGCCTGGTCTACATAGTGAGTTCCAGGACAGCTGGGGCTACAGGGAGACCCTGTCTCAAAAAGACTAAAAAAAATGTATTATCATATATAATTATAATTGTTCTATTTTATTGTTAGTTATTAATCTGATAGGGTATCTAATTTACAAATTAAACTTTTCCACAGGTATGCATGCACAGGAAAAAAGATATATATAGTAGTACTATCTGGGGTTTCGGGCACCCACTGGGTTCTGAGAAAACACCCCTAACAGAAAGGAAGCGACTGTACTGTTTCTCAGTTCCATTATTCTCTCCAGATGTAGGCTCCTTTTTCCTCTGGTCCTAAAGTATCACATCTTTACATTTTCTCAGACTTTCAAGGTAACTAGTCTTTGCTCATTAAATTGCAACAGTGACATGGAACCGGATCCTTTCTATAGGTCAGTGGACGGACTTAGGGCCAGGCTCATCTGGGTTTTTCCTGGCGCTCCACAGTTTGTACACTGGTCCTGAGGCTGCCAGTCAGCCATGTACACACCACTGGTCAGCTAGTGGTCACCCTTGAAAAAATGTTCTTGATCATGACAGTCGCATGCAGGATCCACTTGAATCTTAGTGACCACAGAAGATTGACTTTTAAGCTCAGAAGTCTGAAATATCCTGAGAGAGAAGTGGGCACAAACTTGAGGCAACAATGGCGGTCTCTTTACGGGTTATTTTCAGATTTGTTCCTCTTATTCAGTCAACTTTGAAAATTATATTCCATTTGCACATGAGATTGGGTATACAAAATGAAATTTTATATGAAACCTCAAATTAGTCAGTACTGACAACTGAAAATATTGACAATGAAAGTTGGAGAGCAAATGTGAAGTTTAACAGGGAACACATGGTTAAGTCATTGTGAGAAAAATACCTTTTAAGAAATTAGAATGAAACTGATGTTCTTATTTCCCTTACCACATCAATGAGAACCTTGTGGTTGTTCACACAACTGGAGGAAAATGGGAAGTTTCCAGGACAGTAAGGGAGTCCCTGGCCCTCCCTTGCCCCTTTTTACCACAGAAGGACACACTATCATTGCACTCCAGACAAATGTCCTCATCCTAGTCCCTTGGGTTCATCTGAAGGTAGTCAAGGACAAAACAGCCTGTCTCCAGACAAAGCAGAGTTTGTTCCAAAGATCATCTCAGAGTGGCTCATTTACTTCCCCACAACCTCTCATAGGTCTTCATGAACCACAATTTCAAAAAGAGATTTGTACAAAGCATGGGAAATAAAACACAGCAAAATATTCATTATTTAGAAAAACCCATGCAGACAGTATTCTACAGATGCCTTCTACATAAAATCATCTTGGTTATTGGAAAGGAAAAAGGTGCCAAACTTGGGAAATGGCAGCTTCCACCAAATGTGTGAATGAGGAGAAAAGCTGGTTTGCTTCTCCCTCCTCTGTGAGTCCTGTTTCCACCGGGAAAAGGCTGTCCTGTTTCTCTTTTCACTAAACACTTCGCAGTTCTGCAGCCAGATTTCTTGCAGAGGAATGAGGGAGACGGGTGAGAGGCAAATGATGGAATTTCCAGCCATTTGGTTGGCAGTGTGCTTCTTAAAATGGTTGGTTATGTTACTTCTTATTTCCCTAACCTCGTGAATCATCTATTTCAAAATAATGGAAGATATGGACAACAAGCATTTGTTTGTATACCCGAAGGCCTCTAAGTCAATATCCACAGAGATGTTATATGCACATCCATGTTTATTGCAACATTATTCACAACAGTCAAGTTATAGAATCCATCTAGGTGTTCCTCAACAGATGAATGGATAGAGAAAGTGTGGCTTTATTCAACCATAAAGCAGAATGAATGAGCCAGGTGTAGTGATACGTGTCTGTAACACCTGGAAGGTAGAGGCAGGAAGATCAGAAGTTCAAAGTCAGCCTCAGCTACCCAGCAAGTTAGAAATCAGACTGCGATTTATAAGATGCTTTCTCAAAATAACAAAACAACAGCACAAAAAGTGAAATTATGTCCAAGAAAATAGATGTGGCTGGAGATCACTGTAAGCAAAATAAGCCAGACTCAGAAAGATAAGTATCTTGTTTTCTCTTGTGTATAGGTCCCATGTTTTCTATCTTTTATACACACACATCAAGTCATTCACACACACATACGAAATAAAAGTGGAGGAAGGTTTTGGAAAGGAAGGAGATTAGCAGGAGAGGGTAAAGGGAAGGAAGGACAGGTTAGAGGTATGAATATAGTCAAAGTATATAACACACTTGAAAGAAACTGTGTTTATGGAGCTCAGTACTATGTGCAATGACTATACATTGAGAGAGAGAGAGGGAGAGAGGAGGGAGGGAGGGAGGGAAGGAGGGAGGTAATGGGGTAAAAAGAAGGAGCTGAGATACAAGCTAAAGGTGTAGAAAGTCTATTCAATGAAATTACAGCCCAAAACTTCCAAAATCTATGAAACCATACAGACATTTAAATACAAGAGACATTTAGAAGGAACAGACAGAGGGACGGAGGGAGGGACGGAGGGACAGAGGGAGGGATGGAGGGACAGAGGGACGGAGGGAGGGAGGGAGGGCCCATTGGCAACATGGCCCAGTGTGTAAATGGCTTGCAATGCAAGTCTAGCAACCTTAGTTCAATCTCTGGGACCCATGTAAAGGCAGAAGGAAAGAACTGACTCCACAAAGTTGTCCTCTGACCTCCACACACATACCATGGCACATGTGCACCCCCTCCACACACACACAAATGAAAAAGCCTTTAAAAAATAAATAAAACAAACAGTTCTGATTTAACAGAAAAAAGATTAACAATAGCAAGTGGCTGTCTTACATTTTAACCCAGTATTTGATTGTTGGACTTTGGTTTTATATATCCTTTATGCGGTGCTAGTATCTGATCTTATATATTCTTTATGTGGTATTCGGGATTGAATTTGCTAGGGCCTTGCATTTGCTAGGGATTTGCTACCACTGAGCTACATCCTCCGTCTATGATGTGCAGAGCCAAGATCTCATTATGTAGCTCAGGCTTGCCTCCAACTTACTATCCTCCTGCCTCTGTCTCCCAAGTACAGAGATTGTAGGCATAAAATATGTCTGATTTAGGGTTATTTTGAGGTCACTCTCCTTTAGCTGCAGTGTTGGGGATCAAACCCACTTTCATAGCGTCATATGTATTATGCAAGCACTCCACCAACTAAGCTACAATTCCCTAGCCAGAGAGCCATGCTTTTTTAGTCTTTAAAAATAGTACCCAGTAGCAGCTAAGAGTCATGGTTTTGTCTCCTTTCCCTCCCTTCAGCCTGAGTCCCTTTGGCAAGCACTCGTCTATTTTCCTTGGCTTCTGCAACAGCATATGCCAACTATGGTGCTCCTGCTATATTTCCTGGTTGTCAGAAGCGATGTTGGTAGACAGCATCTACAAGCAGCAGTGTTGTTGTTAAAGGAAAAGGGTTGTTGATGGCAAAAGGAAGCTCCCTCTGCTGGGTGTGGGCTCCCTCTGCAGAAATGAAAGTCTGGATATCCATTCAATTGGATATTCATCCTACTGCCCAGTCCCAGAAGTCTTTCTTACAATGGAAAAAACAGCTGATCTCTGGATCTGAGACCTCAGAGAGTCCAGGAGCAATGCTAGAGCAAGGCCCACTGAGGATACTCTCCAAGGTTGTATATCCAGAGCCTGTTACTCTGGACAGAGTCAAATTACAATGCTCATCACTCTGAAAGGGACAGATGGCAGACCTACCCTGAAATAGCTTTTCTGGAAGGGTAACACATGGTAAATTGCATTAATTGTAATAATTGCTTTTTATGCCTTGATAAAAACTGGCAAAGACCTTCAAAGATTTTCAATCATGGCCAATTAGCACAGCCACCCTTAGCAGTGACCGAGTTCTGGAACTCTGGCTTTGACTTCTGTTTAGAGACTGCAGGACTTAAAAAGAGCAGAGGTGCCACTAACTTGAGAAAGAGGTGGGCAGCTGAGGCCTCCAAATGTACCAGAAGCACCAAGAGCACCCAGTCCCTTGGCAACCAAGTGGTGGGGTGTTTCTTATAGACAGATCTTTGATTAAGTCAATGGCAAGTAGTTGAGGATTTAGAGACTTTCCCCTTTTAACATGTACTACAGATAAGGATTATGTTGCCCTCTGTAATGGTTTGAATGAGCAATGTCCTCACATAGGTTCTGGTATCTAAACACTTGATCCCCAGTTGGTGGCACCGTTTGAAGAGGTCATGCAATTTAAAGAGGTAAAATCTTGCTGGAGGAAGTGTGTTACCATGGGTGGGCTTTGAGAGTTCATTGCCTTCTTCCACTTCCAGTTCCCTCTTTCTGCTTCTTGAATGAAACTGGAGATGTGATTTCACAACCTCCTGCTCTAGCTGCCAGGCCCCCCCTACTGTGATAGACTCTTATCCCTCTGGAACCATAAGCCAAAACATACACTTTCACCCATAAGTTGCTTCTGATCTTGCTGTTCTATCACAGCAACGAGAAGGTAACTAATACATTCCTTATTACTTCCTTTCAACTTGAATGAGGTGAAAGGTTAGATTTCATACAAGATTTTTTCTTTTTTTTTTTTTTGAGACAAGGTCTTCTTGTAGACCCCAGCTGACCTGAAACTTACTATGTAGAACTTATTGTGTAGCTGGCCTTGATCTCACAGTGATCTCTCACAGTGATCTAATTGGTTCTGCCTCCAGAATGCTGGGATTAGAGACATGCAAGTGTTCTTCTGATAAAAACTCTGTGCTAGTTTGTATATCAAATGTCCTCCCCAAGTATAGGTGTTGCAAGCTTCATCCTCAGCCTATTCTACTCTTTTAAGAGGTGGTGGAGCATTTAAGCAGTGGAGCATAGTGGGAGGGAAGGAACTTAGGTTATTGGGAGTTATTTCCTGAAGCCGATATAGGAATTCTTGCTCCTTCCTCTCTCTTGTTTCCTGGCCATCATGAACTAGGTGGGCTTTGTTTACCATGTGTTCCCACCAGGATGTGCTGTGCCACTCAAGCTCAAATCACCAGGGCCAAGGGAGGAGGGACTGGAACCTCTGAAACTGTGAGCCAAAATAAACCTATCCACTGCCCCCCCACCCCCTTTTAGTTGATTATCTCAGGCATTTCATTACAATAAGGGAAAGAGGCCATGGAGCACAATGAGAATTTCTAGTGCCTGAAAAAGAAGCTCTCTAGTTTTTCCTTTTCCCATTTTTCTATGAAGATGTTTATGTCTTTGCTTTTTCATACCTCCTGCAAGTATGTTGCTTTATGCATAGACTCAATCTACAACTTTGGATAGTTTCCATTATTTTAATCTTCCAGGAATATGCATTTCTTTTCTACTTCAGCTACTCTGCCAGCAAATGCTAGAAACCTTTATGGAAAAAACACTAGATTTCAGGTATTGAAATAGTGTGGAACACTTTAGTGGCACATAGGATGAAAAAATTACTGATAGTTAACATTATTCGATCCAAACACTACTGGAGGCTTTTTTTTTGTAATAGCTCATTGAATACACAGTAACCTCATGAGGTCATTAGTATTCTAGTTTTTGCAGATGAGGAACCTGTGGTCCAGATACAAATTGTTAGTATATGAGTGACAGAACTAAACCTTGTAACTGGGTGGCCCACCACAAGTCTTTGTTCCCTGTGGGCTGTATCATGAAGAACTAAGACTATGATTATGTGGGTAAGCCAGTCACCAAGAAATGGTTTCAATCTAAGACATCAAGATTCTGTTACACATGAGCACGTTTCAGGCAGTGCTTAGCAATTTATTCTGACTGCTTATTTATGTCAGATAAAGAATATTTAGACTCTGTGGGCCAAAGAGTCTCTGTTTCAACTACTCCACATAGTAACAAGAAAGTACTCACAATATGTAAGTAAGTGAGGTGGCTGTGTTCCAGCAAAACTTTATTTAAAGGACAGATTTTTTTTGTTTTATGACAGCTGGATTTGTCCCAGGAGACTATAGTTTGTAGTCAGGTATTAAAAGTAATCTAGTGCCAGTTCTGAATGAAGCTATGAGGCAGACATGTGAGCCAAAATGTGGATAAAAGGCAGCAAAGAAGAAAGAAGGTGTTAAGATGGATGTTCGCGGATCATGGAAGTCTGTGGAAAATGGATATTTGGACAAGTTGCAAACATGGCAGGAGGTACATATGACACTGGCAGATTATAAGCTTAGATAGAGGATTTGTGCCTCCTTAACAATTAGTTTCTAAAATAAACAAACAAACAAACAAAAAACCCAGCCAGGCATGGTGGCATACACTTTTAATCTCAGCACCTGGGAGGCAGAGGCAGTTGGATCTCTGTGAGATTGAGGCCACCCTGGTCTACATATCAAGTTCCAGGTCAGCTAGGGCAACAGGGAGACTCTGTCTTAAACAAAACAAAACAAAAACCCTTAGTTTCTTATAAAAAAATTGCTCTGTCTTGTGGTTTTCTTTCTGTTGCCATGATAATCACCACGACCAAAAGCACTTTGAAGGAGAAAGGGTTTATTTGGCTTACACTCCAAGTCATGGTCCATCGCCCATTGAGAGAAGCCAGCATGGGAATTCAAGAAGGAACTTGGAGGCAGGAACTGAAGCAGAGACCATGGAGGTCCACTGCTTACTAGCTTGTTTCTTCTGGCTCACCCAGCTACCTTTCTTATACAGCCTAGACATACTTGCCTAGGGATGGTACCACCCACAGTGGGCTGGGATCACTGATATCAATTAGCAATTAAGAAAACGCCCCCAAGGACATGCCCAAAGGCCAATATGATCACCTCATAGAGGTAACCCTGCAACCGAGACTTCTTTAGATAACTCCTGGCTGTATCCCGTTGACAGCTGAGACTAACTGGGAGACTTTGTAAGTTATTTATTTACTTATGTATGAGCTTTTTATTTTTCCCTGTGAGCAACTAGTTTCTCTTCCTGACATAACTTTGATATTTTCCTCTGAATTGGAAATGTGGGGGATAAAGTCAGGTATGGTGTCACACACCTGTAATCCCAGAATTCTCCCAGAATTCTAAAGATTTAGGCAAGAGGATCAAAAGTTTGAGGCCAGTCAGAAATCTGTAACAGAATCTTGTCTCTAACAGCCAATAAATAAAATAAATGCATAAATAAATGAAAATAAAATGTCTTCATGTGCAACTTTATCAGCAAAACTTTATCAAGAAATTACAAAGTATCAACCATGCATACATAGACAGACAGGATGAAAGAAACATGATATTTAAGAGATAAAACACTGAAAGAGCCTAGAAGACGCTCAGATAGAAGATGAGGATGAATTTCTGTCTTTTGCAAAACGCTGTGGGGGTAATTTTGCCACTAGTCAAGACGGATGTGTCCATGTTGAGACACGAGGGAGCTTTGAAACGCCGCCACCGCCGCACGGCAGGAATGCTGCAGGGAGGCAAAGCTGCCGCTCTTTTTCTTGGGCTGTAAGTCAACTAAAGCTGCTATGACAGCTTGCTGATGAAATAAGATTTGTTATGCCCTCAGACACTTGTCCAGGTTATTAAATTTATTAGAATGCTTGCATAGGTGTGAGAGATGCTCAGTGATGTGTTAGATTCTGCTCCCTAAAGTCAAGCAACACTCCCAGGAGCATGTCGGGAAAGGAGGAAAGCAGGGCCGAAGACCCATCAGATTTCCTCAAAACATGGTCAGTCTCTCTTAAAGTACCCCATATCAAAGAAAAAACTTAAAGTTTACCTCAACTTTAAGAAAAAACAGATGAAATTCCTAAGTAAAGGTCAAGATGAAAATTTATGGTGTGTGTGTGTGTGTGTGTGTGTGTGTGTGTGTGTGTATCAGATTTCCTCAAAACATGGTCAGTCTCTCTTAAAGTACCCCATATCAAAGAAAAAACTTAAAGTTTACCTCAACTTTAAGAAAAAACAGATGAAATTCCTAAGTAAAGGTCCAGTTAAGATGCAAATTTATGGTGTGTGTGTGTGTGTGTGTGTATGCAAGTGTGAGGTATGTATAGACACATGTGCATTCTTCTGGAGGCCAGAGGACAACCTCAGGCATTACTCATCAGAAACCATCTACCTTGGGTTTTGTGAGACAGAGTCCCTCTCACTGGAACTCCTTGAGGAAGCTAGGTTGGCTAGGCAGCAAGGCCCAGGGATCTGCCTCTTCTCTAGGGCTAAGATTCCAAGAGTCTGCCACCATGCCAAGTTTTGTTCATGTGGGTTCTAGGGACTGAATTTGGGTTCTCCTGCTTATAAGATAAGCACTTTACAATCATGCTATCTCCCCACCAAAGGTGTAAGACTTTTTTTGTTTTTGTTTTTGTCTTTTTGAGACAGGGTCTCCTTATAGCCCCAGCTGGCCTGGAACTTGCTATGTAGACCAGGCTGGCCTCCAACTCACAGAGATCTTCCTGCCTCTGCCTTTTAGGTGCTAAGTAAAGGTGTGTGGCACCATGCCTAGCTCAAGGTGTAAGTTATTAAAAGAGGAAAACAAAAATGCTGCATCATTCTTAAGCCACTTACTCCTCTAAGGAATATAAGAATATGGATAAGGCTAGTAGGGTGTTTAGAATCTGCCACACCTATCCAAGGAAAGGAGGTTCTCCCCTGCCATTAAAGGCTGTTGGGGCTTCCTCAAGACCCCTGTAGAGTGACAAGGTGAGGTCTTGCAGTCTGGAGTCTGACTCCTAAGGGTGGAAAACAAACTGGCAAACTAAAAGAGAGATATCAAAGCTGGGGACCACTCTGCTCTCAGAGCTTGTCAGAGCAACGGATGTACCAGAGTCTTTGTAGACTGGAAATGTGTCATGCGGGAGGGCGCCGATGGGGTATGAGGGTTCTTATCCAGTTTAAGATGGCTGCATAGAAGATGAAGTGATCAATAGAAAGACAGATTTATAGGCCACACGAGCAAAAGAGCTGTTAGAGACAGGCAGGGAGAGAAACTCATTCTCCCTCAGTAAAGGAACTCTAGAGAGAGGGAGAGTCCTGAAGACCTCTCCAATGAGCTCACAGAAGGCTCCACAAGATTGACAAAACATTCCCTCAGTTGGGCTGACAAATGTGAATCCAACATCAACAGCACAGAACACAAACCTCCCTGCCATACCCTCCGCCAGCTCTTCGTGGCCATCCCTTACCTCTGCTCACTGGTAGAGGTTACACAGTCAGTGTTCAACCACCCAGGGCAGGAGAAGGAGAGTGAGGCAGAAACTGGAATAGGAACTAACTGCACCTTCTCCCTTAACAGCAGCTTCCTTTCCCCACTGGACCTGAATTAGGAGGAGGAGGAGGAGGAACACCAATTTGCATCAACTTTAAAATACTCACTCTGTCTGACATGAAACCCAGACATGGTCTCTAAACTCATACAGTTACAACCTGAGAATGAGCAGAGAGGTATGGGGCCTGCCAGAGCTGTCGTCCAGCTCAAGAAGTCAGGTAGCTCCACTAGGACAGCTAAGTGAAAAGGAAAAACGTATTTGCTTTGCTTCTTTGTGCTGATTCTGGGTCCAGTTGCCCTCAGATCCATTTGCTACCCTCCCCCATTTTGTGTGGTGCCTCGGGGGCTATAGTAGCAGAATTCTAGATTGAATCCCGGAATTCCATCTCCCTGTGTACTATGTACTCTCCTCTCTTTGAGTGTGGTCAGGATTTTTAAAGGTTGGGGTAGTCACCTCTTTGATGATGTGACACTGTGTAAGGCTATGTCGGAAGGCTGGACAGGGAGAGTTTCCTGATGCCTTTGAAGAAGTCAGCTGTCATGTTGAGAGAGGACCAGGTGAGTAGACCCTGAATGTGGCTTCTTGGGACTTCTTAAGATCCCACAGACAGCAAGAAAACTTAGTCCAACAAATTCAAGATCCTAATCCTGTGAAGGACCTAAATAATTACGGAAAAGAACTGTAGCCCTAAATGATGTCACAACCTTGGTTGATACCTAGATTTCAATATGGAGACCCTTGTAAGAAGCCAGTTCACTCAGGTTTGGAGTCCCACCCAGGGCAAGTGTAAAATAGTAAATAGACATTAAAAGTCTATCTTTGTAGTGACCTGTACAGGGTTGGAAACTCACAAGGGGTTGGTTCCAGTGTGAGGGGCCACTTTTCCAGGCTCCCAAATCGGTGTGTGTATGGGGGGGTCTCCAGCTGCATTCGGCCAATGGGAAACACTGCGTATACCCTTCCTCTCTCCGTGATGGCTTCCAGGACAGCCAATGACTTACGGAGTAAGAGCTATCTGCTCCCACCCACTTCTTTCATCTCCCTTCTAACGGTCTGAGATGTTAGAAATTACTATTGGCAAGAAGAAGTAGCAGAACAATGCTTGGGTGGTGGTGATGGGGTAACAGGCCGGCGAAGCATCATATAGCACCTGGTCTCTGACTTGAAGAAGCTCTGGAATCCCACCTCCTTCCTCTGTCCTTGTTGTTCTCTGATCAGCAGTGTCTGGCTCACTCTTCTCTTCTTTAAAAATTCAAATGGTTCTTGATTCCTGGCAATGCCTTTAGTCCTTGACTGACAGAGCAGCCTATTGGTCTTTTGTGTATGCATGTTTGTCTGTGTGTATAAACCTATGCCTCCTATTAAAGATATGAGCAATCATTTTTAATGATTTTTATTGAAGTTCTATGTATTTCATACAGAATATCCCAACCAATCTTAATCATCTTTATACCCTGTCACCACTGGTACCCTCCCATAAACCCCCAACTGGAATTCATACATTCTGTCATTTGTCTTAAGGCCTACCATATCCGATTAGTGTGCCCAGACCTCCCTCGGTGAAAGTTCATCTACTGAGGTCTAGTTAGCCCATCTAGAGTTGTTCACTTTAGGACGATCAGCTCTTCCTCACCCAGCAGTAATCAGTTGCCAATATTTCTTCAGCAAAGATTGGGGTCTGCTGTCCATTTCCCCAGCTCTATGCTGGGATTTTGTCTGTTCACATTTGTATGGGACTTCTATATGCTGACATCATATGAGCAGGGTCCTAGGAGCTTGTAGGACTCTGTTTCCATGTGGTCATGTACCTCCTCCCTGGCTCTTAACAGTCCTTCCTCTCCCTCTTCCCCAATGGCCCCTGAGCCCTGGGTGGGTATAGTTTAATGTAGGAGTCCTGTCCAAGGACCAGCATTCTGCAGACTCTTAGTCTCTAGGCTTTGGCCAATTGTAACCTTTTATTCTCTCTTGGCCCTCTGTTGCATGAGGGGGATTCATTAATGAGACTTGAGATGTTGCTTATTGTCTTTTCTACCTTTTTTTCTATGTTCTGTGAGCCTTAGGTGTAAAGGTTGCACTGTAGTTGTGCCACTTATACTTGGGCAATTCACAGACAATCTCTGTGTGTGACCAGTTGTGGAACTCTGTAATAGTCTCCATCTGGTACAAAAAGAAGCTTCTTTGATGAGCGGTGACTGGGATATTTGTCTGTAAATATAAGGATACATATTTTGCACATAGTAAGAAATTATATTAGTCTAGGGATGTGGCAATGGAGCTAGAGCTGAACTAGAAGCCACTTCCCCTGAAGGCTAGCTATCATAGCTTTGCAACGCACTATGCAAGGTACTAAGGGAGAACATCAATCAATGGTCCAACACCAGCTTCAGGACCAAATAACCACATCAATGACCTGCACGGCATACGACACTGGTGCAGTAGTGGCACTTTCATCTTGGGGGCAATCAACAGCTACCTAATTGGACTAAAAACCCACTCAATGGGAGGAAACTCATGTGTGGTACTATAAACATAGCCAAATGCACATGGCTGGAGAGGTCATAGATCCTAAAGATATTAGCTAATCTTTGTAAAATATGACTCAAATCAGAATCACTGGGTTATTACCTACAGCACTTTAGTATTTTCAGATTAGTAAAAAACTGCTTAAAGGATGTATTTGTTTACATTTACTGAAGTAACAAATTAAAGGCTTTGATAGGCAAATATTAATATAATTAGGAATCTCTAGTGAAATTTTACCATTTAATCCGTAGCGCCAGAAATCTTGGGTGTTTGGACCTCAACACTAGATATTGAGCCAGTTTGGGGCACCCTGGAGGAGAACCCTAATTCTTCTCTCCACCACCCTCTCCTATCTTCAGGAGGAGCTTACACCACTGACCTAAATCCACTAAGACCAGAATGAACAAGCAAAGAGAGGAAGGATACACTGCGTGTCCCGCTTATCCTACAACATATTTCAATGACAGTTAAGGCATTTCAGAAAGCCAGTCATTTGTCTGTGCCGACAAACCTTGCATTAAAGGAGAGACAATTCCCCAAAGGAGCTACATTTTAGACTGTTAGAAAATTTCAATTTTATTTCCCCTTTGATGGCAGGTTTAAACTTACAAATAAATAACCCAGCAAGAAGGAAGCTGTTGATTTGACCTTTTGTTTAACATTTCTATCTATATTAAAGAATCAGCCAGTGGCTTGGACTGTGGATTAGTGCTTTCAGTGGGCGCTTTCTCAAAGGGTGAACTGTTTGGGAATAACCAGGGCCTTATCCAGCAGCAGCACTGAGAAGACAGAGCAGGTGAAAACAAATCAATGATGATGTAACCATCATCAGAAGCTAGAAGGAAACACTGCTGGAGGATTGGTAGGGCCTCAGCTTCATGTGTGAGCTCTGCTGCACACTGAGGGGCCTGCCCATGTTGCTAGGGAGAATCATTAGCACTGGTGTGTACATCAGCACCTGCCATGGCTGACCTTAGGGCATGAGCTAGATGGCCACTTGAGAAAATGTTTGGTTATAAGCCAACAGGCATCTATACTTTTAACATTTGATTCTGAGATCACAATGATTTGGGGGAGGGGATTCAAACACAGGTCAAGGGATTCTATAAAACGTTGACGATGTATTTCTCTATCTGTGCTAAGAGATGGCTGGGAATGATGGATGAGCATAGTTCTGATATGAATCCTGGTTGATGTTTTCATTCACATTAATGAGTAAGTGAAACAGCAAATGAGGAATTTCTGGAGTTTCATTCAGTTGTCATGACATGGGGGCTTGTTTGTTGAATCAGTACGTAAGTTTTGAATACTAGAATATTCCTTTAACTTTTTGCGATGTTCTGAGTGTGCAACATAGTAGCCACACACAGTGCATTTTTTCCCTTTTGATTCTTTCTACTTTTTAAAAATTCATTTATTAATTTTTTCTCAATGTATATTTTTGTTGAATTTTTGTGCATTTCATATAAAACATCTTAATTATCTTTATACCTCCTACCACATCCAAACCCTACTAGATTTCATGCATTCTATCATATATGTTAACCCCCACTAGATTTCATGCATTCTGTCATATATGTTAAGGTCCATTGAGTCAAGTTCATGTACCCATATGTCCCTCAGTGCAAGTTCATCCACTGGAGTCCAGTCAGTCTATCTAAAGTCACTCCCTCAAAGAAGATCAACTTTCCCTCACCCAGCACTAATCAGCAGCACTAATCGGCTAAGGTTGGGGCCTGATATCCATTTCTCTAGTTCTATGCTGGGTTTCTGTCTGATTGAGTTTGCACGGGCCTTGTGCATGCTGTCATCATTGCTGTGAGTTCATATGAATTACTGACCAGTTGTCTGGAAAACTCTGTTTTCTTGTGGCTTGTGCTAATCCACCACCTCAGGCTTTTACAATCTTTCCACTCCTTCTTCCACATTGATCCTTGATCCTTGGGAGGCAGAAATTTGATCTAGGTGTCCTATTCAGGGATGATCAGTGTGCAGCCTCTAATTCTCTGGACACTGGCCAGTTGTGGTTCTCTGTGTCAATCACCATTGCTGTAGAAGGAAGCTTCTCTGCTGAGAGTTGAGAGATGCATTAATCCATGGGTATAACAACAAGTCATTAGAAATTAGTTTAATACTATATCTATTTAGCAGAATAGTTGTATTAGGCTTTCCCCCATGGCCTGTGGGCTGTCTAGCCGCAGGCTCCAAGGCCTAATATCAATCTCGGGTATGGGCTCCCTCTTATAAAATAGGCCTTAAATTCATTTAGAAAGTAGATGATCACTCTTATAATGTTTATGTCACTGTTGCACCAGTGGGCATATCTTGCCAGGCCAGTTGTTGTAGTCCACGGGATTCACAGCTGGGTACAGTTGGTGATTATTTTTTTCTTTCTGGTAGTGTGCCCAGCATCTTCCAGCACCATGAACACTAGTCAGACATGAGACTCTGAAGTCAAAGTAGCTTCTATAGTGATAGACTTCTGTTCGGTATTTCTAAAGGCCTTTACTGTTCCCCTCCCCATACTTCGTCCTCTGGCCTGCCTTCCCATTCCCCCTCCCCCTTTAACCCTTCCTACCCTATTATTCCCTTTTCCTTTTCTGTCATTGCATTCTACCTCCCCTCACAGGACGCCTTCCCTCTGTACCCATGGCCATTTATTACTTTCATGGATTTTCACATTGAAACGTGCATATCTCAAATTTCAAAGCTAGCATCCAGCTACGAGAAAGAATATTCAATGTTTGCCTTTCTGAGTCTGGGTTCCCTCATTCAGGATGATTGTTTCCAGCTCAATCCATTTACCTGCAAATTCCATATTTTCATTCTTAAGAGCTGAGTAATATTCCATTGTGTACATGCTTCACACCTTCATCATGCATTCATTAATCTGTTAATGGGCATCTATGTTGTTTCCAATCCCTGGCTCTTATGGAAAGTGCAACAATGAACATGGATGAACAGGTATTTCTGGGGTAGGGTATAGAGTCTTTTGGGTATATGCCCAAGAGTGGCATATCAGGATCATATGGTAGATGAATTTCTAGCTTTCTGAGGAATCTCCACACTTATTACACACTTATTATAGGGCTGCACCAGTTTGCTCTCTCACCAGCAGTGGGTAAGAGTTGCCTTTTCTTCACATCCTCATCAGCATTTGTCATCGTTTTTTGGCTCTTAGCCATTCTGAGTGGGGTAAGATGAAATCTCAAAGCGGTTTTAATTTGCATTTCCCTGATGACTAAAGATGTTGAACATTTTAAGCGTATTTCTCAACCATTTATGTTTCTATTTTAGAGAATGCTCTGTTCATCTCCTTACCCCAATTTTAAAGTTTCAGTTGTTTTAGTTCTTTGTATATTTTACACACTAACCCTCTTTCGGAGGTATAACAGGCAAAGATTATTTTTCCATTCTGTGGGTTGCCTCTTTGCTTGACTGATAGTGTCATTTGCTGTACAGAGCTTTTGGGTTTCATGAGGTCCCATTTGTCAATTGTTGGCCTTAATGCTTATACTATAGGAGTCCTGTTCAGAAAATCCCTTCCTGTACCTGAAAGTTCCAGTGTATTCCCTACTTTTTCATCTATCTGATTCAGAGTATCAGGTTGTATGTTGAGGTCTTTGATTCATTTGGAGTTGGGTTTTCTGCATGGTGAGAGATGGGGATCTTGGTCTTTCTTCTACGTGTCACGATCCAGTTTGATCAGCACCATTTGTTGAACATGCTATCTTTTCTCCAGTGTGTATTACACAACATATTTTTAAGCATAGTGTGAATGATTCCATTTTCTATATCACTTTCTTAAATCTGGAGAATCAACAAATGAGTAAATCAAGCTCTGGTTTGTAGTGTTTGACCATTTCAGTGGTGTAAGTTTTCTATGTCACCATCTAGTATTAATTAATAAACTTGATGTGGGGAGTAGAAACCCTTATGCGCTATACTCAGCACAGCACCCCCAAGACCCCAGATAGTTCAGAACACATAGAAGATGTGCACTATTCAATCAAAGGAATGAGTAGGTGCTGGGAAGATGGCTCAGTCAGTAAAGTTCTTGACAGGTTTAACTGAGTTACAGATGGTTATTAGCCACCATGTGGGTGCTCAGAGCCAAACCCACATCCTCTGCAAGAACAGTCAGTGCTCTTAACTGCTAAGCCATCTCTTCAGCCCCACAAATGCTGTTTTTAAGGTTGGTTCTTCCAAGACTTTAAGATTAGTTTAATCAACCTGTGCTTTTCATTGAAATTACATGTAATTGTATAATTATTATAATTAGTTAATATTTGTGTGATTTATGTTAGACCATAATCCCTGTATTCTATCTACCTATGAAACACTCCAATATGGTATATTTATGAAACTTTATATTTTTTCAAAGATACTACATAGAACATGTATATAATATAAACATGCATAAATATACAGATACGTAAAATTTTATAAGTTTTTCCAAAACATCTTATCTACTATAAGCTTCTTTCCTGCACCGGCTGTATGTATTTTTCCTGTCTGTCTCCATCAAGAGCCATGAAGGTATGGGTTATTTTAGTATATTTAGTATACATTTACTATTTAGTATTTTAGTATTTATGCTTTCTATCATATTTACTTCTAGGCCTTCAATTTCTTAATAGATGATTATTACAAATGATCATCACCTACCTGAACCATGAGAGTGCTAGGAGACATTGATAGACAAAATAGGACACTAACCCTAAAGAGAGATAGCATCTGCAAATGTCATTTTAAAACATATATGAATAATTAAATTATAATAATTATGTGATTATATGTAATTTTAATGGAAAGCACACATTGAGTAACCTAATCAATTCCTGGAAAGACTAAATTTTAAAACACCACTTGTCAGGCTAAGATTTGGTGGAAGGTAGGTGAATAGAACTAAATATCAAGAATAATAAATAGGGGCTGGTGAAATGGTTCAGTGGTTAAGAGCACTGGCTGCTCTTGCAGAGGACCTGGGCTTGCTTCCTAGCACCTACAACATGGCAACTAACAACCCTCTGTAACTCCAGGTCCAGGAGATAAGATGCCCTCTTCTGGCCTCCTCAGGCACTGCATGACATGGGTGCAGTTACATACATGCAGGCAAAACACTCATACACATGAAAAAATAAATAAAAATTTTAAAAAAGGATAATGAACTGGATCTGGGAGCACACACCTGTAACCCCAGCTCTTCAAGAAGCTAAGACAGGAGGAGGGCATATTTATGCCCATCGGGGCTACAGAGTAGAGTTGGAGCCTGAGCAGATTAGTGAGATCCTGTTTCAAAAGAAGCAAAGCAGAGCAAAGGACTGGGGACACTGCTCAGTAGCAGAGTGTATGCCTGATGTGTGTGAGGTCCAAGGCTTGGTACCCAGTACCACATTAAAAAGAATAGCAGCTACTGAAAGCTATGATTAAGCAGGAAAAATTTAAGGAATATAGTGGTACGAACACTTCTCAAGGTAGCTTGCTGAAAAGAATCCTACAGGTGACGAATAAGTAAAACTTTAAAATGTAAAAATAGAAAAGCTATATAGAACAAGCCACGAGCAGTATTTAGAGAAAGAACAACAAAAGTAAAAAGAATTGTGGTTATGAGACATATGAAAATGTTCCAAACCTGGCAACATAAAAATAGTAATGTAGCCACAAAAATAGGTGGTGAGAGCACAGCATGGTGGGGGGGGGTGCGCTAAAACTGATTCCCTCATTGACAGCACGGAGCTAACATTTCCAAATGTGTAGTTTCAAAATTACACTGCTTGGTTTCTTATTATTGAGTTTGGGAAGATCTCCATATATTCTGGATAATGTCTTTTTTATCAAATATGTGTTTTGTAAATATTTTCTACTGGTCTGTGGCTGGCCTTCAAACAATTCAAATACACATTCACAAGCATGATAAACCCATTGTGGAACATGATACAATGGAAGAGCCTGAGAGAAGACAGGAAGAAGCCGGCCTTTGCAGTGACACAGGGCCTTTGCAGCATACCCAAGCTAAGTGAAATAGGTCAGGCCAAAAGAAGAAAGAGCAAAACTATAAAACCTGAACTATTCAGTTGTGTAAAACTGCAGAAACCCAAGCTGATCTGCAGAGATGGAAAGGACATGTGCTTGACTGGCACCAGGAGGCAGGGCTGGGCAAAGGAAGGGATTTGCAGTGTTAAATATGTTTATATATATGTGTGTGTATATATATATATATATATATGGTTGGAAGTAATGTTAAATGTGAAGAACAGTTATTTCTTTTTTTCTTGTATTTTTTAAAATAAAAATAAATCTTTTTTAAAATTTAACAACCACATGATTAGAAGAAGCATTTCATTACAGCTTTAACATATTCAATAACAATTTCCATAGCAAGGATACATATCTTTCAAAAGTGGCTGTAAATTTTTACATTCACATTTGAATTAATACAGTTATACAATACTGAACTCAGTATAGACCCTGTAAGACATAAAATTGAAAGAGTTTTAAACCTTTAAAAATGATCTCCATTTCATTTTAAAATACGCTGTTTCTTACAGAAAAACTCCTTGTTTTTGCTAATAACACTGAGATGTTGGTGGATGCATTTCTCATCTGTATGTATCTGATTATTACTTAGTCACAGGCAGTTACGCTTGGATCCTTGGCACCTGAGTATGGATATAAAGTCATCAGGTATATTTCAATGGTAATGTTTATCACCTCTACTAATTAACGTGAAGTAAATGTTTATGCTTCCTCCTCAAATATGTCATTATTTATTTTTGATTTTTAAAAATTATTACAAAAACTTTGTTGAGAATTTCACACAAGTATATAAGGTATTTTGATCAAATCCATGCCTACTCCCTCCCCTTCAATATTCTGCCCTCTGAAGAGGTAACCCTAAAAATCTTTTAAGGATTAGATACAATCTCCCAAATACTTTTGACATTTTTGGCCTTTGGAACAGAGTATGTTGCTAAAAGGCCCAAGGACATTTTGATTTTCAGCCAAGAAACTGGCTACATTTCTTTGGGGTCTTTTTACCCTAACTGTCTAGCCAATTCTTCCCTCCTATTCATATCACACCATCCTTTGAAGGGGTTACCCAAATTGCCAATAGGGAATAGGGACGCAGACTGCTCTGGCTTCCTCCATGTGGAACAGGGACGCAGGGTGAGGCAATTGGATTACCCCTTCAGTGGGTCTGTCTAAAATACTCCCAAATTGCATAAGTCTTGTCTCTAAAGGAAGAAGAAAGTCCTTGAGTCATGAATAGGATATGTAAAGGAGAAGTAAAGGCAAGAGTAATTAGCATTACAAGTTCAAGTTCTAGACAGAGAACTAGAAAAAAGTCAGAACAGGGCAAATTTCAAATCTTCATATGAGAGTCCATTGGAGTTTCTTGACAAGGGCTTCCAAAAGCATCCCTCTATTGGGTTCTTCCTCATTTTTTCTTTTGTCTTCTAAGGCTGGACTAGTTGGCTGGGGAGAGTGGCTGGATGCTAAG
>NW_008339381.1:1376373-1376540 GCF_000622305.1 Nannospalax galili
TCTACAAAAGTATGAGTCCTTTGGGTATATGCCAATGAGTGGTACAACCGGGTCATATTGTAGATTTGTTTGTAGATTTTAGAGAGTTCTTCACACTGTTTTCCATAGAGGCTGTCTGAGTTTGCAATCCCACCAGCAGTGAATGAGTGTTCCCCTTTCTCCACATC
>NW_008339381.1:1376776-1377687 GCF_000622305.1 Nannospalax galili
TTCACTTGATTGGTTGTTTACTTTGCTGTACATAAACTTTTTAGTTTAATGAGGTCCCATTTGTCAGTTGTTGACCATAATTCCTGAGCAACTGAAGTCTGATTTAGAAAGTTCTTTCCTACACCTAAAGATCTTGTAGGGCACTGCCTATGTTTTCTTTTAACAGTTTCAGTGTTTCAGGTTTCACATTGAGGTCTTTGTGCAGGGTGATAGACATGGGTTTAATTTCATTCTTCTACCTGTGGAGAGCCAGTTTTCCTGGCACCATTTGTGGTGGATGCTGTCTTTCCTCCACTCTGTGTTCTTGGAACCTTTGTCAAATATTAGGTAGATGGCTGAATTGCATGCAGTCATGTTTGGGATTTCTATTTTCTTTCATGCATCTACCTGTCTATTTCTTGTGCCAGTATCATATTCTTTCTCATGATTACAGCTCTGTAATATAGTTTGAGATCTGGAATAGCAAGGTAATCCCTCCAGCATTGCTCTTTGTGCTCAGGGTTGCTTCAGCTATCCTGGGTCTTTTGTGACTCCATATGAATTTAAGGATGCATTTTTCTAATTCTGTGAAATATGTCAGGGATTTTGATTTGGATTGCATTAAATCTATATATTGCTTTTCGTAGGATGATCATTTTAACAATATTAATTCTTCCAATCCATGAACATGAGAGGTCCTTCCATCTCCTGGTGTCTTCCTTAATCTCTTTCTTTAATGATTTAAAATTTTCACTGTAGAGATCTTTGGTGTCTTTGATCAGATTTATTCCAAGATATTTTAATTTTTTTTGCAGCAATTGTGAATGGGAGTGTTTCCACGTGCTCGTTCTCTGATTGCTTGTTATTGGTATATAGAAAGGCTATGATTTTGTAGATTTATTTTATAACCTGCCACTATACTGTGTTGATCA
>NW_008339381.1:1377746-1378755 GCF_000622305.1 Nannospalax galili
TCCTTTAGATATAATATCATATCATCTGCAAAAAGGGATAATTTGAGCTCTTCTTTTCCAATTATTACTCCTTTAATTTCCTTCTCTTGTCTTTTGCTCTTTCAAGAGTTTCAAGCACTATGTTAAAGAGAAGTGGAGATAGTGGGCAGCCTTGTCTGGTTCCTGATTTTAATGGAAACGCTTCCAGTTTTTGTCCATTTAGAATGATATTGGCTGTGGGTTTGTTGTATATGGCTTTAATTATGTTGAGGTATGCTACCTACAGTCCAATTCCCTCTAGGAATTTGAACATAAATGCATGCCGAATTTTGTCAAAATCCTTTTCTGCATCTATTGAGATGACAATGTGGTTTTTGTATTTGAGTCCATTTATACAATTAATGATGTTTATTGATTTGCATATATTGAACCATCCCTGCATTTCTGGGATAAAGCCTACTTGATCATGGTGAATGATCTTCTTGATGTGTGTCATATGCTGTTTGCAAGTAATTTGTTGACAATTTTTGCATCTACGTTCATTAAGGATATGGGTCTATAGTTTTCTTTTTTGGTTGTGTCTTTACCCAGTTTGGATATTAGAGTGATGTTGGCTTCATAGAAGGAATTTGGGAGTTCTCCCTCTGTTTCTATCATTTTGAATAATTTATGTAGTACTGGTTGGAGGTCTTCTTTAAAATGTCTGGTAGAATTCTGTTGTAAATCCATCTGGGCCTGGCCTTTTTTTAGTTGGGAGGCTTTGTATTACTGTTTCAATTTCCTTATATGTTGATCTCTTCTTGGTTTAACTTTGGAGGTTCCCATGATTTCAGATATCCATCCATTTCTTTTAGACTTTCAGGTTTAGTAGCAAAACCTATAAGGTTTTTAAAATATTCCCTTATAATGGTTTGGCTCTTTTGGGTGTCTGTTATGGTGTTTCCCCTTTCCTCTCTGATTTTGTTGATTTGGATGTGCTCTTTCTTTCTTTTGGTTAACTGGGCTAGTGGTCTGTCAATCTTGTTTATCT
>NW_008339381.1:1378849-1382600 GCF_000622305.1 Nannospalax galili
TGTCTGTGGGTTTGGGTTTCATTTGTTGTTGCTTTTCAAGTTTCTTGAGTTACAGTTTTAAGTCATTTATTTGTGATCTTTCCAATTTTTAAATGTAGGCACTTAGAGCTATAAACTTCCCTCTTAGGACTGCTTCTAATGTCTCCCAGAGGTTGTATTGTGTTGTGTGGTCCTTTTCATTGAATTCCAGGAATTCTTTTATTTCTTTCTTAATTTCTCCTTTGACCTACTCATTGTTTAGGAGTGTGTTGTTCAATCGCCATGAGTTCGTGACTAGGGCTTCATTCAGTGTTGATTTTGAGCTTTATTGTTTTGTGGTCCGACAGAATGCATGGAATTATTTCAGTATTCTTTTATTTGTTGAGGTTTGTTTTGTGGCCCAGTATGAGGTCAGTCTTTGAAAAATTTCCATGAGGTGCTGAGTAGAAAGTGTATTCTTTGGTGTTTGGGTGAAATAATCAAAACATGTCTGTTAGATCCATTTGATGTATGATATCATTTAATTCAGATGTCTCTCTGTTTATTCTTTGTCCAGATGACTTGTCTAATGGAGACAGTGGGGTTTTGAAGTCCCCTACTACTACTGAGTTGGGGCTAATCTGTGTCTTAAAGTCCTGTAGTGTTGTTTTTATGAATTTGGTTGCAGCAGAATTTGGTGCATATGTGTAAAGGATTGTAGGTAATATCTTCTTGGTTAACTGTTCCTTTGATCAGAATGAAGTGTCCCTCCTTATCTCTTCTGATTAGTTTTACTCTGAAATCTTTTGTCAGATATTAGAATTGCAACCCCTGCTTGTTTCTTAGTATCATTTGCTTGGAATATTCTTTTCCATTCTTTTACCTTAAGGTAGTACCTGCCCTGGAAGGTGAGATGGGTTTCTTGCAGACAGAAAAGAGATGGATTTTGTTTCTTAATCCATTCTCTTAGCCTGTGTCTTTTGACTGGAGTGTTTGGTCCATTGATATTTAAGGTTATTATTGAAAGGTGTGTATTGGTTGCCATCATTTTGATTACTGTTTTTGTTCTCTGTGTAATTTTGTGTTTCCATGATTATGTCTTTGTTTATTTTCTTTTGTTGCCCCTGGGGTATAGTTGTTTCTCTCTCTGCTCTCTGTATTGCTTCAAGTATTCTCTGAAGGGCTGGTTTTGTGGACATGTATTCTTTCAGGCCATTTGTGTCATGGAAGATTTTTCTTTCCCCCTCAACTATACTAGACATTTTTGCTAGATATATATTCTGGGCTGGCATCTATTGTCATGTAGAACTTGAAATACCTTGGTCTAGGCTTTCCTGGCTTTCATTGTTTGCACTGATAAGTCAGCTATAATCTGATGGGCTTTCCTTTGTATATGACTTGTTGTTTTTCTTTTGCTACTGTCAGTATTCTCTCTTTGTTCTGTACATTTAGTGTTTTTACTATGATATGTCATGGGGAGTTTCTTTTCTTATGGGGATGTCTTTCCTTAATTTCAGGAAATTCTCTTCTAATCCTGTTTAAGATCTGGTCAACATTAATTCTAGGGGTGAGGTTTTCCCCTGTTTCAAGTTGGCTTACTGAGTTTTGCACTTCCTTCTTCATTTCTGCCTGAATTTTCTTCAGTGTTTCTAGCTCTTTTGTGAATTCATTCAGAAGTTTGTCCCTATCTTCTTTTAGCTCTTTGATTTGTTTGTTCGTGTGTTCTTTAAATTCACTGAATTCTTTTATCATGTTTATAATTGCTCTTTTGAGTTCCATGTCCTGCATTATCTCTAGGGGGTTCTCATTGTACTCCTCTAGAGGACTATTGGTATTTGGGGTTTGGTGGGAACATAGTGTATTGACTTTCCATTTTATTATCCTTTCATTGTGGGTTTGGCATGTGAATTTCCTTTGTTGTTTATGATTCTGATATGAGAATTAAGTTGAAGTATGCTTTTGTTTGTATTATCTGGGTGCCTAGATCCTTTCTTTATTGGTTATGTAAAGCAGGGCTCAGGCTCTCTCCAGTTTAATTTGGAGGGAACTGATGGCTTCAGATCAGCTATTCAGGAGTACCCACAGAAGCCCAAGAAGCCCAATTCAGGTTCCGGTCAGATACACTCAGGCTTCCTTCGCCACGTGGAGGCAAAATCCAGGCTCTCTCAGGCAGTCCTTTGCGTTGTCAACCCTATGCCAGAGGGAAACCAGAGGGGGCCCAGAACTAGGTACTCTCTGGAGGTCTGCTGGAGGGGCCTCACAAAATCCCAAGTAGGGGAAACTCACCACCACATGGAGGCAGGATCCAGGGGCTGTCTGGCAGTCCCCTGGGTTCTCAGGCCCTCCAGTAGTTGGAGGCCAGAGGGAGGCCAGAACCTTGCACTCTCTGGTGGTCTGTTAAGCTCCCAGCTGCTACCCCGATGGAGGTCCAAACCCACCCTCTGAGGCTGTCTGCTAGGATCTCAGCCTTAGCCTACCAAAGCCAGATTTGATTTGGGGCCTTTGGAGGGGCCTCACAAAATCCCAGGTAGGGAGATAGTATGGTGCAATTAGGGGAACCTCACCAGCACGTGGAGGCAGGATTGGGGGCTGTCAGGCTGTCCCCTGGGTTCTCAGGCCCTCTGGTAGTTGGAGGCCAGAGGGAGGCCAGAACGCAGCACACTCTGGTAGTCTGCTGAGCTCCCAGCAGCTACCCTGATGGAGGAGGAGGTCTAGAATAGTTATTTTTTAATTGTAGGTTGATTTTTTTTTCTAAATTTTTTTCTTTTTTTTTAATGTGTATGAGTGTTCTGCCTGCATGTATGTACCATGTGCATGCCTAGTGTCATAGAAGCCAGAAGAGGGCACTGAATTCTTTGGATCCAGACTTACAGACCATTTGAGTGTTGAGAAGTAAACCTAGGTCCTCTACAAGAGCAGTCAGTGCTTTTAACCACTGAACCATCTCTCCAACCTTGGTTAATTGCTTTTAAATATGTGGTAAGCTAAATATTTGAATTTATTTCAAGCATGTGCATGCGTTTTCTTTTTGGTAAATAAACATGGTTACTATGTCACAATGAAAAAAGAGGGAGATGACTGGGGAGTCAGCTAGACAAGAGAAAACACATTTCTAGCAATGAGAAGACTAATGGAAATAGCCTGAAGTGGGAGGGGCTTGGTGTGGAAACACACCAACAAAGACAATGAACCCTCAGCAGGGCTCATGAGTTGGTGGTCAGAGATATGTAAGGGCAAAGAGATCTCAACTAAATAGATTCTTGCAGGCTGCCTTAAGGATTTAGGACTTGGTCCACATCAGAAACGGGAATATGACTTGTATATTTTTATTGTATTATTTTTATATAAGCTATATAAGACAGTACTTTAAAATCTATTGAGGCAGTTGCTGTCTTATTGAGGCCTAGTAGTAGAAACACAATCTTTTCTTGTGAGTTTAATTTATAGAAAAATATCAAGAACACAGGTGGATTCCCCTGAAATGATGTGTATACTTTTGGTCATGGACATACCTCTTCAGCCTGGACTTGCACCCTCTCTGCGTCTGTGGCACTGAAGTGCAAACCTGCCTCTGCTTTTGGTTCTACCACAATGAAGAGATTATACAAGACAGGGGCTGGGGAGGTGGCTCAACAGTGTGAGCGCACACTCTTCTTGCTGAGTTTGGTTCCCAGTCCCCACTTTGGGTGGCTCACAACCACCTGAGACTCCAGCTCTGGGAGGATCTGTTGCCTTTGACTTGCATAGACACTGTTTCTCTCTCTCTCTCTCTCTCTCTCTCTCTCTCTCTCTC
>NW_008339381.1:1383005-1383156 GCF_000622305.1 Nannospalax galili
CACAGCTGAATGAGAACACAAGACCTTTGCAAGATCGAGCCAGCCAAGCTCCCAGCATGGAGGTAAAGAGCCACACAGTCCTACTCCTAGCTGAGGAGCGACAGGCCTGATGGCTGCTGGGAGAGGAAGAGTCAGCTTTCTTTCTTTCTCG
>NW_008339381.1:1383187-1460459 GCF_000622305.1 Nannospalax galili
CCTCCCTTCCTTCCTTCCTTCCTCCCTTCCTTCCTTCCTTCCTCCCTTCCTTTCTTTTTGTTTTGAGACAGGTCTCCCTGTAGTCTTGGCTGGCCTGGAACTTGCTATGTAGACCAGGCTGGCCTTGAACTCACAGAGATCCACCTGCCTCTGCCTCCCAAGTGCTGGGGCTAAAGGCATGCACCACCACGCCTGGCTGAATCAGTTCTCTTTAAGGATGTGGCCCCTGAGAGGCCACCGATGCTCAGTAGATGGTCCTATATTCAGGCATATCTTGGCAGTACTAAGCAACCTTAGTGGGATAAGAAGGAGAAGGAGGAGGGAGAGGGGGAGGGGGAGGGCGAGGGGGTTATTTTGGAACATATTAATTTTTGAAAAGCACCTGTTCATGAGGCAAAAAAAGGAACAGACTGCACCATGTTTTGGGAGGGAATAGTGGTAGAGGGATGGAGAGGAACTGGAGGGGAGAAAATGGGGGGATGGGCTTGATCAAAACATGTAACATGCATGTACAAAATTCTCAAATAATAAAATGTTTTTAATGAAACAAAATGAAATGAAAGAATCAATAGCAGCTGATGTGAGTGAATTCCTTCTGGCCCCAGCCTAGCTGTAATTATTCAGCTCAGTGGCATGCATGCTCAGCATGGACCCTAAAGGGCTTGGATTAGACTCATCACTGTGACCAATTAACTTCACCGTGTTTCCTTCTCTGTCTCGGTCATTTTCATGACCTCGGGTCGTAGTCTTCAGTTTTCACATCTTGTATTATTTCCCTATAAAATGGGGAGCAGCAACATTTTGTCTAATTTGTTTCTGCCTCATGGCCTGTTTTTAAACACTTGCAGGATTTTCTTGAAGGAAACCAGAATGTCAATATTTAAAATAGAGTTCTAAGCTCAGAGCTAATTTGTAGTTGTTGTTGTTGTTCCCAGTTTGTTGATAAAATGAGGACTTGCTAAGCAGTCTACTTTTGTGTTCAAAAAGTTCTGTTTAAAGTTTGAAGCTGTTGGAGAGACAATGAAGTAGGTATTTAAATTTTTATTTTCATCAAAATGCACAAGTACTGGCCTTCAAATGACAATGTTAAAACAAATATGAAAAGACAAGATGCAGCCCAGATAAAAAAAATGTAGACTATAATATATATTTATCTGACATATTACTATTTTTCTAAAAATGAGTTGATGATAGGAATACTTAACAGAATTGCGTATGCATGATTAGTAACCACATGAAGAGATGCTTGGCATCATTAGTCATCACCCACAGCTAGGTACCACTCTACACCATTAGAATGACCAAAAGTGAAAAGATCAGCAATACCAAGTATAGGCAAATATACGAAATGACTGGGATTTCATCCACTGCTGGTGGGAATATGAAATTGTCAACCTTTTCAAAACAATTAGAAAGTTTCTTATAAAATGAAATCTATGGTTACAATGCATCCTATCATGCTACTTTCCTGTCTCTGTAATGTTATTGCCTGGCAGAAACAACTCAAGGAAGGAAAGGCTTATTTGAACTTACTGTTTCAAAGATGGATTTCAGTCTACCATGGCAGGGAAGGCATGGTGAGGAGAAGCTCTGTCTGTGGGCTAATGGCAGGAGAATGGGAAAGTCTGTTCAAATGGCTCATACTGGTAGTAGAGAGAGAAAGCACAGGCTGGAACCAGAAGTGGGCTATTCATTCAAAATCTGCTTCTCGTGACCTACTTCCATCAGCCAGAACTGTGACATAAAGACTCCTCAACCACCCCAAATAACCCCCAGCTCAAGGAACAAGTGCTCAAAACATAAGCCCACAGGGGACATTTCAGGTTCATAGAGTAATTCTACCGTACTATTCCTAGGTTATTACCCCAGAGAAATAAAAACACACGCCCGTGCAAAAACTTATTTGTGCTTTGCAAGATGAAACATGCCTATAATTGCAGCACTTGGAGGGCTGAGGTGGGAGAATCACAAGTTGAAGGCCAGCCTGGGCTACTTAGCAAGATCTTGTCTCAAATAAACAAAAAATTCCTGCTCACAAAAGACTTCCTGATGAACATATGAAGTGATTTCATTTATAATAATATCCAAGTGGAAACAAACGAAATGTGTATTGCCAATTGAAAAGTTACACACAGTATATTATATCCATAGTATAAGCTACTAAAAAGAAAAAATAAATGATCTCCTGATATAAAATAAATTACTGCAGTGATGCAGGTAAATATCAAGAGTATTAGGCTGAGTGAGAAAAGCTAGATGCTTTTATATAAAGCTCCAGAAAATACGAGCACAGTTTATATGGACAGAAAATAGTCTAATGTCAGGGGGAGAGTGAGAGTTGGGAATAAAGAAAACTTTTAGGGTGATATGTTTTACACTTTGATTGTGGTGGTAGTTCCATAAATGTATACACTTGTTGAAAGTTATTGAGATGTATACTGTAAATGGTTATATTTTATTGTATATAAAGAATACCTCAATAAAACTGATTTAACTTTCTTATTTTAGAAAAAAAGAATGCTGACATCAAGGGGTTAGCAAGTGTAGGAAGTAGGGCACTGTATTCCAAATCATAGCAATTCAAAGAGGGGGAGAGTCTTCTAGTAGGGACTCTTAAAGCCTGTTCTAATATTAACATACTTTCTATATTAATGTTGTCATCAATCAAATATCAATCTATAAAGTGACAAAGATGCTAAGTAAATCAAGTTACATGCCAAATCCCTCTACTGACAACCTGACTATACTTTATAATGTCATCTGCCTTCAAACAAATCAAATTTTGTTTTAAGAGGTACTATTCATAATATTTGTGCCATCAGTTTTTACATTTACTGTGTGAACTGACTGATGACGGTTTTTTTAAGCTTAAGAAGATTAAATGACATTTGAAAACTATCTAAGATGAAAAATAAAGTAGATGAATAATTTTCTTAATCAATATAATCATCAAGAAATTGATGATCACAGTTTATAACTAGTTCATGGGAATATTTTTAAAGTCATGGACTACTGTCAAAATATACCTGTGCTACAAGTGATCATTTACATTATAAAAAGAAGAGAATTAATAATGAAAGCTGTGTTTTCCTATCCTTTTGACTCAAATTACTTCCAATTACCATCACTCACTCTATTATAGAATGTCTTGCCATTTCCTTTGCACAACATGCGCGGGCTCTGGGGAACCCACAGGAGCAGGAATTGTGCTACTGCAGAGTATTGGCTACAGCTAAGTAACACACATCTTGCTTAGCCAAGAATGACAACAGCGGTTGCTGCTTTAACTCTTCCAGAAAGCTCCTTGGCTGGTTCATCCCAAAGGTGCAATGGATCCCTGTCAATCAACACTTTGTTGAAAGCTCCCATATATCCAGTTTCAATGTGGGGAAATCCAGAAATAATGCTTTCCACTTGGTTCTTACGTGCAGCTATTTGGGAAATCAAATGAAAGCCTTCTGTAGTTAAGCAATGTCACGTCTCTGCCTAATGTGGAAAGCAGAATTTTTAAAAAAATTATTGAGCTTTTTAAATTTCGTACAATAGTTCTTAATCAAATTTAGACCCCCCTCCCCATCCATGTCATCCCCCCACTGGACATCATGTATTCTGCCACACATGTTAAGGCTTATCCAGTCAAGCGCTTGTACCCATAGGTCCTTCAGTACAAATTGATCCACTGGAGTCTAGTCAGTCCATCTAGAGATCGTAAGTAAGGCAAACTTTCCCTCACCCAGTAGCAATCAGTCTTCAATAGCTCTGAAAAGTAACCCTCAACCTTACCCAGCTGTGAATCTTGGAAAGCCCAATAACAGCTGCCCTAGTAAGATGTGCCCACTGGTGCAATAGTGACATGAATGTTACAGGTGTAACTTACCACTTTCTCATTGGATTTAGAGCCCACTTCCCAAGACAAAGCCAATACCTGGCACTGTTATCAGGGACAAGAACCTGTGGTTAGACAGATCACAAGCCATAAGGGAGAACTTACTATTATTATTCTGCTAAGTGGATATAGTATTAAACTGACTCCGAATGATTTATTATTATACCCATAGATTAGCACATCTCTCAACTCTCATCAGATAAGTTTCTTCTTGCAGAAGATAGCAATTAACACAAAGAACCACAACCGGTCAATGTTCAGAGAATAAGAATACAGAGTGCTCAGTCCTAAATGGGTCGCCTGTATCATACCTCATTGCAGAAGAGGTGACAGGAAGATTTTAAGGGCTGGAGGTGGTGATGAATACAATGAAATTAGGTTTCCTGGACACATCAGGGCAGTTGCAAATATGAACCCACAGCACTTGTGACAGTATGCACAAGGCTTGGGCAAGGCCAAGTCAGACAAAACCCCAACATGGATACATGGATGGGGGAAGTGGACAAGAAGCCCCAGCCCTTGCTGAGGCAAATTGATAGTTGTGGAAGACAGAGTCTGTTTTTTTTTTTTTGTTTTTGGTCTTTTTGAGACAGGGTGTCCTTGTAGCCCCAGCTGTCCTGGAACTCACTATATAAACCAGGCTGGCTTGAACTTACAACAATCCACCTGCCTCTGCCTCCCAAAAGCTGGGATTAAATGCATGCACCATTAAGTGTGTGGCACTAGGTAGACTGACCAGGCTCCAGGGAGTAGACCCACATCTGAGAGCATTTGAGGAGCATAAATTCGACTCAATAAGGCTTCATAAAAATAATTGAGGTCATGAAATCAGGGTAGGAGACAAAGAGGGGTGGAGATGGGGAAGGAGTCTGAATATGATCAAAATACATTATGAAATTCTCAAAGACTCAAAAAAAATTAAGTTGTATTGCCCAGTGTGGTGGAGCACGCCTTTAGTCCCAGCACTCGGGAGGCAGAGGCAGATGGAACTCTGTGAGGGCAAGGCCAGTCTGGTCTACATAGTGAGTTCCAGGCCAACTGGGACTTCAGGAAGACTCTGTCTCAAAAATATCCCCTTAAAAAGTTTTATTGCACTTTTTTTTTCAAAGTATTAATTTTTTTTATTGTGAAGGTTTATTAAAATACAAAAGAGGAAAAAAAATCATTCTAAGTAAACTAAATAAGTTATGCAGATAGAAGCAAACAGACTAATATAAATTGGGCAACAGCCGTGGGGGAGGAGATCTAAGTACTATCAAACTTCAGTGTATAAAAATCACAAAAATTAATTAAAAATATCACAACTTGCTTTATGTGGTTGGAATATTAGGAGGAAAGACTAAGAACTTACCTGAATGTCTTTAAACTATATTCCAAAGGGAGAATTGAGAGAAAGAAATGTGGACTAATCTGTTTTATGACAGCAGTTTTACCTGAGACTTCACTTAGTCCCAACTTCCCCATAAATCCATAGATGCAGGGAACAAAGAATTCCAGAAATCAGGTGTTTGTTTTAAATCCTATAAACACTGACACTAAGCTTAAAAAAAACATTTCTGGAAATAGAGGGATAGAATATTGCACTTTTTCAATGGCATTACAGTGTAGATTTAAAGAAAGATATTTCCGTGTCATAAGAAGTAATTCACAATATATCACAATGGAAAATATGATACATAACAATGTGTAACTTTTGTAAAAAATGTATATATGGATATATGCACAGAAAAATGAATACTGTTACCTATAGAAAAATATGGAGACAATGAAAATATAAGGAGGGAGGACAATCTTTTATCATCTATGTTGTCAAGGATGTTTGCAGGGAGAATGTGTATGAGTAAGTAAAAGTATCTGGGGCTAGAGAGATAGTTAAATGGTTAGGAACATTGGCTGGTCTTGCAGAGGATCCAGGTTCAGTTCTCAGCACTCACATGGCAGTTAACAACCATCTGTAACCCCAGTTTCAGGTATCCAACACCCATTTGTAGCTTCATGGGCATTGCAGGCATGTGGTATACTTATATACATGGAAGCAAAACACTTATACACATCATTTTTTAAAATTTAAAACCTGGGCTGCAGAGATGGCTCACTGGCTGCTCTTGCAGAGGACCTGGGTTTGGTTCCCAGCATGCATACAGCAACTAGTAACTGTCTGTAATTTTAGTTCCAAGAGCTCCAACGCCCTCTTCTGGTCTCTGCAGGCATTACTCACCCACGGTGCACTTACACACATACAGGCAAAACAATCATACACATAAAAATATAGTGAGAAAATTAAAAATCCTAAAATTAAAAATAAAAGTATTTGAATTATAGTGTTCTTTACTTTCTATAATATTTATAGTACTTCAATATTTTATTTTAGATATGCATGCTCATTTTAAAAATGGAATATATCAAAATGTGAACAGGGGTTATCTCTGGATTAGGACTACAATTTTTTATTGTTGTGCTGTAGGAGTATGAACACAGATGTATATGAACATATACCAATTTTATATTACAAATATATTTAATGGTGTGATATGTATTTAAAACATTATAGTTTTGTATTAGCAAATCAACAAAAAATTTTGGAATTTCTGAGAAAAACATCCCTTGCTCTGGAATTTGTGTCCATTAACTATCCTGAATGGATGAAAATGAAAACAGAAGATGTCTCTTCACTTCATAGCCAAACAGCACATTCACAGTCTAAAACATTTGGCCTGAAAGAATAGTTTTTGGCTTTCTGAACATACATACATATATTCTCAAGTGTTAGAAATGGATATTTATTTGGAAACATGAACAACCAATAATCTAACAAGGAAGATCCTTAGGTATTTGTAGGCTTGGTGTTGTGGGTGTTATTAGCATGAATCATGACACTCCCCTTCAAGGTGAAGCTGATTTAACTGAGCACATACTCACAGGAGGAACATTACATTTGAGGCACAACAACTAAAGGTTTAAAGTGCACGCCACATATAAACAAGCATTATAGAATAAGGGAAAAGAATCAGAAGAAATAAGACTTGAAAGTGTTTGTGGCATTGTGATCATCTTACATTACCTAACACCTGAAGAAGCATCAGCCTTTGGGAGCTTAAATATCAGAGGTTTTATTGTACTGAGGTCTTTTCACTCATGTCTCTCCCTTCCTCCCTTCCTCCCTTCCTCCCTTCCTCCCTTCCTCCCTTCCTTCCTTCCTTCCTTCCTTCCTTCCTTCCTTCCTTCCTTCCTCCCTTTCTCTCTCCCTCCCTCCCTTCTTTCCTTCTTTCGTTTTTCTTTCTTCTTTCTTTTTCTCTGTCTGGTTCTCATTTCTCTTTTTGGTATTTTGAGACAGGGTCTTATGTAGCCAAGGCTGATCTTGAGCTCATTATGTAGCACCTCCCTTGTGCTGATCTTAAAAGTGTGCAGGACCAAACCTGGCTTTGAGTAATGCTTCTTTTACTCATTCTTAATATTGGCATTCTTAACATTTTGGGCTAGGTAATTCTTGGTTGCCCAAAGGTACCTCATGCAGTATAGAATATTAGTCAAAGTCCTGGGCCCAAAGCCCTACAAGCCAGTAACATCCTTTTCCCTCCTGTCCTGCCTAGTTGTAGCAAGAAAAATGTTATTGCCAAGTGTGTCTTGGTAGACAAAGTCACCTTTAGTCACTATCATTGTACTAGACCAGGCTGATTTTCATTAGGTTAAGAGAAGAAAGGGAACTATTAGTTAGAGGCTAAGAAGGATGGCATAAGCTATCTGTTTGGGGGCAGGGGTGGGGAATGACTAAGGAATCATCCAGTCTGAGAGAAATAATGTGTCATGATGATGAGTAGAAAACATGTTTGCGTAGGTGAATTAGGATGGCTCTGGAAACATCATGTATAGACATAAAAACATGTTAGGAGGCCACTGTGAAGTTTGAAATGACTAGTGCCTTTGATATGGACTGAACACTGGAAGACCTTCCCTGATTCATATGCTAAGATATGAGTTTGGAGCGATGGCATTTGGAGTGGCAGATTCGGGAGGTGATTAGGTCATGAGTGTAGATAGCATTAAAATCTCCTGAATATTCTTTATAAAAGAAATCTCCTTCTAATGTGTAGTGTTATAGCAGAAGACACCTTCTGTGCATGAGAATGCGACCCTGACTATGCTGTCGCCTTGGACAGACATTGAACTTCCCAGCCTCGAGAAACGTGAATAAACCTCAGTTGTTTATAACCTACTCAGTCTAAGAAATTTTGTTTGATAGCTGAACATATTAAGACCAGCACTACAAGGTAATGAGCAAGTATGAATGTCTTGCATATAACTCAAGGATAGACTTCATGGGAGACTGACTGGGCTCAGAACATAGGGTGGAGGTGGTAGCAGTAGCAAAGAGTGGTGATGGACTGTGTGCAATTCATAAGGAACAGGACAGGACTTAGCTTGATATGAGGGTGAAGAAGGGGAATTCATCAGAGATAACTTAAAGGTTTTACAGGGTCACACAGATGGGAGTAGAGCTGACATGCACTGGAAAGTCAGTGAAGGAAGCCAACTGTCATTCAAAGGTGACCCAGAATCTCTTCAGGAACATGTTGAGTCTGCAGTCATGATAAAGTATTCCCAAAGTAATGGCACTAGGCAATTGGGGATGTAAGTCGGAGTTACACACACGTGTATATAAGCACATGTACATATGTGAATACACATATAATTTATTAGGGTATAGTCATTGTAAAAATATGTACATGCGGCTGGGCATGGTGGTGCACACCTTTAATCCCAGCACTCAGGAGGCAGAGGCAGGCAGATCTCTGTGAGTTCAAGGCCAGCCTGGTCTACACAGTAAGTTCCAGGACAGCTGGGGCTACAGGGAAACCCTGTCTCAAAAAGACCAAAAAAAGTACATGCATATAGATGCATATATGTACATATATATACATAATCTATTACGACATAATCATTGTACAAAATAGTAGGTTTCATAATGACATTTTCATTCAAGTACATGGTGCACTTTGATCATATTTACTCCATATACTCCTCTGTTCCCACTTCCTGCCTCCAGCTAGTCCTATCTTTCCTCATGAATATTTCCCCTCCTACTTATATGTTATATATAGGTGTATAATATATGTATATGTTTATGCATATGAACATGTAAAATCTAAATTTCACATGCAAGAGAAAACACATACTTGTCTTTCTGAGCCTGGCTTATTTTGCCTAGTAGGATGGCTTTGTTCTCTGTATGGATGAATAAAATTCCATCATGTATCTTAATACCACATTTTAATCCATTCATCTGTCGATGGACAGTCAAGCTGATTCCATTGCTTGGCTATTGTGAATGGTGCTTCAGATAGGAAACATGGATGTGCAGGTATCCCTGTGGGATGCTGCCTTAGATTCCTTTGCTGTATTTCCAGGAGAGGTGCAGATAGATCACATTAGACCATAGTAACAAGAGAAGAATTCTGTCTTGAGTTGTTCCAGACGACCTTGAAATGGTGATACTAGTTTTGTGGGTATCTGTGATTTTCTTCCTTAAAGCTACAAGTTGTACAAAAAGAACTTGAACTCACATCTTTAAAAGGGGCGTGGGTCTGGAGAAACGGCTCGGTGGGATATCCTCTCTGGTCTCGTGGGTGTACTCAGGTGCACATATTTACACCCCCATACATATAATTAAATTTTTTTTAAGTCTGAAAAGGAGTTGGGCAGATTCTCTATGGTTCATGCCGCAGGTTTGAAGTTATTCAAATCCTGTTAATTTCCCATGTAGTCCTTCCTTCCAACAGGCTTTAGGATATGGGTTGAGAAGATAAACATTTCTCTATGGAATTCATTTGCATTTTGAGGTACCATTTTCACACAGAGGAATTTACTTATTGCCAGATTATACTCAAGCTCTATCAGGTACCATACAGAGACGTCAGCACACATGTGTTTCCTGATTTCTACAGTCTTCCATATATAAAGTATTTTTAGACAAAATAAAAATTTCAAGGGATGAATAAACAGGAAGTATACAAAACAGGTTGATAGAACTGGGGTGGGGGACAATGAGGAGAGAGCTTCATCATTATTGCCAGTAGTGCCAAAGGTAGAACTGTGTGGAAACAAGGTGGCCAGGGGCCTCTTCACACCACTGAGTCCCCTTTTGATGTTCAGTAAACCATTCCAGTTCATGGAGTTTTCATCTCTCCATCGATTAAATGCCATTGATATTTGTTAGAGGAGAAATTCATCCATTTTCTTATTCAACAAACACTGGTTGAATTTTTTACCTCCATATGTTGATTCCTGTGGCTAGATCTACAAAAGCAAAAGTGAAAACACAACTCATACCTTCAAAGGAAGTCGGTTAGAAACAAGAACAGAAATTAATAGGAAATGTATCCATTAGCATGTTGCTGGCTGTAAATCGCAAAAATTCTAAGAAAATGAAACTTAAATGAGAGATAGTATCTGGCATTTTAAGGAAAATCTTGAGCGAACGTCCTCGAGTTAGTTAATTCACTGTCATGACGCTGGCCTCAGTCTTTTATTTCAGTCCTGATATGCTCACTACGTCGGTTTTAGATTTCAGGTTTGTCTCCATTTACCACTAAAGAGAGCAGCTAAATCTCTAGCCATCTTGCTGCAGCTAAACATAAGAACTGTATAGGGCCGGAGAGATAGCACAGTTGGTAAAGTGCTTAAAGATTTGAGTTCAAGTCCCATGCAAGAAAGCTGGGTATGCTGGTACACACTTGTAATCCTGGTGATGGGTAGGTAGCCTAGCCTATTTGGAGAGTTCCAGGCTACTGGGGGATGCTGTTTCCAAAGGAAGGTGAATGATGTTTGACACCTGAGGTTGACCTCTGGAATCTGCTTGCATGTACAATCACACATATGTGCGCCTGTATATATATATATATACACACACACACACAAACACACACTAGAACTGTGAGAATCAAGGGAAGGTGGAATAGATTTTGACATATGGAAATTGTACAATAGACATTAGCTTTGATTATTTTTCATATTATGTAATTCTAACTTGCTTCAAAGAAACTGCTTGCATTCCTTGGCAGAGCTGCCATAAAAAAATCACAAATTGAGTGGTTTAAACAACAGAAATTTAGTGTCTCACAGTTCTGGAGGCTACAAATCTGAAATCGAGGTGACAGATGGCAGGGCTGGTTTCTTCTTGGGCTGTGAAGAATATTTTCCAATCTCTCTTCAGCATCTTTGGACATCTTCTCCTTGTGTCTCTTCGCTGTTTCTTTCTCTCTCTCTCTCTCTCTCTCTCTCTCTCTCTCTCTCTCTCTCTCTCTCTCTCTCCTCATCTTCACTGGTGTCCTGTTCCTAAGGATGCCAGTGATGTTGCATTACCACCTGATCCTGTATGATCCCATCTTAACTACTTAACTAATGTCGGCTACAGTCACCTGATTTTCAAACAAGGCCATATTATGGGGTGTCATGGTGGAGACCTCAACATATGGATTTTGAGAGGTGGTTAAGACCTTAACAAAGAAAATTTACACATCACTGCTCGTGGCTGATCAAGTATCTTCATTTATGAGTCTTTCTGCAATACTAAAATAAGTGAGGAAATGAAAATCTTGGCCAAGTGTTTGGATCTCCCTGGTAGACAGCAAATCCCCTTTCTCTTACCATAGGGGGAGATTCATGATCTACAGCGAAGTGAAAGCCGTGGTTGGAGCTTTGCATATACTGAGTTCTTTCCATAAAGAATTACGTTGTCTGCTGCAGGTTTTGCCTAGTTGCTCTTTTTTTCTCCCTCTGCCATCATTTCGTTTATTCCCTTGCTCCTTTTAAGAAGAAAAATATCCTTTTGTGCTCATTTGCATCTCGTCCCACCATGGGGGAGAATAGCAATGCCCAGCAGCCTCGGAGCTCATTCTTGTCTCGTCACTATCCTTTCATCCGTAGACACTGGGCCTGGAGTCGGCTGTGGTTTATGTGGAGCACAGAGCAAAACAAAGCAGGGTACCTTCCATCAACTCCCACGCTTTCCGAGACCTCTCTTACCATCCGGATGACCCTCTTTTACCCACAATCACAGTCACTCGATCCTTGTTTTGGCGGGAAGCTACAGGAACACAACCTTAGGTTTCATCTCTGAAAGAGGTGGAAGCTGAGAGGGGGCAGGATAGGAATTACAACCCCCCAAAGCTGCTAATCAGCAGGACTGCTGGCTCCTTCCTCAAGGCAGGCTGAGAGTAGTCTCTTCTCAGCTCCTCCTTTACCCCTGTCTGCTTCTCTCTTCCTCTTTCTTTCTCACCCACCAGACACCAAAACCGTTTGAGAGCCACAGCTTTTTAATTTTGTCAGTCTGAGCCATCCCACCCAGACCCTCTGGCACCTCCTCTGCACCCACTCAGTTGGATGGAGGGCCTGGCACCTGCCCTGAGCGCTCACGTTCTCTGACCACTTGAATTCCTTCAGTCGCAGGTACAGATGCAATCGTTAATTTCTAACTAAGCTGTCTGGAAGCCAAATGAAATGCATTCCCTTTCTTTTTTAATGGTTACCATTAATTTTTTTAAGGAGAAAATGGAGAAAATAGTTTCAGCATCTCCGACAGTGTTCCATGGGTTTCCTGGTGGGAGGTGATGAAGGCGTTTTTTAACTGACTAAAAACGGTTAGCCACAACACCATGAAAATATCTCAGAATGTTTGAAATGAAAGGGGGAAAACCCTCTGTGACATGGAAATAGCAGTTGAGAGGGGGTCCAGGGGTTGCTGGCAGCTTTCGGTGGCTGATTTTATTCTCTGGCTCTCCCTCATGATTTCCATGCCAATTTCCATCAACTTCAAAAAAAAAAAAAAAAAAAAATCAAGCCTCCTGAGGTTCAGAGGGGAAAAAATATGGGACCATTTGTTATTTTGGACACAGATGATTCCAACTGAGGAGAACATTAAAATGTTTCAAGAAACACAGCCTTTGAAATACAGCAATGATCTCATCTATCACTGACTCTTCCAAAATGTGAACCCCCCTCCATCCAGAGCAGAACCCTTTTGTGGCTCTGCATGCTTCAGAGTGCCCTCTCTGGGTACCGTTTTAAGTAGTGGGATTTAGTCAGAACCTGCACTGAGGCTTAACAACTACTTATACCACACACAGATCTAAGTTTCAAATTATGGCAGACAACATCAATCTAAAAACTTCTACCATTTTCAACTTTTCTGCCACCAAAGGGTGGAAACCACTGCTTTGTTCTGTATTTATAGAGGGAGGATTATTGCCGAGCTTGTTAAGTGCTTTGTGTCCCTTAAGAGGGGGATGTTAGTTGATATGTCTGGAGAACAAAACTACGTTAGGCTAACTTGCATACTCCAAATGGAAGCGTGAAGGAGACCAGTATTAACTATTACTTCAAATAGAACAGGATGGACATGTGCATCCCATTACTCCACTTGTTAATAACTCGAGCTCTTGTACTGATGTACCTCCCTCTCATGAGATTTTTCTGCCATATTTTCTCCTTCTCCTAACAGTTCTAGGCTTTGAGAAACCAGCCTATTCCGATCTTTGCCTTGAACACCCTCATAGACACTTTTGGTGTCTCCGCTTTTCTTTTATTCAAGATCCCTCTGGCTTAGGGAGAGCTTGTTGGACCTATACCCTTGCATGGAGACTGAGGGTGCAAAGGGCTGAAAGAGACCTTGGGGGAGAAAGAATGAGATGGGCCTTTTACCCAGGCTTAAAGTTCAGCCCACCCTGGTGGAATGGAAAAGAAAAAAAAAAAAAAAAAAAAAGCAAAGGATTGGGTCATACAAACATGCGGCTCCGTATTCTCACATTGTCTGGGACCGCATCATGATGGAGTGGACACGAGAGCCAATCACTAGCAGACATAGATGCTTCCCTCAGGGATAGTTTATAAAGGAATCCTGTACTGAATGCACAGAGACCCACTGAAACTGTTTGCTTCTGTTAAGTGGGTTGAGATTAATTTTAACTCAAATGTAGAGTTCTGCTGTCTTTAAAATGTATAAAACCTATCAGCTCCATTTCACCAGACCTTGGCTTTATTTGATCTTTTCTAAATTTTTTGAGAGAGAAAAAAAAAAAGTTCTGCTTTGGCTTTTAGTTTATTTTTCTGAGATAACTTATCTAGGGGACTTTTAGTCTAGAGGGTTCTGCTCTGCAGGGGGTGTTGCGTGCCTTTTTCTTCTAGCAAGTGTCTGTGACTACTACTAAGCATCTTGTGTAGTGCATTCCAGTTGTTAGGAACTATGTTGTGTGGGCTTTGAATCAGCTTTAAGTGATGTTGTCTGTCCGTCTGCCCCCTCCATCCAACAGTGGGGCTAACCTGTGGCAAAATAGCCATTCTTAGGCCCTGGCTTTAGCTTTGATAACTTTAGTCATCACCCAAGTATCAGATCTCCTAAATCAATCAACTCTTTATCAAAGAGAAGAGAGCTAGATTCTACTTTCTCTCCTTTTGGAAAAGGAGTCAAACAGGCATGTGTGTGTTGTGATTTATGAGGTCCCAAGGATGGACCACATCACACTGGTTTGTCTCTAGTTTCCTACTTTAGTATTTTATCTAAATAATCTTTAAATATTTAAATAATCTGGTCTGTAGGACCAGATTCCTGTCCTGATTTTGTCATTCATTTGTGGCATGACCCTAGGGTTTGGGGATCATTTTATCTTTCTGAACCTCTGTTTTCTCATCTGCCAAAGGAAGGGGCAAGTCAAGCTTTGCTTGAGCAATTCCTCGAGGTTCTTCAGTATCTGGCTTCCACACCTTTGTTGCAGAGGACAGGGAATAGAGATAAGATGATGACACTATTTCATTTTCTAAACATTTGATTGTGGATTGCCTGAATAGGGAACATATGTCTATTTAAAAAATATATTTATTATTTTTATTTTATGTGTGAGTATATTGCCTGCACCTGTGTAAGTGCACCCATGTTGTGTAATGCCTTTGGAGGTCAGAAGAAGGTGTTGGGTCCCCTGGAACTAAAGTTACAGACAGTTATTAGCTGCCATGTGGGTGCTTGGGTCCTCTGCAAGAGCAGCCAGTGCTTTTAACCACTGAGCCATGTCTCCAGCCCAGAAACTTGTATCTATTCACTCTTGTCTGCATATATAAAGGCACAAAGAAGCTAACTATACTCAAGGAAGCATTTCTTGGGAAAATGTGAAAATGTAAATGTGGTTAAAACTTTTTTTATGATGCACTCATATGATCTCTGTAAAATCAGTGATCTCTACTGAAGTCAAAAAATTCAATGAGCTGGTAGGAGGGTTATACTGGTGCCTTTAAGGAGCAAGATGGAAAAATAAAAATAAGAGTTGTCCTTAGCGGATGTGGTGCAGTAGTTGGATGCCTACTGTCATTTGGTAGTACTGGGCAGTGTGTGTATGCCAGAAGAGGGCGGAGGCACCCCTGGAGCTGGAGCTGTAATCAGTTGTGGGCCACACTACGTGGGTGCTGGGAGAACAAGCACTCTGACAACCCTGATCTTATGACAGTCTCTAAATATTAGTGCAATGGTGAACTTAATTTGTGCCAATTTCTCTTTATGAAGAAATACTATTTCTTCCCTTTAAAGTTAGTGGCTAAAACAGATAATCAAGTTAAATACTGTCTCTCAAGTTCTTGGTTTGCCCCAATGTGCTTCATATACCACTGCTATGGGATACACATGGCTGTCATCATTTTGCCATCTGAGGTCAGTTAAACACTGAGCTGTTCACTTTGGTATCCACATAGTACAATGGCCTATTCAAGTTCATCCTCCAAGACCTGCTTTGTCCAGGCCATTGGATCTATCTCTGTACCACCTCTCTAATGTGGCCTTTTAAAGAAGACCTTGTGATTCCCTGATTCAGATTCTTCAAGGGATTCCTTTTAGGTTTGTTAGAAAATCCAAACCCTGTAAAATGGCTGGGGAAGCCCTCTATTTGTTCACGGCTGTCCTTCGGTCCCGGGAATAGTGCCAATATGGAGCAGCAGGCACTGGGAAATGTTTGTTGAAAGGAGATGGCCACCGGCTTGTCCCCGCTGACCTCTTCCACTTCTTCACCTGCTGCAGCCTCAGGGACCTTTGTTTTGTTGAAGAAATGTGCCAAGCTCTTGTTTCACTACAGGATTTCAGCTTGAATATCCTTTCCTTCTTGTTTGGGTACCCTTCCTTCACATGGAAGGACCTTGGAGATTATCAGTGGTAAGTAGTCATTGTAGACAGTGCTGGGTTTCACAGTTTCTTTCAAGGATATCATGTACTTTGATCATGTTTATCTCCTCATAACCCCCGTTCCCCTCCTGGGCTAGTCTCCTTCCTTCCCCCAGTCTCCCTTCTGCTTTGACATTCTTTCTCTCTCACCCCATCTCTGTCTCTGCCTCACACAAATGAAAGAAATCATGCAATATCTTAATGAGTCTAGTTTGCTTCGCCTAATACAATGATGTCAAGTTGAGTGATACTTTATCCTTGTTTGGTTCTGCGTATTATTCCTCCTTACGCCACCAAATTTTTCCCCTTTGGAGTTTAAAGTTTGTAGTTACATAATTAGTCATGTAAATATTAGTTTCTAGATGGTTTCTTGCACTGGACTAGACTTTATATTGCACGAGGCTAAGTGCACTCCTGCTCCGTTTAACTCTATGCTCCACAGTTAGGATAGTGCCTTTATGCAAGTGATCAATGAGCATTCATTGTAAAAGCTGTTCTAGAGGATCCACTGGCAAATTAAGAGTTAAAGTTTGGGGTGCTATTTGCTGATAATTAACTCAACTGACACAGCAGCACATTGCCTTCTAGTAAATATCTATGCCCTTACCCACAGACAAAAGTGGTTCCCAGACTTGATCAGAGAAGCCCCACCTTACAATGAACAGTGGTGAATGCAAACTCATCCCTGTACAAGATGCAGAAAATAAGTGATGGGTGTGGGCCCATCCCTAAAACAAGTAACTTACAATGCCCATTCTAAGGCTCAAGGAACACTTCAGAGAGGGGGTGGGAAGAGAGGGTGAAGGGCTACAAAATATTATTAAATATAAAAATTAAAGCTTCATGTATTTACTTATTCTGAATATTTCATTTATGTAGATGGCATTTTAAAAAGGATACAGTGTTGAAAAATAAATTCCCAGTTTCTGTCCCCAGGGCAACCTCTAATATATTGCTCACATATATGTCCTTGAGACAGTCTGCGAATATATAAACACATATTTAACGTATATTCAACAAATACTCCATTGATGAATAAAATAATGGATTGTACCTATTATTTAAAAACTTGTTTAAAAATTTGGGGGGGGGTAGATAGAAGCTTCTTATTCTGATTATAAAACTATATATATTAAGCCTTTCCTAGGTGATAACAGAAAACAGCTTAGAAAAAAAGTCTTTTCATATTGATTGTTTTCTCTGTTTATAGCTGTGGATCAGAAAATTAATATGAATACAGACAGTCACCCAACACCTATAAAGAAATGAGTCCTTTGATGAGGAAATAGAAAAGTTATTCTTTCCTTGAAAGATGTAATTCCATTCTTAGAGTCCACTGCAGATAGGAGCTACCTAGTCAAACAGGAATCCTTCAGTTTCTAAGCTGGGTAGCTGGATGTCTAAGGCTGGAAGTGGATGAAGCATCTCCTCAAGGAGCTCCCGATAGTCACAGTCCAGACTGTTGGGCTGGATCATGGAAACTGGTCATACACAGCAACAGAATGAGAACCACAGGCAGCTCTGGGTGGCTCTGGCTTCTCCATTACGATTACAGACAGTCACTGCTGGCTACGGGTCCTATTTCTTGGTCTGCTCTGAGCTGGATCTAGATGCTGGTCTTTGTTTCCTGTGGAAACTACCACTAAATATCACCAAATTAGCAGCTTAAACCTGTAGACACTTATTCTGCCACGTTTTGGTGATAATCTTTTATAGTTTGGTTCCAAAGTATATCCTAAAAAGCTCATGTATTGGATACTTGGTTCCCAGCTGATGGATCCAATCACTGACAGGACCATGAGGGATTTAATTCATCCACTGATGGATTAATAATTTAATGGTATTACTGACAGGTTATGGTAACTTTCGTAGATAGGGCCTAGTTAGAGGAAGGTCACTGAGGGTGTGTCTTGGGTTTATAACATTATCTATCATCTATCTATCTATCTATCTATCTATCTATCTATCTATCTAATCTATCTTCTATCTATCATCTATCTATCTATATCTATCATCTATCTATCTATCTATATCTATCTATCATCTATCTATCTATCTTCTATCTATCCATCTATCATCAATCTATCATCTGTCTTTCATCATCATCATCATCATCATCATCATCATGTCAAGAATCCTGTTATATCTCTCTCTACTTTCTGACTTCCACACAATGAACATCTTTGCTGTGCCATGTAATCTGCCATGATGTTTTGCCTCCCTATGTCCCAGAAACAACAGAGCCAGCTGAACCTTAGACCAAAACCCCAAACTGTGAACCTTAGTAAATCATTCTCCCACATAAATTGTTTCTCTTGGGTATTTTGTCACAGTAAATGAAAACAGACAGTGTAGTGTGTTCCCTCTGAAGACTCTAGGGAAAGATCCTTTCTCACCTTTCCCAGCTCCTTGCATTACTTAGCATCTTTAGTCTTGTAGCTTTGACCTTCCAAGTACTGCCTTCAGAGTGACATGACCCTCTTCCCTGTGTCCCTCTGTCATCATACAGATGTGTGAAAAGTCACTGGATTTACGGCTCACTCTAATCCAGTGGGAACTTATTTTCACATATCTGATTACACACACAAAGACTATTTCCAAATAAGACGCATTCTCAGGTGCTAGTTGAACTTGAATCTTGGGGTGGTGGTGGTGGGGTAACTAATCAACCCAAAATAGTATCCAATGGAGGTGACTTGTGACCAAGGGAAGCCGAAGCTATACCCATCTCCACATCATCAGCCATGTGGATAACTCCCTTTGCAGCCTTTCCCCGGCCAGCAGACCCCAGCGTCTTTACCTCTGTGCCTTCCCACATGGCAATGGGAACCACCACTCTTTTTAGAGGATCAGGTTTTATATCAACTCTCATCTCCACTGCTTGTCACTGATATCTCTTGAGTGATGGATCTTAACCCACCAAGCCAGTGCTGCTGAGTGGTTGGCAATCTGGTATTTAAGACCAAGTCTTCAGGCAGAACCTTTCTTAGTTACAGCCTTGGTCTCATTGTGGCATTGTGTATGGTGAATAAAGTGGTTCTTTGTTAAAATAAAAATACAGCAAGCAGCCCACACAAGCGTCAGGATGGCTGCTGAGCATTGCAGGCATATTCTGGGTGGTACTCTGGAGGAGTTATGAATGGACTGCGCTTTTCCCCTACTTGCCATCGTTAGTCACTGGTAAGGCTTTCTTCTTGGGCTGAACCAAGCTGGATTTGCTGGCATCTGTGTGTAGAAAGTGCCAATTTCAGATAGTGCTGGGCAGTAGCAACAAGATGTTGCCTCCAGACTGATGTCAGTCCTGTGAATTTGGAAATCAGGATGCTTTGAGGAATGCTTGTGTGTGTGTGTGGGGGGAGTGAATACAGTTCTCAGCCTCCAGGAAGAATATGCACTGTCAAATACATAACTTATAGCTTGCTCAGTTTTCATAGGAGCTAGTATGTACCCTAGGTGCTAGGTGAAAAGTCATTCTAATTTAAAGCCTTTTCTGATAACTTCATTTTTACCTGACCTTGGGTCCTTAATTTACTATGTTTCTGGGTCTACAAACCTTTTACACATATCTACTCTTCAGAAGACCTCTAACCATCACAGAGTAGCCATGGTCCTACATGGATAATAGGAGACCACATGTTTAGGGAAAATACTAAGACATTGGAAATACCCAGTGGACACAACATATATTTGTTCATTAATTTTCATTTATTCATATTTGAATATTTAATATGCCTTAGAGAATGTCTAACGGGATTGACATGAGGATACTAGGATAGATATTGTCCTAGTTTGATTTTCTGTTGTGATAAAACACTGACGAAACCAAATTGGAGAGGAAAGGGTTTATCAAATCTTACACTTCCAAGTGATAGTCTACCCAGGGAAGCCAGGCAGGGACCTGGAGGCAGGAGCTGAAGCAGAGACCATGGAGGAACACTGCTTACTCTGGACTGTGCTCAGACTGCCCTTCTTTAAAAAAAAAATATTTTGTATTTTGAGACAAGGTCTCCCTGAAGCTCCAGCTGGTCTGGAACTCATGTAGACCAGGCTGGCCTCAATCTTACAGCAATCTGCGTGCCTCTGCCTCCCCAGTGCTGGGATTAAAGGCGTGTACCACCAAGTTCAGCTTCAGCCTGCTTTTCTTATGCAACCCAGGACTGCCCAGGAGTGGCACCACCACAGTGGGCTGGGCCTTCCCACATCACACCACAATCAAGAAAATGCCTCACAGACATGCCCACAGGCCAGTCCAGTAGAGGAAACTCCCCAACTGAGGTTCCCTCTTCCCAGGGGTGCCATGTTGACAACTGAAGCTGTCCAGCACAGATATGATGAGATCTCTCCTCTATCTCTGAAGGAGCCCCTGAGAACAGCTTTCCAAGTAGTCTGATCATGCTAGGCTGGGAAATGATTCCCAAAGCCACTTTGTATCTCCTTCAAGAGGTACTGCTCTTTACGTGGGTCATGGGAGGAAATCCCTTTTGGGCTACAGCATTTCTCCGATGGGATGTCAGTGGAAACGATGCCTTTCTAGACTAGAGAGGAAAGAGCAACTACGTATCCTCTGGAGTGAAGCTCATCTGCTCTGGTCAGTACATCACTTAGCCAACAGAGATATGCTGTCATCTAACTACACATGGGGAAAAGACACTGGAACCAAAGGCTCAGCACTGAGAGACGGGGTAATGTAACAGCTAACCTAGCTGTTAGCATGCACTGCTCAGATACGTTAATAAAATGAACATTTCTGGATCTCAAAGGCAGAACTCCAATTGAAGAGATGTTGGATCAGTGGTGCTGGTGGGGCTTCTGTCTATGAAAGACCCAAGCAGCTTTACTGGCATTCAAGAGGCAATATGGGCTTGGAAAGGACACGTGCTTGTAGTTAAAGGTACTCTAGTTACATCCTTCACTTGCCATATGCTAGCTGTGTAGGCTTGGGGGAAAGTTCTAGAATCTCCCCGAGGTTATATTTCCTACAACTGAGTATGAACACTAAAGAGAACGAATGAAAACAGAAACCGGTAAAAAGCCTGATGTGGAAGGTCCTCAGAAAATGAGTTATGTTATTCCTAACAGAAAAGAGAGTAAGAGGAGACTGTGAATTCCAATGTTTTACTGCAGAGGAGGTAAACATGAAGAGGTTATTGTCACAGTGTATTAGTATGCACGACTGACAGACTTGTGACTTATTTCCAAAGAGCACAGAAGTATTTTGAAATGTTACTGATGGAGAGATTATATATTCCCTCCTCACATATGACATACAACATTTAGAGTATATGGTATGTAATACAATGTTTGCCAACACAGGCCCTTTGAATGACTGCAAGACATTGACAGCTGGTAGAATTGATAAAAACGTCAGAATCTTTGTTAAAAGACTACCTTTTGTACGGTGAAATTTTTTGTTAATTTCATAACAAGTAGATATATACAGAAAATAAGATGATGTAGTGGTTGGAGAGACGGCTTAGTTGTTAAGAACACTTGCTGCTCTTTCAGAGGGCCGTAGTTTAGTTCCCCAAACCCCTGTCTAGCAGCTCACAACCACCTTTTACTCCAGCTCCAGGGGAATCTGTTGCCCTCTTCTAGCCTCTAAGGTCACTGGAATTCATGTGCACACAGTAACATGTCTCCAGGGGCACCTGTGTGTGCACAAATGACAAAACATACACATGCATGAATAATGTTTTAAAATGTGAAAATTCATTTTAGTAACAAAACATGCTAATCTGACATTTTATATTATGCTTTGAATTTAAAAATAAAGTTTAATTTTCTGGACTACGTAACATACAATAATATGCCAATTTCATTTTGGAAAAATATGTGTTTAGTGTTTCTCATTACAAGGGTACATGCTCATTGCAGTAAGGTAAAAGCAGAGGCCTTTTAGAAAAAGAGTTAGATAAAACATCTTGGTGTACAATGTAGAGATTATTTAGCAGCCTGGTCTATCTAGCATCATTACATTCACATACTACAAATACAATTTTCATTTTTATAAAACTAGGATCATCTTTGCATAGTTTTAAAAATTATGCTACTTAACAAGGTGATAGAATTAGGTATCTCCCACTGTCCTTAGAGACTGTTCAACAACTGTCAATGTCTTCATATGGATACGCCATGAACCCTCCATTGGGTCACCTGGCTTTCCCTCACATTCACACTATGGCTACCATGCCAAAAATACAGCTCTTTGCATCTCTGGCAGTGTCCTCAGGATAAACTCTTGGAAGCAAAAATTCTACAAGTACATAATTTTAGGGTTTTCCTACATTGTTAAACTGCTGCAACCTTGCTGGAAATTTATATTCCCCATAGCAGGACAGAAGAATATTTACCTCACATTACTCGCCCAACATTTAATACGACCTTAAAATATTTGCACATTTCTCATTGTTACACTCTTGCTTATTTTTGATTTGTATTTTTTTTATTACGAGTGAACTTTTGCCTTTTTATTTCTATCTCCATGTTTCTTGGAGATATTTCCTCCTAACAAATTTAGGTGTTTTGCTCATATTCTGATCCAGAGAGCTCATCTTTTAGAAAAAGAATTTCTCACGCATCTTTCACAGTGCCAATTTTACTAATGCTTTGTTGTTAATTTAATTCTAGGTGAAGTCTTTCAGCCAATGGTGGTGGCACTGTTCTTCCTTCTACAAGTTCACAAGCTTTAAAATAACAATAATAAAAAATTCAGGCCAAAACAAATTCTGCTTTTGTAAAAAATATATCAACTCAATTCTCAAAACAGGCGAGGGCACCCAGGGCTTCCTCTCCCATGGGTAATGTGATATCAGGATATTACACAGAAGCAAAAGGTCGAAATACAAAGTCCGCTGACTGGGAAAGTTCGTGCTCCCGTAAGTTCTGGACCTTTTGTTCTTACTTTAGCTTCTACATACTGCAATGGTCTTGGCCCCGGGAGTTCAACTGGGAAACAGATGGGAGATGCCAGGGCAAAGGGGAAGGTCTGTCTCCCACAACCCACTGAGAGTCCATTTCATCTTACCTGTCTTTGGCTGTAAGGCCTTTGGGTGCTGGCAGCCCTCTTAGTTCGCACAAAACCTGTGTTTGGGTTTATTTTCATCTCCACACGTGCTGCTGTACGTGAGAAGGAAAACCGCCTATCACAGATGTTAAACAACTGGTTGTTTAGTGACTCTGCAAAGGCGGTTTCCACACTGGTCTGGTGTGATTGTGCACATTTGTCCAACTTCTCTGGCATCAGAGTCTCTTCGAAGAATGCTTTGATGTGAACAGATTCTCTCCAGCGACAAAAAACATACTTGAGTTTTTCTCTCTCGTTTCTCGGCTCGTCTACCAGCCACCGGCAAAGTCACTGTTTCTTCGGTGAAGGAATGCTGCTTTCCAAAATCCTTTGGCAGAATCTCCTAGAGATGTTTTTCTCCTCCTTCCTAATTTAGAAACAGACTTCAAAGGAAAAACTAACAAATTGATGTGAGAAGAAACTGATTTCATTTTACATTTCTTTCATGGAAAGGGTCAGAGATTATCATCTACAACCAATACAATTAGATGAGGTCATTTTTTAGGGGGGGTAAACAAAAATGTAGATACCCTAACATCAGATTATTCTTTATTTTAGTCAAGAAGAAATATGTGATACAAATTCAAGATTTTATTAAAGTCATTTGGAAGTTAAATGAACACAATAGCTTGGCGGTGAAGGAAGATTTTTAATAAGGCAAAATAATGAGTTATGTGAATAAACAGAAAGAATGAAAAGTGTTAACTGTGACATTTAAGTGGTTACATGATTTTAATTATTCTTTTGATCATAAGCAGCCTTGTGATGTCTATTCAAGGCACTGAAACCTGCGCCTACCATGGAATTTGCAGTAGAATTAGAGCTTTGTTTCCTGCCTTTGGCAATTTAAAGGAAATGGTAATGGATTTAAGACCTTATAAAAATGTACCACCTACCAAAAGAATTTTTTTTTTTTTTTTTTTACAAAAAAAGCCACATGCACATTGTGTTTATTTGTGAGACAGAGCAAGAGAAGACAAGAGAGTCAAGGCAGGAGGCTGGAAGCCTGCGGGTCTGCTCCTCATTTGTTCTTGGCTGCCAGGGGTTTCCGGCTTATCTTTTTTGATTTGTCATTATTCTTCTTGGGTGGTTCTGGATTCGCCTGCATGTGTCTGCCATAGAGGCTAAAAGGAGAGAGGGGAAAGCCATGAGCTCTATTTTATGAGTACAAATTTCTTTAGAAGAGCTTCAAATGCTCCATCACCATAAATATTCAACAAACCAAAAGATGACCTATTTTCTCTGGGTCATAAATTCTGTATTTAGGAATTTACGATTACCTCACATGTGTATACACACCACCCACCCACCCACATACACACACACACACACACACACACACACACACACACACACTATGCAATCATGTTCAACCACAGACAAAACTTTTAGAATTTCACACTTCCTGGGCAGGGTGTGAAAAGAGATCTTCAAGGCTGTGGGCACAGGCTGTATTCTCAAAGCCCTTCCAGACCGAAGTTCTAAGGCTAAGAGTATTTAAGTCCACAGGGACAAAGGAAAGGCTGAACCAAAGAGACAGAATATATGTTTTGTAAAAAGTGAACACCAAGCTTGGCCTGAAAGCCCAGGGGCTGGTTAATGTGACAAAGAGCAATGATGTCAGAGTCCGCACTGGCTGTGTGATTGAGAGCTGGGGATGGCCACTACACATCAATGCCACATTAATAAGTACCACTGATTAAATGTTGACAGAGCGCCCTATAATTACAGTGGATGGCACCCACTGAAGAAAGGAAGCTAGCTCCATCCCGAGAGGATTTAACTGAGCGGCAGAGAGTAATAAATCCATAATTTATGAGTAATTCTGATTAAACTAAATTAAAAGCCACTGAAATAAATAAAGCTCAGCCTTAACTCCCCTTATTGATATAATTGTGCCTTCCAGAGAGTCCTATATGGGTACCTCAGCTCAGTGTCTCTAGAGGAAAAGACTGGCCTTACTTTTGTAGTTGTACCTGCCTGTACAAATGCAAGTCAATGAGACTCGCCTCCCTGGATGAGCAGCCTCTGGTTCTAATGTCATATCCATTCTTTTCAAAGTGTGTTTATATACTTACTTAACTTCACATTGCTAGGGATGGAACCCAGGGCCTCATGCATGCCAGGCAAGCACTCTGTCATTGAGCTACATTCCCAACCCCTTCTATTCTCGATACAACATTTTGGGGCCACATACAGCATGATGCCGTTTAGCATACACTGATGCTCTCAACTGACAACACTGGATGACAGGCTGAGGGGGAGGATATAGCACACAGAGCTGTCTACCTGGTAGGGCAGTGAGCCAGGCAATAACGCTTCAGTAGGCAACACTGCCTTCTTAGAAACAGGGTGCACCAAAAGTGGTAATGGAGAGAAACCTGTGCTCAGAGGACAGCACAGAATTTGTAGCTGGCAGTGATGCAGCTTGGTGCTGGGAGAGCTCTGCAGGTAAAAGGGACAGTCATTCTCTTGTGTTGAGTAGGCAACACATGACTACACAGGTTACAAGGGAGCCTGTAAATGGGCTTAAGTTCTGTAGCAATTAGGAGTTTAGAGAGCTTTGTGCTAACATAATGGCCCGAGTGGCCTGGACACCAGGGCATGAACACCTGGGGTCCTATAACCCAGAAAGGACTAATGTTTTGTAGAAAGCACAAAGCAAGTCCAACCACAGTTCTGCTGCCCCAGTTCCCAGTGCTGCTCACATTTCCTTCCCAGGCTCTTCCAGAAACAACACATAAACCCTGAGCTAAAGCAGAACTCTTTACCACATTCTTTACTTTATTTTGGCATACTTTCCCACCAAAAAGCCCCTGCTCTTCTCCTTGGAGGCTATTTTACTGAAGGCCACAGACACCACCCTCAGTGGTTCCAGGCTCTTGTGTGCTATCCCCTGGGAGCCTCTTGTCCCTAAGGGTCCCTCACCTGGCAAGGTAAAGTCTGACCTCATTCTCTGCATTGACAAGGGCCCTCGTGGACTCAGTGTTGGCTGTTACACAGCTTTTTAACTTCATATATTTCCTGTTTTCAAATCTCTTATCCACTCCAAGGAAAAGGTAATATACATGTTCACTCTCAGATAACATCAGACTTGGTGAGTATAAAAATCAACAGAAATAAGACACAATTCATTTATACGTGCTGTGCTTTGAATGTAAAATGTTCTCCGTTAGGCTCATGTGTTTGAATACACTGGTGCCCAGATGGTGGCACTGTTTTGGAAGGTTATAGAGCATTTGAGACATAGGGCCTAGATGGCAGATGTAGGCTACTGGGAGCTGGCCTTGAACAATATAACCTCTCTTGCCTCCGGCCCCACTCTTCTTTCTCATCACCAAAATGAGACCAAGCCACACCACAAGATTTGCTGTCATGCAGAGCACCATCTCGGCTGCTATGACTCTCCCACTCATCTGATGGACTGGCATCTCCTGAAAGCATGGACTAAAATAAATCCTTCCTCCCTTACATTGTTTCTCTTAGGTATTCTTTTATAGCAAAGAGAAAAGCTAATTAATAGAACATGGAAACTCAGAAATACTTATCTACTACAAAATCTCTATGAACAAGAGGTCATAGCAGGGAAAGAGAACTCAAGTATGATATGGACCTGTCTGTCATGTCCTGGATAAGAGCCACATGGGCAAGGAGAGCTTTTCTTAAAGGGATGGGAGTCCAGAAAAGGCAGTTTTGAGGTGGGTGCAAAAGCCATGTAGCACTCCATAAATCTCTTCTTTGTTTGAAAGAAAAGGAATGTTCCAATGTTTCAACTCCTTGATGTTTCAATCTGAGTTTTGACCCTTACTGGGTGGTGACTCTGCAAGTGATCAGCGTATTTTCCACCCCACTGACTGTAAGCCATGCCTCAGTTTCTTCTTCTGGAAAACAAGGATATAGCTGTCTTCATGGGTATCTGTAAGCTGGTCACCACCGGCAAGTCTATTGGAAGTAGGCAGAAAACACTTTTGAAAACTAGAACTTATGTGAGGTTCTATTTGGAGTGATTAAATAAAGATAATCACATGATTACCTTATTTCATTAGGGCTTTTCCTCTGAAAAGTAACACAGCATTTTCTACCAACATCAAATCCCCAAACACCTCTAGAAGAAAGGTTTTTAATCCTCTTTGAAGAAAGCAACCACAGCTGAGCTAAATGCAATGCCCCACTTCCTCTGTGAGTCATCACAGGGATGGATGACGTTGCTGTCCCCTGCATGATTCTTCAATTCTTCTAGCTATGTGGGAAGATGAGAGCAGCTATCCTCACCTGGAGACTGGGCTATGACAGGGCAGTAATGACATGCATCTCGGGGACCAAATTCTTGGGTACCATTCCTGGCTGTACCAGTTATTAACTATGAGACGACCTCTGTTTGCTAAATGTGACAGATTAGTGTCCTGCAAAGGTGGACACATCTTTTTCTTTTGTTTTTTGTTTTGTTTTGTTTTTTTTTTTTTGGTCTATTTTGAGACGGGGTCTCCCTGCAGCCTCAGCTGACCTGGAATTCACTATGTAGATCAGGCTGGCCTTGAACTCACAGAGATTCTCCTGCCTCTGCCTTTGAGTGCTGGGATTAAAGGCATGGACTACCACGCCCAGCAGGTAGCCGCATCTTAATCCTTTCTTTAGGGCTTTGAACCTCTATACCTCAGCCAACCCCAGCCACCCCTCAGCTGTAGGCACTCTTGGAACTATCCAGACAGCATGTTCCCACTGTGTGGCAGTCCATGGCATCAGGCACTGTGGATTCCTGGAGGAGTCCCAGCTTTGCATTATTTCTTTAATCTGTGCCCTGTTCAGTTTCAAAGGATACATGGCTCATGGAATGTCACAAGCTACCACAGTCTCATGTTCTCATCTGTAAAATGACAGATTCCTGAAAATCTCAGTGGACCCCAGGAAAGACAGAGTTAGATATAAACTTGATCTTGCCCATGTGAGTGCATGACTGATGCACTAGGATGACAGCTGGAAACTCCAATATCTCACAACATTTTGTGACTCAGGCTATCTGGCCAGCCCCCCTACCCAACACATATACGCTAGAAGTGTGTCCTAGAGTCTACAGTGTGTGACCATGCACCTTTGGGGAGGATCTGTCTTAGAAGGACTTCAACAGGCATTACCACCTGGCTGTGTCAGTTTGAGACTATTGACAGTAGGAGCTTGGCTCAACGTCACCTATGAGGCTACAGCCACTAGTAAACTAAGTACTCCAGGAAGCTAGAAGGCAGGGGAACCTTTTACACAGAGCCCTGGAAAATTTTGTTGCTTCTGAAATCTGAGGTTTATAGAGGATAAGTGGGAGATGAGTCAAGAAGGGAGGAAGAGAAACCAACGAAGAGCCCGCTAAAGTGACAGCAAACGGCCCACGACTCTCAGGAGCCTGGTGAGCAGGCCAAAGTCAATTTCAAAGCTGTGATTGGCCTCTGGATGCTCTCAACTGTGGAGATGAGCAAACCAACTCTGCTCAGGAACATAAGGGCCTTTCATCCTCATCTGTGAAGGTCAAGGGCAAAGGTAGGGGTGGGTCACGTCCGGATCCACCAGTAGAAGATGCCAGTGAGGACTAACTTTGAAGGAACTTTGAAGGTGATCCTGCAGACTGCCAGGGCCACCAGGATGCTAACTTTAAAAGTATGTTTTTAGACAAAGACCTCTAGATAGGCTGACTAAATTCACCAGAAGGGCAAGTAGTGGGGAATGGCTGGGGGTGCCGACAACACAGCAGACAGTAGCAGGGATATCAGAGTATAAGGGCTCTAGTCGGGGGAAGGAGGCTATGGGAGGGTGCTATCTGGGAAGTGCGTGTAAAAATAAATAAATTTTTAAAAAATTTAAAAAAATAATAATTCTTCAAAGCATAAAAAAGTATGTTATTAGAGCAGCTGCACATCTATCACACCAAGCTCCATGACACCAACAACTACTGCCTATTGGCACAGCAAAAAGTTCCAGCCTACCACCTCAGAATAAATTTTGCCATGAGTATATTTATTAAGCATTATGCAATCAATGGAAACAAGAAAACTGATGGATTTTTCCAAGACTGAAGATATCCCTATTCAATAAAACCCTTGTATCAATAATAGAAAACCTTACATACTAACTTGGGATGACAGAAGTATTAGAAACTAGGCAAAGCTATATGTATGTGTTTCAACAGAAAGGGCTGGAGGCTTCATCAGCTTTTGAAAAGGTTGATAACTCAGTGAGTAACAGGCCACCTTATATGAGTTTATTCTCATTCCCACCATCTTCTGAAGTTACTGTTTTTATTTTTCCCCCACCCTAAGACAGGCTCATCACATGGTCATTAGATTATGGCAACAGCTCCCTTCTTGGTCTCCTGACACTGATATCTTGTCTCTTAGTGTGTCCTTATGCTTGAATACAGAATGACCTCTTCCTGGTGCACGCACGGGAAGCAGCATCCCTGCCTCGTGGATGGAGTACCAGCCTGATTTCTGGCACAGGGCAGCTATGGCACATGCCAAGTGGGGCCCAAGTTATGCATCTCCCTGTGTCTTCACAGACCCCAAGAAGGTACAACTGGTCTTGAAGCAGGCAGCCTAGAGTATAGCAAAGATGGATCCAGAATGAATTTAGCCACCAACTCGCTGAGTAACTTCGGGTCCCACATTCTTCCAGAGTCTCTGTTATGCTGAGTGGAACATGGGAACCCTGGCACACTGTGTATGCAGAAGGTGCACTGGCAATCAGAGCAATATGGTCTCAGAGTATTTGGAAAAAATTAAAAATTGCTAAGTAAGGGATGGGGAGTTGGCTCAGTGGTTGAAGCACTTGCTGCATAAGCATGAGGATCAGAGTTGAGATTCCCAGAACCCACATAAATGGGTGTGCATGGTGGCCTGCCTGTAATGCGGTGCTTAAAAGGCAGAGACAAAAGATCCCCACAGCAAGCTGGCTAACTGGACTAGTTAAGATGGCTAGCTCTGGGCTCAACGGAGAGACCCTGCCTTAGTGAATAAGGTAGAGAGTGATCTAGGAAGATGGCTCAGAGGTTTCAGGTCTCCACATGCAGGCACACATGTGTGCTCACACATATGCCAACATACATACATACCTGCATATAAGAGAGAGAGACAGAGACAGAGAGACAGAGATTGCTAAGCCTATTCAAGACTTGAAATTAGTGTTTCCTACAGTCAGCATTCGTTTAAGTCTTTAGGTCTCTGTGCATTTTTGTTGTGGGCTACTCTATGTTATTACTGCCTAGAATGCTGGGCCGGGTCCTTTCTACAAGTCAGCTCTCATTTTTATTTTGAGGCCTTGGCTTTTCTAGCTTTCTCTGTTCCTCACCCCTATTCTGTCTTCAGGAAGCACTGTGAGATTTGCCAGGATCTCACCGTTAAGTCCTGGGTAACACATGCAGTGACTCCTGCCCGGGCTCATTATCTCAAGACATCTGCAAAGTGCCTTGGTGACACCACCCCAGTTGCACTACGACTACTACACATTCATTACTTCCTGTCACAGCAACCCAGGGAAGTAGGTCCCACTGTTTTCCTTCTTATCCAATCAAGGAAACTGATGCTTTGCAACTTCAGGCCTAGGTCAACCCAGGCAATTATGCCAACGTTCAATCTAACTGAGTTATGTCGATTCCGCATCTCTCAGTTTTGCTTTCTTAATAAGAGAACCAACATTTTCTTGAGAGGCTGGAGGGTAGGCTTCACCTCTTTTGCATTCTGCACACTCAAGACACGCGAGAAACACATTGTGTGCTGTGTAAATATTGTGTTTCAGAATGCCAGGTATATGAGAGGTGCAATATGCTGTTCTGAAGTCGCTCACTTGTGTCATATGCCTCCCTACTGTTGTTTTGGGTGTTTCCATGGAAAGTCCGTATACAGACCAAGAAAAGAACCAATTTTAAAACCTAAGTAGATGGCCAGCAAAAATAATGAAGAAGTAATTTTGCTTATAATCTGTAATCTGATGGTCAGATACTAAATTTAACATCTCTGCAATAAATCTGTGGAAAAAGTGTGAAGCCTAGATTATTAATAAGCATTTGCAGTATCTTTATTTTCCCCTCTAGCAGCTATGAAGGGCCAGACACAGAATCTTAGCACATAAACTGCTGAGTCTTAAAGGAAAAATATAACTGTTTTTCTACTCCTAAGAGAAGCCTCATTAATTCGAAAGGCAGTGGTATTTTGAGAGATGGTTCCATGCAATTCACTAGGGCAATATGGGTCTTTGACAGTCTTCTCTATTACCGCCCTCAATGTTCAGTGTTCAAAACACACAGGATAACCGGAATGTACAAACATGTATGTATAAGCAACATCTATACAAGTAGCCCATAGGGAGCATGTAGCTGTTTGAACACAGATATGAAGCGATGTCAAATATAATATGAAACAGAAGGCAGAATTGAAAACTCCCCACACATTCCAGACTCGCTCTCTGCCCCACTGGAGGGGAGAAACTTTGCACTGGCAGAGCAAAACTAACACTACCACGCACAAAAGATGCTCATTAAACTTCATCATCCTGTCTACTCTAATGATGCTTTTACTTAATAAAAATTCCCTGAGCAGTCAAGAGTATATTAGGCAAGGTCTTTGGCTATGTATCAGAGGTCCAAGCTGTCACTGGCAAGCGTGCAGCTGAGGAGGTACGCTCCCAGGGGAAGGGGCAAAAACAGCTTTCATGATTCCATGCAGAGGAAAATCAATAACTGCAACTCGCTTCCCTGCTTAAACGTTTAAGAAAATAGGTAATCCTTTTAAATTAAACTACAAAGTGCTAAATGTTGCAATTTCCAAACTAAACTCAAAGGTGAAAAGAAATACATCAAGGGCATTAGGAAGTTTCCAAAACAAGCTTCACCCTGACAGGTGCCACATCTGGAGGGATTTCTTTATTTATTTTTAATGAAATAATGAAAGGATGAATTATCTTAGCACTTGGTATTTCTAGAGGTTAAGAAGAAACATTCAACTGTGTATGTCTGAGTAGTGTATGAGGCAGGCAGCCCTATTCACAAACACGAAGAGCAAAGCAATGGATTCTTTTATGAGCAATTTACTCAAGACAAAAAATCATTCTTTAAAATCACTACGATGAAAACTTGAGTCTGGCTTTAAAAGTTAAATAGTAACCTTCAAACAGATTTTGGAACATGGTACCAACACAGTATAATACCCATAGCTATTGTGACATATTGTTCATAGTCTGTAAATCACCCTAAACTTCATCTTTTGCCAATACAAAAATTACCAGCTAGATGAAGAGATTATGGCAGTTGGGCTCATACTGAGGCACCACTCCAAAACCTGAATATATGGGAAATAAGATTGTCCTCTGTGCATTAAACAACAAACCAACACAAAATGACTCAAAGCAGAAACAAGTCATCTAAAGTAGCAGGGCTTGAGTGTAAGCACACAAAGAAACTGACAACTGGAGAGAGAACTTGTCTACCAAAAGGGCAGACAGTAACCAAAACAGTGGGGTCAATGCAAATGGGGGGAATCACCACACCTCCAGAGAAGGGCACTGGGGACCTACAGGCTGTATCCTCTACACACCGGCAGGATGCAGGCTGTATCCACTACACACACGGGAAGTATGCAGGCTGTATCTGCTACACACACTGGAAGGATGCAGGCTGTATGTGTTAGTCGCACTGGAAGGATGCAGGCTGTATCCACTACACACACTGGCAGGATGCAGGCTGTATCCACTACACACACTGGAAGGATGCAGGCTGTATGTGTTAGTCGCACTGGCAGGATGCAGGCTGTATTTTTGGAACATGGTACCAACACAGTATAATACCCATAGCTACTGTGACATATTGTTCATAGTCTGTAAATCACCCTAAACTTCATGTTTTGCCAATACAAAAATTACCAGCTAGATGAAGAGATTATGGCAGTTGGGCTCATACTGAGGCACCACTCCAAAACCTGAATATATGGGAAATAAGATTGTCCTCTGTGCATTAAACAACAAACCAACACAAAATGACTCAAAGCAGAAACAAGTCATCTAAAGTAGCAGGGCTTGAGTGTAAGCACACAAAGAAACTGACAACTGGAGAGAGAACTTGTCTACCAAAAGGGCAGACAGTAACCAAAACAGTGGGGTCAATGCAAATGGGGGGAATCACCACACCTCCAGAGAAGGGCACTGGGGACCTGCAGGTTGTATCCTCTACACACCGGCAGGATGCAGGCTGTATCCACTACACACACTGGCAGGATGCAGGCTGTATCTGCTACACACACTGGAAGGATGCAGGCTGTATGTGCTAGCCGCACTGGAAGGATGCAGGCTGTATCCTCTACACACTGGCAGGATGCAGGCTGTATCCACTACACACACTGGCAGGATGCAGGCTGTATCCACTACACACACTGGCAGGATGCAGGCTGTATCCGCTACACACACTGGAAGGATGCAGGCTGTATGTGCTAGCCACACTGGCAGGGTGCAGGCTGTATCTGCTACACACACTGGCAGGATGTAGGCTATATCCACTACACACACTGGAAGGATGCAGGCTGTATGTGCTAGTCGCACTGGAGATGCAGGCTGTATCCGCTACACACACTGGCAGGGTGCAGGCTGTATCCACTACACACACTGGAAGGATGCAGGCTGTATGTGTTAGTCGCACTGGAAGGATGCAGGCTGTATCCACTACATACACTGGCAGGATGCAGGCTGTATCCACTACACACACGGGAAGTATGCTAACCCACATGTGGAAGTGAAGGGGCCAAGCACAGTAATTCTCCTGCTCACACACATGGCCCGAGCCTTCCTGTTCTAGGCCCTGGCCAACTCCCTACCCCCTCCCACCACTTCCCTCCCCACTCCTATGCCAGGCCCTTGCCCACTTCTGACCCTGGTCCTTTCTAGCCCTTCTGCTTGGAATTCTTTGCATGGTCTCCCTGCGCTGGGCACTATCACCATACTCATTTTATGACAGTGGTCTGCCCAGGAGAAAAACAACCATAGAAAATGCAGAAAGGCAAGATGGAGAGAGCTCAGGCCCAATGACATCACCTGGGTTCTCACTCATGATAAGCCCCATGCCCACTTTATGGCTATGTTATTCTCACTATAATAGCACCAAATAATGCCTTCTCCCTCTTGGGCTTTGAACTCCCTACAAATCAAAGGAGTGCTGGTGTCTGCACTGTCACTCTGCTGTACTTTTAAATGTGAACTCCTGGCCAGGTCTTCTTTGCCATCACTTTTGTTGATGGCATTAACTTCCTTCTCATTGTATGTCATAAGAGGGTTATTTTATTTGATTTCTGTTATTTCTTGCCTTATCTGACATCAGAATAATTCCTAGAGAGCAGGAGCCTAGCTGTCTTCATCAGTCCCCATGAACCTACCTGTGATGGTCAAACTTCATTGTTAGCTCAACTGATTTAGAACCACCTAGCATATGGCTCTCAGTATGTCTGTGGCAATGTTCCCACAGAGGTTTAAGTGAGTGGGGGCAGAGCCATCTCATGGTGGTAGTGGTGGTGATGGTGGGTCCCGGACTGGACAAAACGGGAATAAGGAGAGAGCCAGGTGAGCGCCAGAGGTCATTTCTGTTTGCCTCCTGACCCCAGAGAGGTGACCAAGCAGCCTCGTGCTCCTGGCCCCCCCATCCAGCCAGGCCTACCGCCATGCCTTCCCTGCTGTCTTGGACTGTCTCTTTAAACTGCACGTCAAAACAAATTTTTCCTCCCTTAAGTTTATATTTGCCAGGTGTTTGGCCATTAATGAGAAAACCAACATACTGGTGCCCTCTGAACACATTTTAAATCTCTGCTGACTAACTGAAAGCAAGTATCGTTACCAGGATGTATCAGAAGCACCTGACTGCTGGATCACAAATGCCTCTGGAATAAGATCATGTCTAAGTAGTTTTTGTCTGTCCATTCCCAGTGCCTGACACACAAGGGTCACCAACAAATATGGATCAACTAACGGATGAAATGATTATTTTAGCAAAGGAACATTTCCTTTTTTTTGGATTTATTTTGGTTTTTCTGTGTGTGTGTGTGTGTGTGTGTGTGTGTGTGTGTGTGTGTATACACAAGTGCAGAAACCTGCAGAGGCCAGAGAGGGGGTCTGCAGAGGCCAGAGAGGGGGTCAGAGCTCCTGGAGCTGGAGTTACAGGCAGTTGTGAGCCACCCAGTGTGGCTGGTGGGAACTGAACTCAGGTCCTATGGAAGAGCAGCAAGCACTCCTAACAGTGGAGCCATCTCTCCAGCCTCTAAGAAACATTTCTTGATGTCTTCAGCCCTATATTTATCTGTGATTATCTATGAGCTTCCGGTATAGGGTCATACACTGAAAGAGTATATATTCTGGGCAGGCCAAGACAAGAGTTCTGCTCTTTGTGGCCAAGTACCCTCCTGTCATGGAACTCTCCTTCCTATACTGGTTTCTTCCAAGTTTCCTCTGAGGAGAGCTGGGGTGGTGGTAAGAATGCAACCACGTGACACTGTGAGGTCAAGCAGAGGCCAGCTTTGGCCTCAGGAGAGATTTTCACTGTCTTGGGATCAAGGACTGCCAGTGAATTATTCATGGTCTTCCTAGTTAGCTTTAGCTGTCAACTTGACATAGCCTAGAGACACTAGTGAAGGGACGGGGGTTGCTCAGATCAGACTGGCCTGTGGGCATGTCTGTTGGGGATTATTTTGATTCTGATTGATGTAGGGGGGTCCAGCCCACTGTGGGCAGCAGGCCCTGGGCTGTGGAAGGAAGCTAGCTAAGCAAGCATTTGCAAGTGGCTCAGCAAGCAGAGTTCATCCATGGTCTCTGCTTCAAGTTTCTGCTTGAGTTCCTGCCTTGATGTCCTTTAATGATGGACTGGGAGCAGGAAGCTCAAATAAACTGGTCCCTTCCTCCCCTCAGTTTCTTTTGGTCAGTGTTGTTATTACAGCAACAGAGATGGAACTAGAACCATGGTACAATGGGCTTTCACTGAACAATGGCCATGTCTACTGCCATAAGAATGGGAGACAACATGTATGTTTATTGTGGTGGAAGAATTAGAGCCTGGTCACGTGTGCTTCCTTCATGAACAGCTCAGCTCATCCTGCTGACTTCTGGCATCACTTGGTTGTTCCAGTATCAAAACCTGTGTTTTACTCACTAAATACTAACATTTTACACAGGAAATGTCTGGCATTTTCTACACATTACTTCATTTAAGACTCAAGCAATGTCTGGCGAATTAAACATGTGAGGTCCACATTGGTCCTGTGGTTCTAGATCTCAATGGTGTCACATAAATAAGAGCAGCAATGTCTGAAAAGGGGGTGTTTGCTTCCTTTGTTTTGAGCTAAGGGCAAATTCCAAAGCATATACGATGCATCACTACTCTGATCACTACCAGCATTGCTACCACTCTACTGTTTGTTTCCAGTTCCTCTGCGGTGAACAATATGGATCGTCTTCTCTTGGGAATGTCTTCTTCCAGTTTCGTGCTGTCTGGGTAAAGCGGTGGTTTAGTCCATAGCAGGTGACGATCAGATCAATACAAAGCTGGCTATGTCACTGGACAGTTGTACAGGGAGCAGCTATTAGGATGCAGGGGTGGGAGATGCTGAATTGGGACCTAGAAGGTTCTGGAATTAAGCCACTAGGTGGGTCTGTTTCCCCAATTAGAAAGTGGAGCCCTTGGCATTATAAGTGGGTTGGTAGCTCTGCAGCCTTCCTCACTTGATGGGGTCACCTGTTTGGCAAGGCACTCTACTGGGCTACACCTAGAACCCTCTGAGCTAGAGGCTAGAGCACTACAGGCAACTGGGCATCTGAACGGAAACTATACTATGTATTAGATACTTCTATATTACTCTGACCAAAATTCTTGACAGAAACAACTTAAGGGTGGGAAGGTTTATTTTGGCTCATGGCTCTGGAACACAGCCCCATGTGCTGGAGAACAGCATCATGGTCATAGGAGGAGGCAGGAGAGCTGTTCACACCATAACAGACAGGAAGTGGGGAGTCTAGCAGGCATCAGGGGCCAGGTGGAGCTTCCAAAGGCGTGCACCTATGACCTATTTCTCCTATCTAGGCTCTGAGTCTTAAAGGTTTCACAGCCTCCCCAACCTGTGCCTTTTGGCTGGGGCAGGGAGTGGGGGGCGGTGGCGGTGCTCAAAATAGAGCCCCTGAGAGACGCTTCAGATTCAAACCATAACACACACTTCGTGAAATTTGCATAATGGCACTTCAACTACATCAACTCATTTGATTCTTAACCAAGGCATGTTAAACGAGATTTAAAGGGTTGATGATATTTCAAAGATTCACTGTGTGCTATGGTTATAATGTGGTATGACACCTGAAATTTAAGGCAACACTTTAATATTCCTTCCTTCATCATCCATATTTTTGGTGAGGTAAAGCACATTTCACTTACAAAATGCAAAAATAAAACCAAAAGCAAAACAAAACAACAAAACCTGAAAGGCTATGGCAGTTTATTCATGAGGTTCTCCCCCAGGATGCTTCAAGAAAATGCAGCAAGAGGCAGCACATAGCTCCTGCCATTTCCCCGGCAAGGCCAAGTTCCTCCTGCAAGCTGTGCTTCTGAGGAGAGGCCACTGCTGTCTCCAAAACATGGGGCAAATCCAGTCAATTGGTGCTTCTCCACCCAAGAACCCAATCTTTGAGGTACTAGGTAGCGATGCAAAGAGGCCAACAGCAGGGGATGAGTCAAACTCCTGGCAGACAAGGGGATATGTGGGGATGCAGAAAGAAACAGGAAATCTTTGGGGACTATTCACTTACTCTCATGGCAATAATGGAGACAATATCATGGCAGCTCAATAGAAGAATCTTTGGGTTTTACCTTTTAGTTTTGATTTGCATATTTTAAGTTTAAAGCAAAGAACTACCCTCAAAAGAATTTATAAAATACTTTAAGACTTGATTTACTCAGAATATTGAGTGTTTAGTATTGATTTCCTTGCTTTTCATTTTTATATTTTTAGATATTTTATTTATCATTTTTATTTTATGTGTATGAGTATACCGCCTCCATGTATGTAAGTGCACCCATGTTGTGCAATGCCCGCAGAGGTCAGAAGAGGGCGTTGGATCCCCTGGAACTGGAGTTACAGACGGTTGTTAGCTGCCATGTGGGTGCTGGGAATCAAATCTGAGTCCTCTGCAAGAGCACCCTGTGCTCTTAACTGCTGAGTCATTTCTCTGTTTTTAATTTCTTAAGAGTTCCACAGAAACTTCTGGTCTGTAGATGAAAAAAATATTAAAAACTAAGACCGTTTTAGTCTAGGACTGATTCGCAACAAGATCTGCAAGAGGATCCCAGGCACCAGGAGGGAACCTGGGAAAGGACTCTGGGATGCACCAAGAGGAGGATCTGACTCTCAGGACTTGAGTGTCTCTGGTTGATGCCCCCAACAGGCAAAAGCTGTGGCTGTGGGTGGGGAGGAAAGAGCTGAAGCTTGTCACAACAGCCCTTTCATCCAAGAATCTCAAGTGTTTCATCGAAGAATCTCACCCACAAAACACCCCTGGAAGGTGTTAGAACATTCTACATGCAGATGGTGAGAGTGAGGTGGAAGTAAATTGTGTGGTGGAGATGCCAGAGGAGCAGGGTTGGGGAGGCTCCTCCCAGCCTAGTGTGATGACAGAGGATGGGAGACCTCAGAGGCAGCACGCATGCAGAAGGAACATTCAGATGCCAGTAACACGTATTCTGTAATAAGTGACTCCACCTGTGGAGGGTCTACAGAAGAGGTGGCCACAAGATGGGACATTCCACTCAAACTTCATGAGGGGGGAAAGTGGTTTAGATGACACTGGGCACAAATGTTAAATCTGTTGGTTGTATTTGGCTCATTATTTTTCTATTTCCATTTCTTGTTGAACTTTTATCTCTATGAAACTAAAACATAAAAAACTGAAAATTAAAAGAAGTGTGATGTCTAAGACGTAGCTCCTAAAGACTGGTTATAGAGGTCTTTTCCTTTGTTCTTATGACAACTGTTGATTTATGCCCCACTACTTTGTTTCTCTCTCTGCATCTAGACAGCTCCCCAACCTGGCTCTTCACTTGTGCTGTGTCCCTTGAATCACTGAGTGCTGTCACCTGCACCTCTGACAGGGAGCCCTCTCCTAGACATTTTCATTGAGTTGAGTCTCTCTCTCTCTCTCTCTCTCTCTCTCTCTCTCTCTCTCTCTCTCTGTGTGTGTGTGTGTGCGCATGCGTGCGTGCGCATGTGTGTGTGTGATCTGCAGATGTGTGTGCTGCAGGTGTGCCTGTACATGCGATGTGTGCATATGAACAAACCTTGGGTATCATCAGGAGCCATCTACCTTAGTTTGTAAGACAGGATTTCTTACTGGGACCAACTGGTTACCAACTAAGCTAGGCTGATTGGTCAGTGAGTCCAAGGGATCCTCTTGTGTCTACCTCCCCAGAGCTGGGATTATGAGTGTTTGCCACCTTGACTGGCTTTCTATGTGGATGACAGGGACTGAACTCAGGTCCTCAGAATTGTGCAGCAAGGACTTTGCCAACTGTGCTACCTCCCCAGCTTCAAGTTAACTTTTGACATGCATAACATGCTCTGGCAAGAAGCAGAGGATATGAACTCTTCTTCATGTTCAGCATTTGTGTGGAAGCTAGTACACAGCAAACTGAAGAGTTATTTGGAAATTCATTTATAATTCTTGGTGGCTGTGTAACCTTGGACAAGTTAGCCAGCTTCTTTGCGAACCCTCATAGGGTTGCTGTGAGAATGAATTAAGAAATACAGAGTACTTAGCAGATACAAGAAAGGTACTCAAAAGCACAGGCCATTGCACACTGTGTTCAGAACTGGGGTTGTCCATTCCAAACCTGGGGGAAGCCACAAAACTGCAAAATGCCTTATGGTCCTCTGTACAAAGTTTTACACAAAACATAGTTTCTTTCCAAAGAGATATTTTAAAAGATGCTGTATTATGTTTGACTGAGGAAAATATCAAATGGTAGAGAGCATATGGATGGGCCTTGGATATAAAACCACCACCAAGTTTAGTCACTATCTGAGCCTGTTCTTCACTGAGCATGACATAACCACCCCAGTCAGTGCCAAAGGCACTTAGGGAGAAGGTGCCTGGTCATCAGCTCTGTCCAGGGTTCTCAATGGGCAGCTCTCCAGTACTAACTGAAAAGATGAGAAAGGTGCTGAGTGTATCTTCAGTCCTCCTCTTGCTCCAGCCCTCCCATTCATAGGCTCAGCTGTTCTGGAATGTATTCAGATGGGACCCACATTACGTAAGAGTCAATAATCTTTATGGTAACTCTGCAGTGAAAGTGTCATTTGTTGTAATGAACACGATCATAAGTTAAGCCCCCAGCTACTCTCTCTGTTATTTTTCATTATACTGTTCCTTGCTCTGTTATATTTCAGGAGTACTGAGGGAATTCATCCAACTATGTGTGCTAGTCAGCTCTTCGTTACTCAGATTACATTCTGCTAAGATGCCATGGAGCAATTTGCAAACACACTGATTCTTAAGGAAATGCATCAGACACTGGTTATGTGCTCTCTGCTGATGCCAGCAGGCAGTCTTTCCTCTTCTCTTTTCTCCTGGTTATTTGTCCCTTAATTTTCTATTCTTCCCTCTCTATTTATCTCCCACTGCATTTACAGTATGGTTCTCCAGGCCCAAGTCCGAGAGTATTAACAATGCATTTCTGGGTATTTTTTTTTCAACAGTAATAACTCTTTGTTCAATTCAACACCCAGAATAATGTTTCCAAAATCATCATTGCCTCTGCTACAGCTCACACTTGCAAATGCTTACACTACAGTCCTTCCCCTTTTGGATGCTTTAAAGGACACTAACTCCAGAAGGCACACTAGTAAAGAAAAGCTGGAACTCTTCCATTTCTTTCTTTTTTTTTAAAGCCAATATGAAAAATTCATTTGACTGGTTGTATATTAGAAATGAGAGTAGAATTTCCATACGCCTTTCTGCTTTGTGCTCTTGGAACTGCCTGTAAGTAGGCTGTGAGTCCCCAGCCAGGGGGACCACATCACTGACCCAGCCTGGTGATCACTGACCAGTACAAAAGCATGGAGTCCTCGCAGATTCATGCCAAGCACTGGACCTTCGGATGGAAATACCAACAGACTTTACTGCTCTGACTGGGCAGAGGGTGTCAGCCCATGACCACTGGGCAGTGAGCATGGCTAGTTTTCACTGGACAGTTAGCTTTGATCCTGCTTGCCATGGTGCCAGAGAACAATTTAGAATATTAAGGATATAAAAACAGCACCCAGAGGCATCAAGGAACTGGGCTCTCTACCATAGGTACTTTTTAGGGAAGACTTGGCTGAGAATACTCCTCAGGAAATTTGAACGGAAATGGATGCAGGCAGGCATGTTGCAGGAATTCTATCTTTCTATGCTCCCCTCCTGATACACAAGACAGAAAAGCTCGGAAGAGAACATTAAAAAAAAAACAACTCTATAGCTCTTTAAAACACAATCTCAATCTCCTCCCCCACCAGATGCATAGGACAAATGCATGTATTATACATGACAGTATGCAATACAACAGACTTAGCTTCCAAATTCAAGAGGAACTGCATGTATCACCATACAGAACCACACAGGCAGGACTTGTTAACCTGCTTGAGCTCCATTTTACTCATGATGCACATATGGTTGGGTGGGAAGATCACATGCATCAGAAAAATACATCAAACAATCCCACACCAGACTACAGTCTGAGAGATCAGAGGAGTACACGGAAACACACTGGGCTGGATTCTGGAGTACTTGTGGTGAGTGAGGGGCACAGAATCAGGGCTAGAAGATGTGTTCAAAATAAGAGTAAGGAAAGTGGTTCCAATGAGGCTAGGATAAGTTGTATGGACTCTAACATTAAGAGAAAGAAGTACAAAACGGTTGAAAAACAAAGGGCAAAATTCACCTGCCTTTAAGGGAGATGAGCGCAGTGGGCCGGTAATGCATTAATATATCAGCTTTAAATTAGATGCAATATACGAAACAGCATACAAGTAAAATGAATCTGAAAACTAAGGAGGATATGTCGATATTAAATCAAACTAATATTAAACTATCAAATGATCAATCAATGTTTGGCAGTGCTGAAAATTAAACCTGGGGGCTTCTTATGGGCTAGGCAAGTGCTCTACCACTAAGACACACCCTCAACCCCTTTAACTTTCAGTTTTGAGATAAGGTCTTGCTGCTCTGTGGCATAGGCTGGTCTTGAAGCTGCAATCTTCCTGCTTTAGCCTCCCAAGTAACTGAGATTACAGCCGTACATAACCACACCCTGCTAACACCAAGCTAAAAGTATTCATTTTTTAAAATTTACATGTGTTTATGTGCACGTGTGTGGGTGCCTGTGGAGGCCAGAAGAGGGCAGTAGATCCTCTAGAGCTGGGGTTATAGGCAGTTGTGAGCTGCCTGACATGGGTACTGGGAATTAACCTCTAGTCCTCTGGAAGAGCAGCAAGTGCTCTTAACCTCTGAGTCATTTTTCCACCCTTACTTTGAGAACAACAACTATATCCTAGAAGCCCAAAAGAACATTGAGGAAAATGATCTTGATTGAACACAACATCAAAATAACTATCCATGTACTGTAACTCAAAATACAGAGAAATCAAAACTGAATGGATAGCAGAGAGGGACATGTAGGTAAAAATAATGTCTCTTGAGATAATACTCATGTAGTTCAAAAACTGTTCCATACATCTTGCCAGCACATACATACACACACATACACATACACCACACACTTCAGAATGTGGGACAGAGTTTGCCCTGTTTCAACCTCATAGTCTTGCCAAGATAGCTCCATTACAAGCGTTCACTAGGGAAACAGCCAATGGTAACTCGACCCACTACTATTAAGTCTTGTTGGGCAGAAGGATGAATAACTGCAAGAGGAGGGGGCCAGCCTAGGCATGCATCACGCTCCTTTCTCTCTAAGTAAGGCTTCATGTCATCTCAGAGATATTTAAATTAAAGGAGAGGCTGAAGATGCAGCCTAGCAGTAGAGCACTTGTTTCTAATGAGCAAAGGCCTGAATTTGATCTCCAGCATTACAACACCCCCCTCAACACACACAGAGCAAGAGAGCACTGAATGAAATAATGTAGCAGGTGCCGAGGATGAACCATCCTTCTTTCCTTATTCGGATGTAGGCTGGATACACCAAGCAATTATTTTGCATGTTTCCTTAAAGCCATAGGTGAGCATCTGGCCCACAGATACAGCAGACGAACTCTGATAGACTAATAGCCCTGAATATTGACACGTATATTTGTGGAGACACAGGCTAGTGGAAGTCTTAGCTAAAATTACAGAGAAAATGAGTATTGATAATATCTTCTTTAATCTTTAACTTATAAATTTCATTTTGATAGAAATATTAATTCATTACAACCCATTGAGAAGTTTGATGGAGGTGCCAGGCATGGTCCCTGTACCTCAGTTCTCAGATGGATGATCATGAGTTTGAGGCCACCTGGGATACAGAGAGACTCTGTCTCAAAAAGCAACAACAACAAAAAACCTGGGATTGAGCCCCATGACCCCTGTGGTAGAAAAAGAGAACAGACTCCACTAAGTTGTCCTCTGACCTCCGTATGTGTGCCATGCCATGCATCCCCGCCAAATAAATAAAAAAGAAAGGAGGATAGAGCCACTATTTCTACGGTTTCTTCTCTGAATGGAACTGTGCTTGTGATAACATTTGGGAGAGTTCAGAACCATGGCATTTGGGCAGCATTCAGGAGGTGTTAAGATCCGGAAATACATAGTTAAAATTTTTAGTGGACAACAAGCCCAACTGTGACTATGTTTAGCGATCAGGCTCAGCCAAAGTTGTGATGATGGTAGTTATTTCATGCAGAAGGGACTGCTGTACAGCACCACCTTATTAAAAGTACCTGGAATTTAAAAGGATTTGGTACTAGGAGCCACATATGAGGGAGAATATATGTTGTTTGTTGACGGTTGTGCTCATTCATTAAAGGAGGACCAGGCAGGGTCACTGGACCCTCACCTGAGTATCCAGCCACTCTTCCCAGCTAACTAGTTCAGCCTTGGAAGACAAAAGAAAAATGAGGACGAACCCAATAGAGGGATGCTTTTGGAAGTCCTTGTCAAGAAACTCCAATGGACTCTCATATGAACATTTGAAAATTGCCCTGTTCTGACTTTCTTTTTGAAAATGAGCCAATAGATTTTATTTATTACAAGTTCTGTCTAGAACTTGTAATGCTAATTAGATGATTCAAAGACTTTCTTCTCCCCTTAGAGACAAGAGTTATGCAATCTGGGAGTCTTTTAGATAGACCCACTGAAGGGGTACTCCAATTGCCTCACCCTGTGTCCCTGTTCAGCATGGAAGAAGCCAGAGTGGTTGGCATCCCTATTCCCTATTGGCAATTTGTGTAACCTCTTCAGAGAATGGCGTGATAAGAATAGGAGGTAGGAATTCCTAGGCAGTTAGGGTAAAAAGACCTCAAAAAAATGTAGCCAGTTTCTTGGCTAAAAGTCAAAATATCCTTGGCCTGTTAGCAACATACTGTGTTCTAAGGCCAAAAATGTCAACAGTATTTAGGAGCATGTATCTAATCTTTAAAAGATTTTAGGGTTACCTCTTCAGAGGGGGGGATGTTGGAGGGGAGGGAGTGGGCATGGATTTGATCAAAACACCTTATATACATGTATGAAATTCTCAATAAAGTTTTTGTAAAAATTTTTTAAAAAATTTAGTGGAAAAAAGACAGCTCTGGACATTTAGTTTTAAAAGGGTATGAACGGGGGCTAAAGACAGTTAATACACACACATAGGTACAAGCTGAATGAAAATTACTCAGTGAAAATAGATGTAGAAAAACCAAAATTAGAATAGAAAAGATTGAGGCAAGAAAAGTACATCAGACTCAGTTCCCCAGGGTAAATCTAGATCGGTAACAGATAAGCCTCTGTCACTGAACTTGTTCTAGGCTCAAGGCTAATGACCCTTAATGACAACGATTTTGGATACTTCACAAAAATGGTACATGTACTCAAGTGAAGTCTGTGAAAACATTTGGAGAGCTGCAGGTTGCTGGACTCAGGGCCCTGCAGTAGACTCAGAGCACCTTGACAGGTGGTTTAAGGATCTAAAAATTTATAGATACAACTCAACAGATTTTCTAGGTATAAAATGAAGAGGGAACTGTACATTATATTACACATCCAGTTTGAGAAAAACCTTGGAACCATGAACATGCTATATAAAGAAAGTAAGAAAGAAAAAAAAATCATAACTTCATCTTCACATAATCCTTCAGTTGCCAGGGATTCCGAAAACTAGAACTCAATGGATGTTAACACAGCAATGTCAAACGGGACTTAGAACTGTGGACAGAGGTTTTGAGGTGCATCATATTAACTTCCTTGCTCTAGGCATATTTTTATTAACAAGCTGAGTGATCACGGCAGGTACGCACAGTGCCCCGAGTCTCCTCACCATAACCCCTGGTTCAGGGTGCTAGGTTCTGGCAGCAGACAGAGAGAGAGAGAGAGAGAGAGAGAGAGAGAGAGAGAGAGAGAATGCATATGTGCATATGTGTGTGAGTGGTGCCAACAGAACTGATAACAGTTCAGCAATGAAGAGCTGAACTGGACAGTCAGTACTATGCACCACATCCCTTCCTGGCCCCACTAGCTTATTTCTTGCTGGCCACCTTTGTGGGCTACTCACTGCTGTACACCCATTGGAAATTTTATCCCTCCTCCACACAGCCCAGCTCTTCTTACCTTGACAATGTCTGCCCAGGACCTTCAATCCCTTCTCTGACCTCCAACTTTGCAAACTGATGGATAGTCCTCAAACTCTTCTGTACACAGCATCTCTGCAGAAGCAGACACCCTTATGCTTATGCCACAGCTTGTTACTGAAACTTTGGGGGAAGAGAGACCCAGGGTCCCACTAGAGAGCCACAGGGATGGAAACAAAGTTAACTTGCTTAGGAAAGACACCTAACCCTCCTACCCTTTCATCTTTACACTTCTCTTATGCCACATATAGTGCCCAGAGTGTTCTCTAACTCAAGGTCTGAAATACCAGCTTTCTGTACACACTCCTCACTTAAGTAGAGCCTCTGAAGGGAAAGACAGCACCTTATAAATCTCTGTCTGCAAAGCCTGGTCTTATATACATAAAGTATATTTAACAGATAATTGTTCACAGCCTGATTGATTAAAAGAGCCTGAGACTTACTCCCTTCACTGGTTCATAGAAGAAATATGCCACGAAACTGAAGGATACAGCTGGCTCCCTAATTAATATTAGTCACTTGGCAGTTCTTAATTAAGAGCTCTAAAATAAAGACCCACCTTTCTCCCATGCCAAGCCGGCATCACCTTCATTAGTATTGAAGTAATGAAACTGCAACTTCATTTTTCTGCTCTTTTCTCTGCCCTGCCAGATGGGAACATTAGCTGCATAGTATTTATTAATATAATAAACAAAGACAAGTGCAGAGACTTGGGGAAATTCAGACAGGAGACCCTTGCACTCTTTTAGCACAAGCTATACATGGAAGGTGAAAGAAGCCTTTTGTTCTGTATCCAGAAGGGAGTGAGCGAGGCTGGAGGTTGGAAGTGGATCTGTCACCAATACTGATGACCTCCTGTCTCCTGGGGTCTGCGGCATCCCCTAAAGCCTATTCTTATGATGCTCCAGAGGCAATATTCAAGGTTCACCAGTATCTGCTTCATGGAATGACTGGAGTGTATACTGGGAAAGATCTCAGGAGAATGCAGCTACTATCTTCTCCAAGATGGTCACAGGGTCACTGAGGGTAGCAAACCAGGGTCCTCATATATGCTGACTGGAAACCACACTGTACTTTCCCAGGTCTGTTCATGAGTGTCAGTGATAGCAGGTCACCTTTATAGAGCAGTATGACCAAAGTATTTGTGGCATGAGGGATCTAAGAGGTTTGAAAAACAGTATCCTTTCTCACAGGGCTGTCATGGGGGTTCAGGGAAGCAAGTGAACAATAGCACCCAGCACAGACCAGAACACAGCAACTGCTCAAGAAACTTCGTGACTGTTAGTATCACTAATATTAACAGTAACTATAGTGCTGCTTGAACTATTAGCAGAAAATGAAGTTTACTTTCTGCCCCTCTGTATTCTCATCCAGAGGTGAGGGAAGCGGTGATGAAGGGCATCTTGTCTGAATTCGAAGGAGATGGATCATGGATGGCAAACCGCCCAGAGGGAGATTATTCCCAATAGCTCTGACAGTCAGAGGATACTTCATTATCCTGTCCATTATAAACCACTTAAGACACATATTTATCGATGACAATCTGCCAATTGATTAAACATCTCAATATATGAACCTGACTTTATATTAATTAGCAGTGTGGAGAACATGATCCGTGAAGTTGGGGTTGACAGTTTTGAATTTTTTTGCAGTATTTTCGTTTTATTTAACCTGCTGCGAAGTCTCACACATAATGTAACTTCCTCTAAATGAGTTAAATTTCAGTTTCACTTCTTGAATAAAGTGAATGCAAGCTTTGCTTTTTAAAAACTTTATGCTATATAAAATGTACATTTAATAAACAGTTATAGAAGAGAGATAGGAAAGACATTTGTTGATGCTTGGTGTGTATTCGTTGTCAACAACAAACAAAAATAATTACCTTATTCCAGGTACATATGATTTTGTACTTTGGAGCTGTTTAGTAAGAACTATGAACTTAACAGAGGGGTAAAGAAGCTGCTGGCTTGTATTTAGCTCACTATAAGACGCCTAACGAAGTTGGTTTTTAATACATTAAGTTTTCATCTCTCTTTTTATTAATTCCTACTTTATTAATTGAATCTTACTGTTTGACCTTTAAAAAAATCTACAAGAAATTTCTCCAAAGAGGCAATTGTTTTTTCTTCCCCGGTAGAAGGGAAGTCCGTGAAAAGAGATGTTTCGGTTTTGTAGCCTCTCTTGCACTTGGGTCAGTGCCTCACATTTGTCCCTCAAAGGGTTCATCCTTGGCCACACTGTGAAATGATGTATTCCACTGTTTAAAGGAATGTTCACCCAGGAAGGGGCTGGGGAGAGGGCTCAATGGAAAAAGCACTTACTATGCACCCATGAGGATTAGAGCTCAAATCCTCAGAACCCACACGAAAGCTGGGTGGGTGTGACGGCCCATCTATCATACTGACACTCGGGAGTTGGAGACAGCATCCTCAGAGCAAGTTTGCTAGGTAGCCTAGCCAAAACAGCAGGCTCCAAGTTCAGTGAAGACCCTGTCTCAGTAAACAGAGAGCAACTGAGGAAAACACATGATGTCAATGTCTGGCCTCGGCACATACTTGTTGTACTCAAGTACGTGTGAACACACATACACACATGCCACACACATATACATATATATAAAAAAAAGAATGCTCAAAAGAAGCCCACCAGACAGGCAGAGCCTCCCAAACTAGCCAGGAACTCCTGTTGGATCCTGTGTATGTGCAGACTGACTCAGGGTCTCGGGGGCAGTGCTGCATCTCTGACATAGTAGCAGGTAGTGCTGATGCTGGACAGGAGACTGTGCCTGAGGACACTGCTCAGGACACAGTATGCTTGCTTCTGTTCTCTATATGCCTTCCACAGAGTTATACTGTCCAGGACCAAGCTACGCTTTGGCATAACATACTTTCAGGAGAACTAGGGCAGATAGAGGAGGACAGGAACTCTAAACACACAGGGATTTCATCTCTGGTTGATAAGAGGGAGAATTGAGGCCACTGAATTGCTGCATGGTAAGATTTCAGATGACTGAGAAAAAGTTGGGTAATATGTAAAGAGAAATGAGCTTTAATAAGCATAATTCCTCTAAAATACCTGTTAGTCTTATCTTAAATCCCTATCTTAGAAGCAAGAGAAAGTATCAGGTATCAGGAAAGTCAACGCTACTATAACTGGAAAAAGTTTCAGGGACTTTAAGGTACATGCTTCCTTGGTCACAGCCAAAGGGCCACAGAGTCATGAAGTTTATACACCTGTCTTTACCTCTGTGTGAAAACTGCCCCGGAATGGTCTTTTGCTGGGTCCACGAGCTTCTACAGAACTGGGGACTCACTGCCTTGCTATGCCACAGGTGAAACCCAAGGAAGTCCTTATGTTTCTGCCAGGAGGCGTACCTGATGAAAAACGACTCAGGTGTGGAACACAAAACAGACTTGACATCATTTTTCTATCAGTCAGCTAATTCAACAAGAAACTATAAATTACTTAACACTGAGAAAAAGAAAATATTAAAAATATGGAACTCATCAGAAAGAATTTATGAGTGCCTTTATTTGTTAATTAAAGATTATTCTAGAATGCAGGCTTGGAATCTTGCCTGTCTCCTAAGTGTTGCCCATTCACCTGCCCACATGAACGTGACCTTTCTGTTTTTCTCCCTAATTTTTTGCATTCCTAGCAATACTTGATGTCCCACCCCTTGTTAAAGCAATCTCACAACAGACTGTCATTCCTCCTGTGATCAAGGGTCTGTTGGCCTTCCTGTTTGTTCCAAGAGAGCCAGAGATATCAATCTTGTATCCTACAGCTCTGTGAAGCCTCTACCAGCTTCATTTCTGTCCCTAGTTAACATAAAAGTTGATGGGGAAGAAGGAAATGATCCCAAAAGCCAGCATTAGCACAGCGACACCCAACCATCCCTTTGTGCCTGGAGCTTTGCTCCCTGCATGGGCCCACACTGCCAGCATGCTTCATGATTCCTTCTGCAGTGGCCGTGATCCATTTAATTGAAAATAATTCACCCTGGGAGGAACTTGCTAGAAAGATTACACAAACCTGGGACACAGTATGAAGTTAAATTAGAATATAATCAGGCAGATATTCTGAGAATGCCTCCCGAAATGTCACTTCACATTTAAGTAGCACCAGGTTGTTTTTTTTTTTAAATATCCCAGACTCGATCCCTTCTCTACCAGGAAGTAATAATGAATTAGCCACTTCTCTAAGCCCTTCCACATACCATGGGCTCAGCAGCTTTAACTCATATCACAGTGAACTCAGGCAAAGTACATCACTGTCTGCTAAAAATGTTTGTTTTCCTATTTCATAGTTTTTCTTTTTTTCTTTTTTCTTTTCTTTTTTTTTTTAACCAACAGTAATGAACATCAAGACATTTGGGTTTCAGGGCCCTAAGGTTCCACTCGTAATTAACATCCAAGTGGCTGCCAGTAAGCCAGTTCTGATAATTAATTCGGCCATCACAAGGAATGCTGTCATGTCCATGGAAGGATCACAGGCAGGCTTCTGCAACAGAGCTGCAGTTGTGATGGGGCCTCCCGTTCAGAGCAGGTCTCTGGAGAGATGGATTCAGAACACAGAGGGATTAAGACAGGAATGAGCCCTGGGTGCACAGGTGCAGGAGCCTGCTAGCAGGGCAGGGACACAGTCACAGCTCACAGGGTGCCTGCCCCGTGGTGGTCACCATCAGGACCTCTCTGTGCTTTTTGACATGGGCCTGACAGTCAGAAGAAACACAGCAGGAGATGTTGCCCATGGGGAAAAATCACTTTACTGAAGCAAGACCCCTACCTTGTGCCCTAGAAGACCTTCTCATTCCAGATGGTCCACCACCACTAATCAGAGCTTGCCTTTGTTGTTTGTTTTTCCAATTGCATTTCGAAGCAAAAGCAGTATTTTTTTTTTTTTTTTTTAATGTTCCCAAACCAGAAAAGAAAAAGGGAAATTCACCCGGTGGGACAATTCACAGAATCCCAAAGTCCTTTGCTTGTACTGCCGGTTAAACCTGCCTTTTTACCACACTGAGCTATGCCCCACCATGAGCCCAAGGCTCCTTTCTTGACCTTGACACTCCTGGTTCCCACTTTAATCCCCACACTGAGAATAGGTACCTCATCCCCAAACTCATTTTACCTTGAGTCAAAGGAATGGGGGTGAGGCGTCTCAACCGGTGCTCAAAGGCACATGCTCCTGGAGTCTGTCCACAGGAGCACTGGAGCTCATCTAATTAGCATCTGCCTCAACTGACAAGCTCTTCTGAGCCCTCTCTCAGCAAGGATCCCACCCCAAAACAGGGTGTGTGGAAAATTTGCCAATGTTCATGTCTGTCACACTCCCAGGACATATAAAATGTGTGTCCATAATACATTTCGCTTTGTCTTCTAAAGACAACAGGGAAAACATCTTGGATTTGCACTCAGAACCATTCTATTTTGTCTCCACACTACACAACCAACAGCAACCAAACCCCAACAATAAATAAGACATGAGGTTTAGTACTCTCCATAAACCAGGGGGAACAAATTGCTTTCTGAAATGATCAAAAGTGTAAAGCCTTTTAAAATTCTTCAATCTCGATGTACTTGGTTCTGTTAGCCTTGCTTTTGCCTTCAGCACCCCAGATCTCTGGACTGCCTTCTTAGCCCAGACCCACCCACTGCATCCTGATCCACTGCACCCAGACCAGCTCACTCACTCCCTCAGTCTAGTTTCTTAGAGCCATCACAGGCTATCCCCACCCAACTTGTCTTTGCACACCTGAGACCTGTCTTCTGTCCTGGCTGTTCACACCCCCAACTTGCCTGGGATTCTGGAGACCAGCCTTTCTCCCTGGTAAGTCTAATCCTGCCCACGGCACCTTGACACCCGTCACAACCTAAGCAAATCCAATCTCCCCACTCTACATCCTGTTCTTCTAGCCTTGGGCACAGGCCCACTTCTGCTCTTAGCACCCTGGATCTCTGGACTACGTTCTTAGCTCAGACCCGCCCACTGTGTCCTGATCCCCTGCACTCAGACCTGCTCACTCCTTCAGTCTAGTTTCTTAGAGCCTTCACAGCCTGTCCCCACCCACAACTAGCCTTTGCACTTCTGAAACCAGCTTTCGACCCCGACTGTCCACAATCCCAACTTGCCTTCATTGCTTAGACCAGCCTTCTTCCCTGGTTAAGTCTGATCCTGCCCATGGCACCTTGACTGCCCTACAACCTGAGCAACTCCAATCTCCCAGGCCCCACATCCTGTTCTCCTTCTAGCCTTGGGCACAGGCTGGCTTTTGCTCTTAGCACCAGAGATCTCTGGACTACACTTTTAACTCCTTGTGGAAGTGAGCATCCCAAATCATGCTGTGTCCATCCCCCTACATGGGGACACTGACAGCCCCTCCCACTGCCGCAGGGTGAGGCTTCCCTGACCTTTAGTAGGAGCCCAGACCTTTGCAGACTGCCTGAGATCACCTGAATCCAGCCTCCACCTAGCAAACTTCCCAAATTGTGCTGTGCCTATTGACTAGAGGGGCCCAGTTCTTAGGAGGAACTGAGAGCATCTGATTCTCACTTGATTTGGGCCTCTGTGGGAACTCCTGAGTAGCTGGACTAGAGCCATCTGGTCCCTCCAATATAAAATCAAAAGAGAGAACCTGAAGTCTAGACCAAGCAGCTTTTCATACCCAATAAGAAAACAATGAAGGCATATCAAGTATATAAACTGAAACAGACTTATACTCGACAAAGGAAGGCTTGAGTCTCATACCAGAATCAGAAACAACAAAAGAAATCCACATGCTGAAACCACAATGAAAAAATAATAATATGAAAAAAACAAATATATCCCCACCGAACACCAACAGTCCCATAGACTCTCTAACAATGAGAATTCCCTAGAGATAACCTAGGACACAGAATTTAAAGGAATAATCATAAACCTGAACAAAGAATTCAACAAATTTAAATAACAAACAAATCAAAGAACTGAAAGAAGATAAGGATAAATTTCTGACAGAATTCACAAAAGAATTAGAAATGTTGAAGAAAACTCAGGCTGAAATGAAAATCAATAAGCCCACTGGAAACAACAGGAGAAAGTCTCACTAATAGAATGAATGCAATGGAAAACAGAATAGCAAGACTGGACAATGAAGTTGACAAAGTGGACTGCTCAAGCAAAGATTATGAAACATTTAAGAAAACACAAGAATGGAATATGCAGGCAATGTGGGACCAAATTCATGCATCATAGGCATAGAGGAAGGAGAAGAATCTCAGGATAATGTTATGGACCAGATCCTCAACAGGATTGTAGAAGAAAATTTCCCCAAATTAAAGAAAGACATGCCCATACAAATACAAGAAGCATATAGAGCACCAAATAGACAGGACAAAAAAGAAACTCCCTATGGCATATCATAAAAGCACTAAGCGTACAGGACAAAGAGAGGATACTGAAAGCAGCAAAAGAGAAACATATAAAGGAAAAACCTATCCAAATTACAGCTGATTTTTCAGTATAAACTATGACAGCCAGAAGAGCCTGGACCAAAGTATTCCCAGCTCTAAATGACCATAGATACCAATCCAGAATACTTTACCCAGCAAAAATGTCTATTATATTTGAAGGGGAAAGAAAAAACTTCCATGACATAAATAAGCTAAAAGAATTCATGTCCACAAAACCAGTCCTTCAGAGAATTCTTGAAACAATCCTTTCTTAAGCTGAAGAAAGGAACGACTATACCCAAGGGGCAACAGAAAGAAACTAAATGAAGGCATATGGTGGAAACACAAAGTTAGACCAAGAATGCAAACAGAAATTAAAAGGACAGGAACCAATATACAGCTTTCAATAATAATACTAGGTATCAATAGACTGAACTACCCAGTCAAAAGACACAGGCTATTTGAATGGATTAAGAAACAACCCCCCCTTTTTTTTTCCTGTTGTTGTCTGCAAGAAAACCATCTGCCGAACCTTGAAGAACAGGCACTATCTTAAAGTGAAAGGATGGAAAAAATATTCCAAGCAAATGGCACTAAGAAACAAGCAGTAGTTGCAATTATAATATCTGACAAATAGACTTCAAACTAAAACTAATCAGAAGAGATAAAGAGGGCCACTTCACTCTAATCACAAGGACAACTACAAGAAGATATTACAATCATGAACATAAATGCACCAAACTCTAGTACAACTAACTTCATTAAAATAGTACTACAAGACTTTAAGACACAGATTAATCCCAACTCAGTAATAGTAGGGGACTTCAATACCCCACTGTCTCCATTAGACAGGTCAACCAGACAGAGAGACATCTGAATTAAACAATAACATACATCAAATGTACCTAACAGACACCTATCTACCAAATATTCCACACAAGCACCAAAGAATATGCTTTCTATTCAGTACCCCATGGAACTTTCTCCAAAATAGACCACATACTGGGGCACAAAAAAAGCCTCAACAAACACAAAAAAAATTAAATAATTCCATGCATTCTATCAGACCACAGTGCACTAAAGCTTAAGAGAAATACTGGAAGATGCCCTATTAACTACATGAAGCCATGGAAAGTAAACAACACACTCCTAAATGATGAATTTAGGGGACCTCTGGGACACTCTAGAAGTAGTCCTAAGAGGGAAGTTTATAGCTCTAAGTGCCTACATTAAAAAATCCAAAAGAGTACATGTAAATGACTTAACGAGTTGACTCTACACCTCAAGACACTGGAAAGGCAAGAACAAACCAACCCCAAACCCAGCAGACAAGAAGAAACAAAAATCAGAGCAGAAATTAATGAAATAGAAACAAAGAAAACAATATGAACAATAAATGAATCCAAGAGCTGGTTCTTTGAAAACATAAGGAAGATAGACAGACCCTTAGTCCAGGTAACCAAAAGAAAGAAAGATCAACCCCAAATCATCAAAGTTAGCTATGCAAGGGGAAACATCACAACAAACAACAAATAGATCCAGAACATTCTAAAACCTATATGCTATTAAATTTGGAAACCTAAAAGAAATGGATATGTATTTAAAATCATGGAAATGACCAAAACTAAACCAAGAGGAGATCAGCAGTTAAAAGAGACTTATAACATATAAGGAAATTGAAATGGTAGTACAAACCTCCCAACAAAAAATTCCCAGGCCTAGATGGATTCACAGGAGAATTCTATCAGGCATTTAAAGAAGATCTACATCTAATACTACATAAATTATTCAAAAAGATAGAAATGGAGGGAGAACTCCCAAATTCCTTCTATGAAGCCAGCATCACTCTAATACCCAAACTAGATAGATACAATCAAAAAAGAAAACTATAAAGTTATATCCTTAATGAACATAGAGGCAAAAATTCTCAACAAAATACTTGCAAACCACATACAGACACACATCAAACAGATCATCCATCATGATCAAGTAGGCTTTATTCCAGTGATGCAGGAATGGTTCAATATATGTAAGTCAGTAACTGTCATAAATCATATAAAGAGAAAAACTACATGGTCATCTTGATACATGCAGAGAAGGCCTTTGACAAAATTTAAAATGCATTTATGATAAAAGTCTAGAGCGAATTGGACTGGAGGGAATATACCTCAACATCATTCTAAATGGAGAAAAACTGGAAGCATTTCCATTAAAATCAGGAACCAGTCAAGGATGTCCACTATCTCCACTCCTTTTTAATACAGTGCTTGAAACACTTGCTAGAGCAATAAGAGAGGGAAATTAAAGGAGTGCTAATCAGAAAAGAAGAGGTCAAATTATTCCTTTTTGCAGATGACATGATATTATGGATATGAAATGCCAAAATCTCCACCAGAAAACTCCTAGAAAGATGATCACTATCAGTAAAGTGGCAGGTTATAAAATTAATCTACAAACATCAGTAGCCTTTCCATTAACAAGCAGTTGGAGAAAGTGTACACGGAAACCCTCCCATTCACAATAGACTTTTTAAAAAACTTGGAATAAACCTGACCAATGATATTAAAGACCTCTACAATGAAAAACTTAAATCTTTAAAGAAAGAAATTGAGGAAGACACCAGAAGATGGAAGAATCTCCCATGCTCGTGGATTGGAAGAATCAATATTGTGAAAACATCTGAAAATTCATATGGAAGCACAAAAGACCCGAAGAGCCAAAGCAACCCTGAACACAAAGAACAATGCTGGGATGGGAGGAATTATGATACCAGATTTCAAACTAAATTATAGAGACATAGTCATAAATACAGGATGGTACTGGCACAAAGATAGACCCATAATTCAATGGAACATAATTAAAGATCCAAAAATGAATACATGCTATTTCAGCCAACTGATATTTGACAAAGGTGCCAAGAACATTCACTGGAGGAAAAACAGCATCTTTAGCAAATGGTGCTGGCAAAACTTGGTCTCCACTTGTAGAAGAATGAAACTAAACCCTATCTTTCACCTTGCACAGAAGTCAACTCCAAATGGATCAAAGACTTCAATGTGAAACTGGAAACCCTGAAACTATTAGAAGAAAACATTGGCAGTAACTTACAAGATATAGGTGCAGGAAAGAATTTTCTAAATCGGACATCAATTGCTCCAGAATTAAGGACAAGAATCAACAAGTGGGACCTCATTAAAATGTTTCTGTACAGCCAAAGAAATAATGGAGGAAGTGAAGAGAAAACTCACAAAGTGGAGGAAAGTCTTCAACACCAACACATCTGACAGAGGTTTAACATCCAGAATATATAACGAACTCAAAAAACAAAGAATCAAGAAAGCAAGAGACTCAATTAAAAGATGGGCTAAGATTTGAACAGAGAGTTCTCAAAAGAAGAAATAAAGATGGCTAAGAAACATTTTTAAAGCTGTTCAACATCATTAGTAATTAGGGAAATGCAAATTAAAACAACTTTAAGGTTTCATCTTGCCCCAGTCAGACTGGATAAGATCAGGAGAACAAATGATACCAAATGCTGGCGAGTATGTGGAGAAAGGGGAACACTTATTCACTGCTGGTGGGACTGCAAACTCGTGCAACTCTTATGGAAAGCAGTGTGGAGAACTCTTAAAACATTAAAAATGAACCTACCATTTGACTCAGCTATACCACTCCTTGGCATATACCCAAAGAACTCATCCTATTGCAGAGACACTTGTACATCCATGTTTGTTGCTGCACTTTTCACAACAGCTAAGAGATGGAAGCATGGTAAAGAAAGATGAAATTGTAAAATTTAGAGGTAAATGAAAGGACCTAGAATCTGTTATATTAAGTGAAGTAACAGACTCAGAAAAACAAATGATGTATATTCTCCCTCATATGTGGATCCTACCACCAAATCCTCATATTTGAGTATGTATTCAGCTATAACTGCAGGAACCAGGATAAAGAAGAGGAACCAGGGAGGTAAAGGTAAAGAAAGAACCTGAGAAAGGAGAAGAGTAGGAGGCAGATGTTACTAAGGGAGAAATGGATAACAATGGGGTATTTAAATGGGAGAAGGGGAGTGAGAGTTATACAAGGAATCTTGAAGATAAAGAGAAAGAAGGGGCTCAAGAGAGATGGGACCAGAGGAGACGGGTATTATTAAGGAAGAAATGGGGAAAATGGGGGCACTTTAAATGGGGAATCCATGGTGGAAGGGATAGACATAGATACAGAGAGAGAGAGAGACAGAGAGACAGAGAGACAGAAAGAGAGACAGAAAGACAGAGAGACAGAGACAGAAAATAATCCTAGCTAGTTTTAAAAAAAGCTAGAGGGAATTATATTAGTCCAGAAACCTAAGGACAAGTTACATATACAATATCTTTACATGAGTCCAAATGTATAGCTAAAGGCTACATAACAAGAAACAGTGACAGGCAGGAGAAATCTTCCTTTGAGTTGTTGGCTAGGGTAGTCCAAGAGACTCCCAAAATTATACAGGCTATTGCCATAGCCCTGAATTGCCTTATAGAATTTGAAGATAATGACCCTACTGCTGAAGACGGAACATTATTTTGAACACCAGATTTGGAGCAATGGACCTGGAACAGACTGTGTAAAGTGCCAAGGGAAGACATCAATCGATGGCCCAACACCAGCTTCAAGACCAAATAACCACATCAGTTGTTAGAACAGCATATGACATTAGTGCAGTAGTGGAACTTTTATCTTGGGGACAATCAATAGCTACCTAATTGGACTAAAAGCCCACTCAAGGAAACTCATATGTGGTACTGTAAACAGCCAAATACACATGGCTAGAGATGTCATAGATCTTAGAGAAAACCCCAAGACTGTCATATCCTTAGACTAATGAAATTTCTTACTGTGTGTAAAATACGTATCCTTATATTTACAGACAAAATCCCTGTCACCGCTCATCAAAGAAGCTTCTTTTGCACCAGACGGAGACAATTACCAAGTACAACTGTTCACACATAGACATTGACAATAATTTCCCAGGCCTAAGTGACATCTACAATGCAACCTCTACACCTAAGGCTCACAGAACATAGAACAGGGGTAAAGAGGTCACTAACGAATCTCTCAATTCTCATTAAAGCTCCTTAATGCAACAGAGGGCCAGGAACACAAAAGGTCACAAATGGCCAAAGTGTAGAGACTAAGAGTCTGCAGAATGCTGGTCCTTGGACAGGACTCCTATATTCAACTTCACCCACACAGGTGTCAGAGACCATTGGGGAAGAGGGGGTAGAAAGATTGTAAGAGCCAGGGAGGAGGTGCATGACCATATGGAAATAGAGAGTCCTACAGGCTCCTGGGACCCTGCTCATATGAACCTACAGCAATGGTGTCAGCATACACAACTCCCATGCAAACTCAAGCAGACAAAAACCCAGGATAGAACTGGGGAAATGGACAGCACACCCTACTGCTAGGTGAGGAAGAGCTGATCTTTCTGAAGCAAGGGACTCTAGATAAGCTGACTGGACCTCAGCAGATGAACTTGCATTGAGTGACTTCTGGGGGATACTAACTTGACACAATAGGTCTTAACACAAATGATGGAATGTAGGAATTCCAGTGGGTGGGGTACTGGGAGGCTGCCAGTAGGGAAGGAGGCATAAGATGATTACGGTTGATTGAGATGTTCTGTATGAAATACACAAAAATTCATTAAGAACAAATTTAAAAAAAAAAGCCACTCTTGGATCTTGACCAGTTTGCCTTTATCTTCACAGGAGGTAACATGTACACCCTTGGTTTATTAGTAATAAGTTCAAAGTGCTTTAAAACAAGTTTCTGGTTCTGACTCACTATTCTGTGAAGAAAGTGACAGTTTAAACCAAGTGAACTGCACTTTCTCCACATCATGGTATAACAACTAAGTCTGCATCAGCTGGTTTTCAATGGACCCTTTCTATCACAAACTGGTTCTATGCTAACTCTTGTTAAGAGCACTAAAGGCAAAGAAAAATGCAAAAACTCTTGATTATGGAATCTAAACTCTTCAGTTCCTAGACAGCAAAAATAAAACCGGAGTAAAACTCTCATTTGTGCCAGGCACCGCAGGGTGGGACTACTGACTGTTGCACATGGGTCCTACAGTGACTGTGCTGAGGTAGTAGTTCTCAGGTCATTCGAGGGATTCCAGCAGAAGCAAGATGACAGTCAGGTCAGGGAGAGTGTGGAAGGGACTCCACAGGAGACAAGAGGTTGGCCTAATTAACAACTAGTATCTCCACTCCAGGCTCTCAAGGGCTATGTCTGTCTTTCTATACTCAAACTCTTTGCAGTATGCTCAGAAGAAGCCTCACAGAGCATGCGTCCTTTCCTGAGAGGGTCACAGTCCCAGGGCTCTAAAAGGTGACTGGAAGCAATTGGACATCTATGCCAAGCACTGATCACCACCTGGTTCAGGGCGTCTCCAACTGGTTTTCTCCCCCCCACTTCTAATTCTCATTAACCTGAAAGACACGGCAGCAGTGTGGAATCTCACACTGATGCCCAATCTGTCTTTTCTAGCATCTTCCATTTATCAAGCGGCTTCAATCAAGTGAACCATGACTCCTCACTCTTTGCCTATGTGCATGCTTTACCACACAGAGCTGAAATATGGCACCAGGAAGCCAGCAAGTTAACAGAGGGAGATGGGCAGCAATGCAAATTTAAATCCATTTACAGACAAGATTGCACACAAGATGGCACTGGGGCTTTTGCTCCTGTTAGTTGAAAGGAAATGAAGAATTCTTTGCTTTGGGCCAGAGAGAACACAGGTAAACAGAACTCTTCCCAGTAGTTCTGCAAAAGTAATGGAGGCATATGATAGAGCAATCCAAACCGTGGATATGTGTAAACATTTTTCCTTGAACCTCCTGATTACATTTAGAATTTGTTGTAAAACAGATGGGAGCTATTCATAAGTATATAAGGTTTTCTATAAAAATTTGAGTGCAATTCTGCATCACCTTCCAGTGTTTTCCTTCAAAGACTTTCACATACAACCAAGTGCTTTGGAGAAGCCTCGTCCTGTTGCCTCTGCACCTTATGTTCTAGATTTCCTTACCATGTCCACTGCATCAAATGGTGCTTGACTCCCACATAATAAACATGTGCAGAGATATGGCTTTCTGTCTGTTTATTACCATGTGGCAAAATGCCATCAAAAATCAAAGAATGTGAGATTTGGAAGGGGCCTTAAAAATGACTTATCTTATTTCTTTTATAGAAGTTACTTAAGATTTGCTATGTTCTGTGATTTGCCAAGACTAAGTCAAGGCTATTCATTTTACCTTCCCTTTGTTATTTTTTACCTAAAGGGGTGAAGCATTTGCCTGGCTACTTTTGCAGAATCATTGGTTCAGAAAACTGGTAATTTCTTACCAAGTGGAATATATACCTATTCTATGACCTAGTACTTCTACTTCTAGGAATTCTCCCAGGGGGAGTGAAAATGCATACCCACAAAAGAATGTCCACCACAGCCCTACCCGCAACAGCCCTCCACGGAAGCCAACTTCATGCTCAGTGACAGGGGGCTGGATAAACATAGTGTGTCATATTTATCAGTCAACAGTGATTACTTTGGAGAACATCCTACTGAAGCTCTCCTGATGCAGCAATAAAGAAGAGAGAGAACCTTTTGGGGTTCATCCAGAGCCTTTGTAGTCTTGGCCATCTCACCTCATTTCTTCAGCTCATACACTCATTCTCTCTCTCTCTCTCTCTCTCTCCCCCTCCTTCCTTTCTTTCTTCCTTTCCTCCCTCCTTTCTACCTTATTTCTAAGACTTTTATGATACTATATTCTTTTTTTTTTGATACTATATTCTTGCTCTCTTTCTTCCTTTCCTCCCTCCTTTCTACCTTATTTCTGTTAAGACTTTTATGATACTATATTCTTTTTTTTTTGATACTATATTCTTGCTCCATTCTCCCTGTTGACTGACAAGCCCTGCAACCTATTTCACTGAACACTATAGTGTAGCTCAGATTCCAATCCTGGTGGTGGAAAAGAAAAAAGCTGAAACACTGAAGGGAGCTTTCATCTAGTTCACATAGCTGTCTACATATCTGAATGTGTGGGCTCCATTCACTTGGCCTTCTTTTCTTTCACTTTGGATGAGTTTCAGGGGCCAAGGGAGGTCTTTTTACTACAGTCATGAAGCCAATCACTTAGCTAGGCATGACAACTTATGCCTATAGTTCCAGCTACTTTGGAGGCTGAGGCAGGAAAATCACTTGAGCACAGGGAGACTGAGGCCAGCCTGAGAGCCACAGTCCTGTGTCCCACATCATCCATTGGATTTCCTTTCAGCCAGATATTCCAGTTTGCACAAATAGGCCTTATTACTTCCATCCTCAACATCCAACATCCTCCTCAGCAATTGCTCTCTGTCTCTGCCTGGAGGAGCCCTGAACTGATCCCAGGTAAACCAGCAGTCACGTTTCACCAAAGCCAGGCCTGGGTCTTGATAGGACTTCTGTATCCCTAACTCCAAAGACCATCTCTCAATCTTTTTTTTAACTTTTATGTGTATGAGTGTATTGTCTGCACGTGTGTAAGTGCACCCATGTTGGAGCTCAGAAGGCACCAGATTCCCTGGAACTGGAGTTATAGACATTGTTAGCTGCCATGTGGGTACTGGGAATCAAACCCAGGTCCTCTATGAGAGCAGTCAGTACTCTTAACCACTGGGCCATCTCTCCAGCCCCAGGCATCTCTCAATATTATCTCCCTCTGAACATCACAGCCGATAACATCCCCCTTCCTGAGGTGCTGAAATGCACTGGTGTCTGGAACACCACTCTCAACTCTCTCTTTCCTGTGCCAGTGTCTGGGGGCTCAGCGTGTGGAAGGCTTGTCTTTATACTCACTCCCTGCATGATCGCCTCCAGATTCATGACTAGCAACCAACACATCTCAGTCTCCAGCCAAGATCTCAAACCCACCTCCAGACTCCTGCAGCCACCTGCCTACGGAGCATCTCCACTTGGATGTGTGGAGGCAGCTCACCCTTAACCATTCCCTGCTGCCCCCTCCATCAAATCTGTTTCCCTCCCAGTAGCCCCCATTTTAGCAGTGCCTACTTCGTTCTGCAAGTTGTTCATGGCGTGTGCAAAGTCATCCCTGACTCCTGCCTTCCTCTCTCATCCCACATGGAATTCACTGGCAGGTTCTCCCAGCCTCCCCTTCAATACATGCCCAGCATTTTTGAGGTCTCATCGTTTGCACCTGCTGCCACTCCGTCTCCTGTAGAGGTTAGGGCAACTGCTTCCAATTTGTTTTCTTGGACCTCCTTGTAGCAGGAATCTTCTTAAAAGGACCTTGCAACTCTCCTGCTCAAAACAGGCCAACTGCTTCCTGACTTATTGTGAACAATGGTAAAGGTATTAAAAATGGGCAGACCTCTGTATTCTGTTCCACGCCACCTGTTTGATCACCCTTCCTACACTGTCTACTAGCTCCCTTTCTGGGTGCGGGCTTTTCCCTGGGTGGAAACACATCCAGGAGTCCCTGCCTGAAGCATTCTTCTAAATCTCTGCACATCCTTCAGGTCTCTGAGGTTAGCAGTCCCCTCCCCCTTCTTGTGCCAGTGTCTAGCATAGCACGTTCCTATACCTTCACTCTTCCTCTCCAACAGAATGCAAACTTTGCAATTTTGCAGGCAGCATAAGTACTGGATGAAGAGCAACAGAGGAACACTACGCGGCGCACTGAACGCAACTCTCCCCCCACCAACAATCCCCAACCAACTGGTTCCTTTTATGTCCTGTACCCAAAACATTACAGATAAAGTACATTGTCAACAAATTATCTCACAGGTTTCCAAACCACCATAAGCTGAACAGACAGTGTTGAATCAAACCACAAAGGAATTCCATCTTAACTTCACATGAAATCAAGCTGGAATCTTATGGCACCCGACATTGTTCATCCAGTTAACATCTGTCCATATGCTACCGTGATCATGAACTACTAAAAGAGGGAAAATGAGGTTCCAGCCAGAGGACATTTATGAAATGGTGAGGTATCTACCTTCAGAGCAGAGAACTTTCTGTGAACTTGGCTTCCCAAGTTTAAAAGTCTAGAGTGATCTAGAAAAGCTGAATGCCCAAAACAGCAAACATACAGATCAATTATTGGACTGCATTAATTAAAAGAACAACTGATTATAATAACTGCTATCTATCACTTAGATGACAACATAATCAGGGCCTGGGGTGATGTCTTAGTCAGTTAAAGTACTTGCTATGCAAGCATGAAAACCTGGGTTTGGAAGCATGATCCTGTAAACGCCCCCCCCACCACATACACACACACACTGTGGGGACCCAGGTGGCTTCTGCGGACTCACTGGTCAGTCTAACCAAAATGGCAAGATCCAGGTTCAGTGAGAGACAAATAAGGTGGAGAAGTAACTGGGAAGGCATTCCAACATCTACCTCTGGCTGCCACATGTACTTTCACACATGGACAAATGTGCATATATGATACACATTGTGTGTCTGTCTGTGTATACACACATATATGTATAGTATATATATATTTAAAGAAGACAGAATATATATATATATAAAACCATTAAAACCACTTGAAATGAGAACTCAGGTCAATCAGACAAGAGACAATGTCCTACAATTAGCACCACAGATCTTACAAATAAATAAATTTAAAGAAAAAAAAAAAACAAAACCAAACAAAAGTGCTTTCCCAGGCAGAGGAAAACAGGACAGGAAGGATAATTAAAGAACGGCGCCCAGAACTTGTGAGTGAACAATGAAGGAATTCAACACGTCATTTCTTTCATCTGTTACTTTACAGCTTGTAAATCACATCGGCATGCATGATTTCTTCCACCCTGAAAAAATTTGTATGGCAGCCACAACAGTGGAACTATATACTTTTTAATTTATTTGATAGAGAAAGAAATGAAGGTAAGATATTTTTCCATACAGGGTTCTACGGTCAATTGCATTTGGGAATTACAGCAAACTGGTCCCTTCTCTGAGGATCTCTTGATGTACAACAGTGTATCAGAAAACAGCCTCATCAAGGTTTCCTGGGCCCCTTGGAATACGACACTTTTATACTGTACTTTTGTTTTTGGTTTCATGCTTATTAACCTCCTTGAGTCCTATGCAGATCATCCTGGCCCATGTTTTCTCCAGTATTACATCATGGCCTCAAAAGACTTTGCAGAACTGAAACCCCAGTGGGTTTGTGATTTAAAATAAAATTTTTATGAAAATGGCAAGTTTGAACTAGTACAGTATGTACTGTAAAGCAGTCATTCTCCACACGTTAGTTTCCCTTTTCCATGCAAGGACTAGGGCTGGGCATTTCTCACAGGGAGCTCTGGGAGAGTCCATCTGGGGATGGGATGAGACTTAGTTCCCCGAAATGGAAATGGATATTCGGGGTGAGGATGCACAGGGACTTTGCAAACCCTAAGTGAAAGCATGGCACACATGCCATTAAAATAAACATGGCTCGATTCAGCCTGTGTCACAGCTCTTGATGTGAAGGGGAGCCAGGTGGGAAGAGGAGGGGTAGTGTTAGATGAGAACATTCGACAAGACTGAATCAACTCCCATGGCTGATGGTTTCCACAACTGAACAAATGGACACCGACCTCACTGGATAATTCAAGCTTACTAAACATGTGCAAAATTAATGTGATTCATCTTCCCTCCTGTTTTCCAAGTGACTTTGTGAAACCCAGGCATGGCGCCACCAGAAATAATAGAATGCAGTGTAAAATGTTTTCATTATTATAATGCAAAATGATCTCAGACAGCTCTTTGCCTGGCATCCTGAAGGACTGTTCCTGTTGATGAGTGGTAATATATGGGGTACATTATTTCTTTGGTATCACACAAATGGAACTTCTGAACTCATTATGGAGAAATTAAGTTATAAAATACCACCTCTAATAAAAGTGTGACTACAAGAAGCAGTTTTATTAAAATCACATGTGGCTTGACCTGTTAAATAATAATGTATTAATCCCTAAAGCTGTAAGCAGCTCATCCAGTTACTGTAATTACCACCTACTTCACTACTAATTGCTTCATCAGCTCTTACGTCTCCTGAAAGCATTGTGAAATGGTAGAACAGTAGTTCTTACTGTTACAGGTCTTCAAGTATGGGTAACTAAGAAGACCCTTGCAATAAAACCCTTTCTATTTCTGTTCTACTGTAGTCTTATTATTGATTAGCAATAAATTTATAGTTTGCAAAGTATTTTGGCAAAATTAAAGTGTTTAAAAGTAGAAAAAAAATCCATGCACCAAAATTGAGGGCCCTAGCAATGTTTCCCATATTTCTGCCAACATATTAACTAATACAGCAAAAAAAGGTCCTTGATGTGTCAGGTGTTGACTGATGAGTGCCCAGGGCTAAGACTCAAGCACGAAATTTTATTGCCGAAGACATTTTCATCTTCAGCCAAATCACCAGGGAAACCCTTTGTCATACAACTTTATTCTGCATGGAGACTCTGTGACAACACCGGCATCCTAAGGATTTCTTCAAGTCTTTCCTTCTGCCTGTCTGTGCCTGGAAATATTTACAACACTACAATTCATGCAGACACTCAGCTTAGCACTCAGAAACGACCCAGCCGGTTCATGTTTTAGCTCACCAGCAAGTTTAGGACAAGAGCCTAGAAGCTGCAGGCCTTTAATATCAATGACATAATGTACTTCCGAAAGTTTTAATACCCTCACTTCATATTAATGGAATGCTGGCATCTGGAACATGATGGGTCAAAGTTACTTTGTAAACATTCAAAGCTTTCTGTTTGGAGTGAACTGAAAGAAGAACGTGGGATAGAAGAGGCTGGAGAGAAAGTGAGTGAGGAGAAGTGGCAAGCACATAATGCATGCATGTTGGACTCCACCTTTCCAACTGTGTATGTGCGTGAGTGTTCCTACATGTGGAGGCCAGAGGTAGATACCAGGTGTCTTCCTCAGTCATTTCCCACCTCATTCATTCATTCATTCATTCATTCATTCATTTTTTTGAGACAAGGTCTCCCTGTAACCACAGCTGGCCTGGCGCTTGCTAGTTACTTAGACCAGGCTGGCCTCGGTGTCATAGAGATCTACCTGGCCCTGACTCCTGAGTGCTGGGATTAAAAGGGATGTGTCTCCAATACCTGGTGCCACCTTATATTTTGAGTCAGGATTTCTTAGTGAATCCGGAACTGACTGATTTGGCTATACAGCTGGCCAGTGAGTTCAGGGATCTGCCTGTCTCAGCTTTTCCAGTGCTGGGATTACAGACATGCGATACTGTACCTGGCGTTTACATGATTCAGGGGGATCGAAGTTAGGTGTTGACATTTAGGCAGCACTTTACTGACAGCCATCTCCCCAGTGCCCCTGAAAGTAGACTTTTAACTTTAGACTGTATTTACCTTGCTTGCTGTGGCACTTCCACCCGACCCCCAAGAAATAATTCTTGGCATTTTGTTCTTCTTTCATATACACCACATATGCCAAATCTCAGCCCTTCTCCAAGCCCAGAATCTCTGCTGCATCCCTGGAAGAGCCAGGTAGCTGACCTCTCCACTACTGCGGGCCCCTACAACTCTGCATTGTACATGTAATCTAAAACAATCCTTAAAAAAGCAAACGTGTTCACGCCTCTGCCCCCACACACGTGCCACTAAAGAAAACAAACGTCTTTACCACCAGCCATTGGGCCCCAGCTAGGGCGGCTTCTGCCTAGCACTCTGGCAGCACCTGGAACTGCTCTCCTTAGTCTAGGCACAATTAATCTCTCCACAGGCATTGCCCTCTGCTGCCTCAGGACATCTGCTCTGCCTTACTTTCCAGGCTCACTCCTAGGCTCCACTTACTTACTGCTTTCCTTCATGTGGTTAGCTCTGGCCACTCCTCAGCACTTTGTTCACCTCTCATGTGCTCTATTATGAGCTCTTCCGGGACAATATACCTACCTTTCCCCAAACTCACTATGGTTTACAGTGTACTACTACAACTGTTTAATAAGCTGTGTGTCATACTGCACTGTACATGGACATGAAACGTGTGTCTTCAGGCACCTTTGAACCACATGACAGAGCATCTGCTATAAATGCAAAATAGGCAATCTATCAGTCAGTGCTGGAGCCAGACAACCAGGCATTCACAATAGGTAGGGGGACTTTTAGTAATCTTTCCCATGGCCACCATGAAAGTCAAGCTGTCAGCCCCACAGGGAGGTTACCAGACAGGACACTGAACCACCAACTAACGGTTTATGGTGTCAGGTTTTTCTCCTCCGTGTAAGTTGAAGAACTGAAAAAGGTCACACCCATACCCATGCCCACACACCCTCCTGTATATGGTATGGGTGTGGCAAGCTCAAATCTTAGGACAACCACACAGCAATGATGTGAGCTGGGCCATGAATGAGAGAAGCTCTCCGAAATTCTGTCAGATTCCTACTATGAGAACAAGTGTCTCTTTCCCACAATGTAACTGTTAGTACAAATCCCTGGATAACTTTTTTGTTTTGCACATTTACTGTGTGTGTGTGTGTGTGTGTGTGTGTGTGTGTGTGTTTGTGTGGATGTGCATGAGGACGTTAGAGGACAACCTCAAATGTCCTTGTTTTTGTCTTGCTTGATACAAGATCTCATTGTTGCCATGTTCACCAGGAGAGCTGGCCTGCAAGCTTCTAGAGTCCTGCCTTCCCCTCCTATTTCCTTACAGGTGTGCTGCGATGACTGACAAACACAGCAGAATCTGGCTATTCTATGGGTTCTGGGGGATCTGAGCTCAGGTCCTCACACTTGTGCAGCAAACATTTTGCCCACTGAGCCATCTCCCAAGCCTGACTAATTCTTAACCTTGGGCTACAGTCACTTGCATCCATGCACCAGGGCCCATAGAGAGTGACAGCTACAAGGGCTTTAACAACTGACCAATTTCCTCTACTCAGAGGAAGGAGGGAAGGGAAGATGGTGATATGGACCCTCTTCCTATACCCAAGGGAAGGCCAGGCAGGGATACCATTTCTTCTATCAGCAGGATTGTGAGGTATAGGGTGAATGCACTTTAGATCTGAGAAGAGTGAGGCCCACAAACACAGCCCAAATAGCTAAGGGTGCAATGGGGTCCTGGCATAACTGCCTTGGCATGCTGGCTACTAAGTCTGAAAAGTAGCCTACATGGCTTCTTTCAGCCCTGACAATGTAAGGCCCACCTAACTTTGTAAAGTTGCTTCATAGATTTGTGGCAACAACCTGCCCTTGGCCCTTGGTTTTTCTTGGATATGGAAAAGAGTATAATTTATCAGAAGTATCTGATTGATTTCAGTCTAATTTTGATTTTCTTGGTCATCTAACATATTACCTGGGCCAGAGAATTCTATCAATGTGTCCATTTCTACTTTAATAAAGTTACTGAAAAATGGTAAGATGTGCACAGGACAGGCAAGTAGGGGAGAAAGGAAAGAAGTGAAGGAGTGGGTATCAATGTCCAGGAAATGGAACTAAATAATCTAGAGGAAACACAGAAAAATAAAGTGCTGTCTGTGAAGATCCATGGAGAGCATCAGAAAGACGGAAACCTCATCTTGCCCTGCACACCGAACTCTCGTTAGCTACAGGAATCTATTCCAGTGATAGAATTTGGGATTCTAATTCTGTCTGTCAATAATTTTTCACAGACTGTCAGCTGCAGGCCAAAGAAAGAGTCACTGTCTTTTATTTTAAATGTTCTGGCCATTAATTATGTCCCAGATGGCATATTTTCATATGGCAGGTAAACAGAAAAATATCATTCTTAGCTCTGGAGGGACATCAGGGTTACATGTAATTAGAACATTATTCTAGAAATGCAGTTTAAAATATTCTCAAAAGGACTGCGATAACAATATACAGTTTCAAAACACTAATCTTTAACCTACTGGCAGAAGATCAACCATTTTATTGAACAAGATTCTTATAAATTCCCAATTTTACATTTACATATAATCTTGGCCATTTATCAAGATTTCAAAGTTGTACGGTTTCTTTCCCATTTTACAGTCTGGTTATGGGGGGTTGGATTTATATAGAATACAATTTTATACTTATTCTTTAAATAACAAATCCAAACAATCACATCAATACTGACAATGAAATTGTTAATTTTAAGATGCGAAAAGGTAAAAAGTCCTTTCTGCTAAGTGCAAATGTTTACTGCTTAGTTTACTCAGCAGACAGAGATCAATACTTTCATAACAAAGGGATTTACAGAAGAGCACAGCTATGTGAAGAAAAGCTTGAAGCCATTGAAGGATAGCTATCTATGACTCTTAACAGAACTATGGTATATAAGGATCATGATACAGCACAAGAAGCTATTCCAATAATGCCCAGCCACGAGCACTGTGAAGATTCTCTTGACCAATGTCAAACACATGAACAATGATTTATAGAAAAGACTAGTGGATGTGATCCATTACTATGAAAAGATATGCCACACTGTGTTAAAAATGATAGTGACTCTTCATGTCCAGAGTGGAGTATACCAGGCATGGTGGTATACACCCATAATCCAGCATTGAGAAGGCTGGGCTGAAGCAAGAAGATCTCAAGTTTAAAGCCAGACTGTGCAAAAGAGGTGGATACTGAAAGGTTAAACATTATTTTCTAGAAAAAAAAGCAAAAACCAAAAAACAAAAAAATTATTTTCTAGGGTCTGAGGAGATGGCTTGGCAGGCGATGTGTGAGGATTGCAGTCTGGATCCTCAGAACTGACATAAAAGCCAGGTGGACATGGCAGGCTGCTTAATCCCAGTGTACAGGAGGCAGAGAGAGGGAATCCCCTTAGCAAGCTAGCCAGTTAGACCAGTAGAAACAGTAAACTCTGCATTCAGCAAGAGACCCTGCTCCTCCGATAATAAGGTAGAGAGCAACTGAGGAAAACCCTGGTCCTCCATATCACACACACACACACACACACACACACCTGCACAAACACATCACACCATACACAAAGACATGCAAAAAAATATTTCCTGTATGTGGCTAATGTTCATATATTAAAGAATTCATTAAATTAGTACACATCACTTTGTGTACAAAAGCATCATTTATAATAATGAATGCATTACTTAAAATACACATAGTAGACATTATCTAGGAAACTAGGCCAGGAGCCAGCATATGGGTCTCTTAAGAATTTAAATAACAACTTCTGTATCATATTCACTCTTACTCAGTAACTTAAAGCAATCCATATACAAAGTGGTCCATAGAGTGCCGTCTTTCTTGACTTCATCACCTTTGGAAAGATGGTCAATTTTTCTGTGTCTTAGTCTCCAAATATATATTACAGCAATACTTTAGGATTTACCTCATGACTGCTATGAACCCAAAGTTAGAAAATAAAAGAATAACCCCAAGAGCTCTGAGTGCTACATGCTAAGCTCTCACTAACCGTAAGGTGGGTGCTTCTTATCAGCACTTTACCATTACAGACCCTGGTAACAGTGTCTTATCAAGTACATGGTAAGACCGTGATTTTTTTAAAAATTATTTTAAATTGTGTAGGGGTGTGTGCGTGTGTGTGTGCGTGTGTGTGCGTGTGTGTGTGTGTGTGTGTGTGTGTGAGTGTAAGTGCCCAGGGAAACCAGAAGAGGGCACTGAGTCCCCTGGAGCTGTAGTTACAGGCGGTTGTGAGTGCTGTCTCCTCAACATGGGTACTGGGAACCAAAGTCAGACCCTTGGCAAGAGCAGCAACTGAGCCATTTCTCCAGCTGGGAAGTCCATGTTTTAAAACTGAGTTGTTACCTCACTGAAAATGTTTCTTTGTATTCTAAAGGACCTCAGTTTAAATACTCCCCTCCTACTCAGCAGATAGAAAAGAGTAATCACTGCATACAGTGTCTGGTACTTGGCTATATCCTTTATATGTATTCTTCCATTTTATTTTAATTAATAAATTTGGTATGTGTATGTAGTGTGCATGCATGGAGTGTGGTGTATTCACACATGCGTGCAAATTCATGAGCCCATGCATGAGTATGGGGGCCAGAGGAGGACGCTGGGTATCTTTCACTATCAGCCCCCACATTCCCTTGAGACAGGGTCTCTCACTAAATTGGGAGCTAGGCTGCCATCCAGCAAGCTCTAGAGATCCTCCTGTCCCCACCCTCCACAGCACAAGGGATACAAGCTCACATGCAGTCAAGTTCAGCTTTTTACATTGCTGACTGGGATTCAATCTCAGGTCCTCTTGCTTTTGGGGCAAGCACTCTTGCCTACTGAGCCACCTCCCCCAGTCCCTCCTTTTTTTTTCACAGCAGCCAAAGGATGCATAGGATCTCACAGATGTCACATGTTATAAACACTGATACATAATACAGGGTCATACAGCTAAAAAATGCTGAGCCTAGGCTCTAAAGCAGATGCTGTGGGTGTCCAAGGTCTGCAGCATTAACTGCCATGCAGTGTTATGATTATGCTAGATGGATCTGCAGAAAGAAGAAGAAAAGGAACTTCCAAGGAGAACAGTACAGTAATGCAGCAAGTGTTATGAGAAGGGTGAGCGTGGTTTCTCAGTGCCACTAATGAAAGTGATCTTTAGAAGCAAAGGTGTGTCTTATGGTAGGCTAAGTTTGGAAACACCAAACAAATAAGTTTTAATTCTTTCAAAACATCATTACAGTAGTCTACTTTTTTCATGAAATGACTCCAAAAATCCTGTATCCCTGACCTAGTTTTAAGCATAAAAAGTAAAATTAAAGACACTGTGTGAGAATATTTAATAGCTTTGATTTCTCGGCATCCTTCAGTTACCTGAGGGAATACTCTAGTAAACACCAGTGTATTGCAGAAGCTTTGGGATACAGAACAGTTTTTCCTTAAGCCATCAAATGCCATAGCCAATGGGTAAGAATCATGTTATAAGGTTTTACAAAATATCATGCCAGAGTTGCAAATTCAGTGGCTCTGAGCTAGCCAAGGTTGTCAAAAGTCACTTCTATACATCTCCTAAAGCCTATCCTAGAGAGCTCTTAAGAGGCAGAAGATTGAGTATGAAAGGTGATTTTACTTGCATGCTTTGTAGAAGTATTTTCCTGTTAAGATATCATAAAATATACCAGGAAAAGAAAGAATAATTATTTTTTGAAAACCCTGATCACCCAAACATTTCATTGTAGGCAAACAGCAATGACATTTTTTTTTCTTCAAAAGAGATTCTCTATCACACATGTAAAGACCTAAGAAAGTCACTGTATATTTCAAAAGTTGAAGATTGGAAATTACATTTTTTTTTTTTTTTGGTCTAATAGGATTATCCTCACAGATGATACAGTTGGGGGAAAAAAGTGGGAGAGAAACAATCTCATTCACTTCAGCTCCAAAACCAGAAATCACACGAGAGGTGGTGGCGGCGGCAGCAGCAGCAGCAGCAACAGCAAAGCATTTCCTAGCCCACTGAAACACAGCTCTGGTCCTGGGAGTTGTGATGTGGCTCCCCTTCTGACTTAAGGAATGAAAGCCTGTTTCCCAGTTGGGAAGGTGAAGAAAGGTAAAAGCCACATCAGGAATGCTGTGCTGGACTCCAGTAGAAGCCGCCACTGGGTGAGAACAGGTGTCGGAAGTCTGTCTCTTTATCCTGAAATCCAAGTTGGTTCGATAACTGAAATGTAACTGTTTGCAGCTGAGTCAAGATCTCCTCTGCGGCTCTTTTTGCCCTGGTCAATCCCATCCCGTTCAGCAGAATCAAACCCTTCCACCTTTAGGTGCCCACTGAACCCCACACATGTCCACCATAGCCCCTTCCCCAAACTGTATTAAGTGTATTTAATATGTTTTTTCCCTCCTTTACCTTGTATGCTATGGAGGTATGGTTCAAAGCTTTTTCTAGCTTCAGAGGTTTCTACAGACATGACACACGTTACATGATGCTTCTGAATACTGTCACAAAATGCACTATGGTAGTGAAAAATTGTGCGTAAGATACTCTACCAAGAAATCAAAACACACGAATATTCACATTGAAAAATACGATGCTAAACATCAGTGCTACTAGGAAAATGCAAGTCAAAACCACAAGGATATATTATCACAACCTAGGATGCTATAATCAAAAAGTCAGCTAATGGGGTGAGGGAGATGGCCCAGTGGATAAAGTGCTTGCTGAGTAAGCATGAGGACCTGATTTTAGATCCTCACCAGCCACATAAAAAGCCAGGTGTAGTGGTGTGCACCAACACTCCCGGGGCCAGGGAAGAAGAGAGGAGCACTTACCTGGAGCTCCCTGCCCAGACAGCCTAGCCAACTGCAAGCTCCAAGGTCAGTGAGAGACTATGTTTCAAACAATGAAGTGGACAACAATGAGGAAGAAGCGGACAATGATGAGAAAGCTGATTTCTGGCCTCTATATGTATACACACATGCACACACCCACAAGAACACATACACATGAACGGACACCCCCCCACCCCATCACACACACAAAGTCAGCTAACGTAGATCTTCAACATCGCTGGTGGGAGTGTGAGATGGTGGCAGGTGGTTGGGAAAACAGTCTGGCAGTTTCTTCAATGATGGAACACAGTTATTGCATTAGCCAGCATTAACACCTCTAGGTATATCCCCCAGATAAGTGAAAGCACGTTCACATAAATACATGTGTGCAAGTGCAACATTACTCTTAATTATGACAAAGTAGACATAAACAAAATACCCATCAATTATGAGTAGGTAAATGAAACATGGCATTGCCACACAATGGGAGTCCTAAAAAGAAAAGAAACGCTAACAGTACGCTAAACATGGACGTACACTGAGAGCACCACCCTCAGAGAAAGGAGCCAGGTGCAAAAGGCCATATGTGGCATGATTCCATTTATATGAAATGCTGAGGACGGCCAAAATATGAACAGAGGATGGATTAGTGGTTGCTGTGGCTGGGGGAAGAGAGATTTGTGGCGAGGCAAAGGGGTTATGAGGTTGCTTTTGAGCGCAATAAAACATCGTGTAATTCATTGCGGTGACAGACGCTAATTCTATGAATATATGAAAAGCCACTGAACTGTACATTTGCAAAAGTACCTTTATAAGGTATGTGAATTGTATCTTAAGAAAACTATCAAAACAAGCGTATTTCCTCATGAGCGCACACAGGCAGGAACAGGAAGGCACAGAACTACCTGCTTGCGTCTGCGTGGAGGGCCTATGAATCACTTCTTTAGCTACTTTTTCAAAGATTCATCATTTCAGGGAAACCAAGGCAACACTGACAGTTAAATGGGTGAAGAGGCTGACTTATCAAATGCTGCCCGACTCCGCGCCTTCTAGGCACACAGCCATGTTGTTTGTCCTCACTCATCCATGTGACAAAGTCAAGTGTTGTTATGCGCCTGCAGTGTAGACACAGCTGTTGACATCTGAAAACTCAGATTAGTTGAGTCTCTAGCTTGTTTGAGGAAGCAAAACGGGCAGACAGTGAAGGAGGGAGGCAAACGGACGGCTGAAACAAACAACGAAGGTTCATCTCCTCTGAGGTTAAATGGCAAATTCAGTCGTCCTTCTTTTACTTCCTCCCAGAGAACTAAATGTACCTGGAGTACATTCAGAAGACTTGGAACAAAGAGCTTCTGTAATTCACACTTTACTGTTGAAAACCAAGTACTGTTTATAATTTCTGAGCTTTGCTTAACCTATTAAGAACAGGAAATTTAAAAAAAATGTGAAATAATTTGTCCAAATGACAAAGGATAAGAACATTAGTTATGGCACCTGACTTTAGATTTTGTACATTTACAGACTCCTGTCACATATAGGATTCATTTTTCTCTTCCCAATGGATGTTCTAGAAAATGACTCAATTCTGAGACTTTTACATCAGTAAGGAAAACCCACTTAAATATTTCCTTCAAAACATCAGAATTGTGTGAGCTTTGTTAATCGAAGATTTAAAGAACCTCATTTTTATTTTTAATTTATTTTTGAAACATCAATGCAGATTAAAAACTAAGGTTTCCACTCTTATTAACAATTAAGGCAAAAACCATAACGAAATGCAGATTAGAAGTGCCCTGGCGAATCACAAAGACAAACACTCAGCCCAGTCTGAGTGAAGACTGAGAATTAAATTACTCTCCTTCTGAGATATGCATCTTATTTCTTCAACACCCAAACAACCTGGATAACTTCTTTCTACAAATCAATTAACAAAACTGTAAAAGAAAAAGCACATTCAAAGAGGGGAATCTTATCCGTATTTAAAAAAGAAATGTTGTACATGGAAGCTATAGTTTTATAAATCCTAAGAGATACTTAAAATCAGAGCTGCTAAAAGACACATTAAAAAGAAGAAAGAACAATTCCAACTTGCTTACGTAAGAGACACAAAAAGGAAGAAAACGAATTTGAATGTCTTGCTGGCAATATTTTGCAAATCAAGAAGGAAAGGTAGAATCCCAGGGTAGAATCCCATCTCTCTTAGCTCTTAGAGGATAGCTATTTTTCTAAAGGGTGAACACAGCACATTTCTCTGCCAAACTCAATGTGAAAATTCTCTGCAGAAAAAAAAAAAAAAGCACCCAATTATCTTCACAAACCATATCCCATTTTCACTGGAAACCATCCCTCTAAAACTTGCTTAAAGTAAAACTTTCTGAGACAAAAGGAGATTTTAATATGGGGGAAAACTATTGATGTACAATAGCAAAGCAAATTCATAATTTATCAGTATCAAAAGTAGATGACAACACAAGTCAAGGACTTCTATTTAGGAAAAACATAACAAAAACACATCCTGATGTTTAAAACTCTTTAAATTCCACTCCCTCTGAAGGAAAGCTTAGAATTAGGTCTTCTTCATAACAAGAAACATAGCTGTAGTGTGCTTTGTAAATTACACTCATGCAATTATCTTATTAATTCTGAAAATAATTAATTCACTCTCTCCCTCAGGCACAGTTTGGAAGGATGTAATAACTCTAACACCAAACTAAATTAAGACAGGTGGGCACACGCATTCCCTAAGAGCAGAGGCATGTCTTTAACTCACTGTGGTTATTTTCAAAATTCTTTATCTGTAGACATGTCAACAGGTTGACGGGGATAAACAGACTCCTGTAGTCTCACTACCACCTTTCAGTAACAATGGAAGTTTCAATGAAGACTCTACAGTTACATAGCTAAAGATACTTTGGGCATTTTTGTTCCTACTCATAATGCTGTTGCGCTACTGTCAACAATGATCAAACATGGCACTTAGTGGGTTCTACACAAGTGCGCCTTGCTACTGTTAAAGGTGATGCCAAAGTTTTCTTCTAAGAAAAAACTTTTACAAAGAGACAGGAAGGAAAGCAAGACGCACGGGTGTGAAGAGTGAGGACTAAATTAAGAACTCCACGGCAGCACTGATACAGTCTTGAAAAGCTTTAGAAATATTTTTATCTCAAAACAGAAAGCAGTGAGTTTTTCATAATACATATTTCATTCATGGTTTTAATATTCATATCCAACACACACAATTTACGAACAAAAATGTTGCCTCTGGAATTTGTTTAGATTTGATTTACTTGAAGCATCTTTATTAGATAAATTAATTTTTTATTGTCACATATCAAGACAGTCTTGTGAGCATGAATTTTTACTATGAAATGGTTTAAATATTTAAATGCTAGATGCACCGGTGTTTCTACTACTGAGAAATCATGTTTTTCCTTATGTATTTATCAAACTTACTTTTCAGGTGATGTCAAGCAAAGCAGGCATGCTTGGAGAACAATCAGAAGCAAGCACTTTTATTTCCTCTTCCCAGGTTAAAAGCTGTTCTGTGTTTAATGACAGGACTTAACTCATTGACTGACTTTCGCCAACTTTTCA
>NW_008339381.1:1461286-1463657 GCF_000622305.1 Nannospalax galili
GGGAGGGGGAGGGGAGGGGGAGGCGGAGGAGGAGCTGCTAACATAGACTGCAAGACAGTTTTGACTAATCAAAAATCACATGCTTGGCCAAGAGGGGGAATAAAGAAAATAAAAATTCTTTTTCATGTCGAAGAGATGAAATGACTGCCGTGCTGTTGAGACAGATTTCCTAACACTGACGCTCAACATACTTGTATTATATTCTACCTCATTGTGAGGTATATTTTTAACCCCAAAACTATGGAAACTGTGGGTGGTGACAAGGATCAGGTAATATAACAGATATTTCAGAGTCAGCAATGAAGGCTTTGTAAATGGAAGCCTAAAGACCCTTAAATAGCTATGACACCGGCACTTAAACTATGGAGTCTGTACTGCAGGCATCGCTTGGAAATGAGAAGACATGAAGGAAAAACAGAGAAACAACTGAGAAATGCGTATGGAAAAGGAGAGCAAGCCATCTCCCATTCAGAATCAGGTCACGAGTGAAAGGAGATGGCTCAGGAAGTGTGCTCTGAAGCTCTAAGGGGACAATAAAGCTATGGAGAATAGATTCACTTCACTCAAGACAGCCAAGTACCTGTCTGAAAACAGAAGCCACTTCCAAACACTGACAAACTTCATGGGATGTTGGGGATGTTCTGTATCTTTCGTGTTGGTTACAGATTTCATAAGACATGGGGAGGGGCTGGTAGCAAGATGGTTCAGCAGGTAAAATCACTTGCTGCCAAACCTGACCACCAGAATTCAATCCTGGGCCCAGACGATGGAAGGAGAAAAGTGACTTCTCCGCCTAAGTCGTCCTCTGCCTTCCAAACTCACACCATGGCAAAGGCGTGCACACACATACAAACACACAAAAAATTCAAATTAAAAAAAAAAAAAACAACAAAAAGAAACAAAATCTCAGGGGAAAAATATACACACATAGGTATATACAAATCCACACAAACACTTATGCTCCAAGAATTGTAAGTATACAAATTGTACTTTCATTAAAAACTCATAAGCTTGGGGCTAGAGAGATGGCTCAGTGGTTAAGAACATTGGCTGTTCTTGCAGAAGATCTGGGTTCGAATCCCAGCACCCACATGGCAGCTAACAACTGTCCGTAACTCCAGTTCCAGGGGATCCAACAACATCTTCTGTCCTCCATGGGCACTGCATAACATGGGTGCACTTACCTACATGCAGGCAATACACGCATACACATAAAAAGAAATAAATAAAATTTTTTAAAAAGTAAAAAGAAACTCATAAACTTAAGCATTTGGCATGTTTTTGCTAATGGATTAGATGTAAAGTTAAGAATTTTCTGTTAATTACATTTTGTATAAATTTTTATCTAGAAGAAAAGTAGGAAAAGAGCAGAGATAAACCCTGAAACTTGGAATCACTATTAGAAAAGAAATCCTCATAACTGTTAAGTGGTAACAAGAAAGAGGAGAAAAGGACAGGGGTTGTTCTTGTATTTGTAAACTGTGATGCACATTGCCTGGTTTAGATAAACAAGCTTACAGGTTAGAGTGGGACATTAACAGTTTCTACATTTTAAAGTTGATAAAATATACAGAATTCAAGGATGTGACAAAGGATACACAATTAGGAAAGCTGGGATACAAACAGATCTCACACTCCTACATGAGATTCATCACCCAAACCAATACTCCATGTGTATTATGTGAATAAAACATAAAAATAAAAGCCATTGTGAGCCCTGCACCGTAGTAACACGCTTTCTCTCCTTGCGCCCACACAGGACAGAAGGAGAATCAATGTGTGGCAGAAACAGAAACAATTAAGAACCTTTTTTCCAAACCTTCATTGATTCATTGCTTTCACTGACTCATTGTTTTCAAAGGTGCCACACATGATAACTGCATTTAAACATCTACACGAGCTAAGTACTTAGTGTACTGAGGACTCCTTGATGACAAATATTGGGGATAATATAATTTTGTTACACAATTTTTGTTATGATTTGGTTGAAGTTAATTATACTTGATTTCAGAAGAGCATAAAGAGGTTGTGTTAGATAAGGCGGTATTGCTTGTGAACTGACAATAGCAATACAATTTTAAAAGTGTGTGTGTATGTGTGTGTGTGTGTGTGTGTGTGTGTGTGAGAGAGAGAGAGAGAGAGAGAGAGAGAGAGAGAGAGAGAGAAAGAGAGAGAGAGAATGTAGGTGTGTGGGTGCACGTGTCTCTGTGGCAGCCAGAAGACAGTGTCAGGTATTTCCCTCAAGTATTCTCTAAAAGCATAAAGAGGTTGTGTTAGATAAGGCGGTATTGCTTGTGAACTGACAACAGCAATACAATTTTAAAAGTGTGTGTGTGTGTGTGTGTGTGAGAGAGAGAGAGAGAGAGAGAGA
>NW_008339381.1:1463688-1463867 GCF_000622305.1 Nannospalax galili
TAGGTGTGTGGGCGCACGTGACTCTGTGGCAGCCAGAAGACAGTGTCAGGTATTTCCCTCAAGTATTCTCTAATTTACTTTTAAGACAGGACCTCTCACTGAACTGCACGTTCACTGGCTGGTGAGCAAGCCCCAGGGGTTCCTGTCTTTGCTTCCTCCCGACCTCCAGTGCTGGGGTT
>NW_008339381.1:1464442-1468591 GCF_000622305.1 Nannospalax galili
TAACCACATTAAGAAAAACTGGAGCTGGCTGGGCATGGCGGCACACACCTTTAATCCCAGCACTTGAGAAGCAGAGGCAGGCAGATCTCTGTGCACACACCAGGCACACATGTAGTGCACATCATACACGCAGACAAAACACACACAAAATGAAAAGAAATATTAGAAATAATTTTAAAAGGAATGGGCACGTCTTCAGAGTGTGAGTTCAAACTCAGAGACTGCAGTTCAAAACTAGACTCTTTCTCTCAGAAGTTGCATTAATAACAAAGGCAAAGAACTTAAAACTTCGGTCTCTGATTTATAAAATAGGAATGATTATGTTTTCTGTTTGCCTGAAAATTTACATTAAGGGCTTATCAATGCATATGGCATTCAATAAGTGTTCAATGACTGTATAAGACATTGTATGTTTACACAGCAATACAGAATTAATTATCAGCTGTAAGATAATTACACTGAATACCACTGGGCTAAACGTACAAAAGCATGTTTACTTTTTCCCTAAAATTTTTCTAATTGTGAAGGTTTATTTGAACACTTACAAGGTGTTTGCAAAATGACAAATTATTAGATAAAAATGAAAATTAACAACTTGTCCCAAATTGGAGAGAAACTTAAAAATTCTGGAAGCATAAAGAAAAACTGAAACTCACAATCTTTCAGGAAACTATTATTACTGTTTGAGGAATATTCTTTAAATTTTTTCTTTTCTATACAAATTTGCATTTAGGAATAGTTACATAATCTGCCTTTAAATTTTTGTTATGAAAATTGTCAAAGCCAGTAGGCAGCATGTAACAGTCCAGCTTTACTTGGTAGCATCCTCATTCACTCATAGCCCTGCACCATGGTTTACCTCCTCCATCCTGAACTACTGGGTACTCTGCTGTTATTACAAATGAGATTAAGTTTTATTGGCTTGTTTGATAAGAGGATTATTTTATGTACAAAAGAAAACGAGCATTAGCTAAAGAATTGTGTTTTAACTTAAAGTGGCTGTCAGTGGCTACACAGTAAAATTGTATAAAATCAAAGTACTTAAACTACTAATTTTTAGTGTCAAATTACTTTCCATGACACATCCTTGACCAACTGTGTGAACATAAACACCGACACATTCACACAATCATATATTGGGAAAAATTTATCTAACAGAACTAAATGTGCTTCCATAAGCACCTCCATAAATATGGTATAAATGTAAAAAACCAGCCGCTTTAGGCTGGGGAGATGGCTCAGTTGGTAAACTGCTTGGTGTGTAAGCATGAGTATCAGAGTTTGGATCCCAGCACCTACATAAAAAGCCATGTGCAGAAGCAGGTGCTTGCAATGTCAGTTGTGGAAAAACAGGAGGAAGCCTGGGGTGAGGTGGCCAGCTAATCTAGACAAGTAGGTGAGCTCCAGCTTTGGCCAGTTCTTGTATAAAAAAATGAGGTAGAGAGTAAAGAGGAAGACACTCAACATCAATCTCTGACCTTTACACACATGTGCACACACCCATGCAGTCACACATGTGTGAGAACACACATGAACATGTATACATGTACAAAGTGCATTTAACAAAGATCAGAAATATTACTCAAAGTTTTAAAGAAAACAGGTTTTGAAATGTGTTGCTTAATGTTTTTAAAAACCCATCATTTCTTATACTATTTAATCAACAAAATTTGTAATGAGTAGAAACAAAATAAAAGCCAGAGAGCTTAGCAGCTGACAGTGATTCGCTATGATCATATAAATGAAGAGCCATACACCATAATTTCTAGGGGAAAAAAAGAGAGTTATCGTTAAATGCTAGAAGTATGCAAATATGGCATAGCTTTAAATGCTCAGAAAATTGGTCCTTTATTCCACAGAGATTTTTTTCTGTCAGTGTAACAAGCTGCAAACAAAGTGTGAATGACAAGTGCACACACTTAGCTGATGAAGAACACAGAGCCCAACAGCAACCACATTAATCTCTCAGAGAGGTTACGTGACTTCCAGGAAGAAATATTGATTCAAATCTAGTTCCCTGCTCAACGTCTGACAAGTATTCAAAACCAAAGCTGGGAAATCTCGTCCCCAAATGGTAACTTCTAAGGCTTTCTTTAGCTTTCCTGGCTAATTAGGGAACTTCACTTGAATATCTACTTTCGCTCAAGCATTAAGAATTTTTAATAAGCAGTCTGTTAGGTAATAACAGCACAGATGTGTGTCTGCACCAGATATTGGAAGTTATTTGGAAACTAAGAATTTAAAATCAGGCACTATTATCTTTATAGACAATGTCCAAGTTTGATTTTTAGCCCCCACTCCATTTTTTAAAATCTTTTTGAGACAGGGTCTCTCTGTAGCCCCAGCTGGCCTGAAACTGTTATGTAGACCAGGTTGGCCTCCATCTCACAAAAATCTGCCTGCCTCAGCCTCCAGAGTGCTGGGATTAAAGGCATATGCTACCATGCCTGGCTCCCTACCTCCCATTTTTAAACTATTACCATAACAGCTCTATTAGAGCCAAGAAAAAGTACTACTGTTTGTTAGATCTTATTCCTCTACCTGTGTGTGTGTGTGTGTGTGTGTGTACACACACATTTGCATGAGTTCTGAATATTCTTCTTATTCTCCCCCTACTGTTTTCTGCAACTGCCTCAGAGAGGTTATCTCTCTAGAAAATTCCACATCCATGACACCGAGTCCTATGGTCCTTCCCTATGGTCCATGACAAGGTGCAACTTATCCCATTGGGGATTCTTCTAGAAGATAAGTGGGTTTTGTGGCATAATTGCTCTTGCTCTCAAACTCAAAGCATTTAATAGTTTGTGTCTTTTCCTGCATGCCAACAACAGTATGTCTCGTTGCTACGCTATGTCCTCCAAAGGCCCCTGGTGTTAAAGTCTTGGCTCCCAGCCCATGGTGCTACTAGGAGATGGTCAAAGCTTCAAGATGGAGGCCAGAGGGAAGTTAAGTCACTGGGACATGACCTGTGAATGGGAGAGAGACTAGAACCCTTGACCTTTCTTCCTCATTTTTGCTCCCTTGGCCACGAGGTAAGCTGTTTGACTCCACCATGGGCTGTCACAATGTGCCTCATGGCAACACGGCTATTGAACCAGGGTCTGAAATCTCCAAAATTGAGAGAAAAATAACTTTTCTTCTCTATAAGGTGCTAATCTCTGGTATTTGTTAGACTGATAAAACTAACGCTGTGGCTTCATTTTCTATGAAAAATCTGTTAATGTGAATTATAACAGATATAAAGCCAGATATATCTAGAGTTCAACTTTCTTTTTTTATGTTTTATTATTATTTTTATTTTATGTGCATTAGTGTTATGCCTGCATGTAAGTAAGTGCACCCGTGTCATGCAATGCCTGCAGAGGACACAAGAGGCTGTCGGATCCCCTGGAACTGGAGTTATGGACGGTTGTTACCTGCCATGTGGGTGCTGGGATTCGAACCCAGGTCTTCTGCAAGAACAGTCAGTGTTCTTAATTGCTGAGCCTTCTCTCCAGCCCAAGTTCAATTTTCTTATGGGTCACAATCTCATAAGAGTTTGCTTAACTGAATGAGGAGGAGGAGTCACAAAATCTGTCAACAGTAAGATGTTTCTAAACAACCAAAAGTTAATCCAAAATCAAATGCACAATGTCTCCAAGGTATTGTCTCATGTAACTTGACTGCAGCCTCGATTCTGAACACACACATGCACACTTTACAGTGCACATCTGGTTATGGCGCACACCAGAAAACACTGCCTGTAACACCAGAGTTCAGATTCCAGACCATCATATGTGATGAACTGCAGTGTTGTTCCCTGCACACAGAAGTTCTCAGCTCCTACAGAAATATACTGACTAGTTAATTACGTAAAATCAAGATTTACTGTTCTCCTAGCATCGTTCCTCAGTATCAAACTGGTTGTGTTAGAATGCTTGATTTTTAAAAAAACTGCTGTTTGAGCAGACTCCAATCTTATCTAAAGGAATATTGACAACTGGTTGCTGCTAGATGAGGAAGAGCTGATCTTCCTAAAACAAGGATCTCTAGATAGGCTGACTAGATTCAGCAGATGGACAAGCAATGGGGAATGGCTGGGGGTGTTAACAACACAGTGGACAATAATAGGGATGACAGAGTATATGGGCTCCAGTATGTGGCAGGGGG
>NW_008339381.1:1469189-1498123 GCF_000622305.1 Nannospalax galili
AAATCTACCTGATGACTTTATATCCATGCTCAGGTGCCAAGGATCTCAGAAAGTAACCGAGTGTGACTAGTAATAATCAGATATATAGAGATTAGAAATGCATGTGCAAACATCTTAATGTCAATTGCATTGAAAATGAATTTTTCTGTATGAAACTGTTTATTTTAATAATGAAATGGAGATCTTTTTTAAAGGTTAAAACCTCATTTAATGTTATGTCTTATAAGGTTTATACTGAGTACAATGTTGTATAACTGTAATAATTCAACTGTAAACCTAAAAATTTACAGGCAATTTTGAAAGAGATGCATCTTAGCTCAGGAAATTGTTATTGAACATGTCAATGCTGTTGTAATCAAATGCTTCTTCTAAGTATGTGGCTGTTAAATAAATAATTTTTAAAAATTGCTGTTTGAGTTCTATTTTTAAAAAAATTCAATGAATCTTGGCTTGGGATTAGGACAGAATTACAGCAATTTCTGAGATGATCCTAAGAGTATTTTTTATCATTTTCTACACTCTATTTATGCAATGCGGAATTCTCAGCATTGATAATTATCAAATCAGAGGATTGATCATCTCTGAAAAATGTTGAAGATACTAATACACTGTTTGAGTTCTATTTTTAAAAAAATTCAATGAATCTTGGCTTGGGATTAGGACAGAATTACAGCAATTTCTGAGATGATCCTAAGAGTATTTTTTATCATTTTCTACACTCTATTTATGCAATGCGGAATTCTCAGCATTGATAATTATCAAATCAGAGGATTGATCATCTCTGAAAAATGTTGAAGATACTAATACATCCTGTGATATAAAATATTCAGCCAAACTGGGTGTGGTGGTTCACACCTTTAATCCCAGCACATGGGAGGCAGAGGCAAGAGGATCTCTGTGAGATGGAGGCCAACCTGGTCTACATCGCAAGTTCCAGGCCAGCTGGGGGCTACAGAGAGATCCTGTCTAAAAAGACCAAAAAAAAAAAAAAAAAAAAATTTCAGTCAAGATTTTTTTTTTAAATGTACAAACAAACAAGCACCTCTCATTAGTATGTGAATTCACTTTGGTCTTTAACAAGTGGTAAAATTTTATGTAAACTAAAGAATTGTTTTAAAATAAAATTGTTTATCATTAAATGTTGGATCTGTATTCCTGTTTTATATACCTATATAACCAAGGTCACGTAAAAGTTTCTCAGATGAAAAGGTGTCATGAATTGAAAAGGCTTAAGAAGTTCTGTTATAGGGGACTATTTCTTTCAGTTTCCTTTGGACTAGTCTAACCTCAGGGGTTGGTATAAAAACCAAAACATTAAAACAAACAAAACAAAAATCACAAAGCCAGCCATGGGGGTGCATATGTATAGTCACAGAACTCAGAATATTGAGCCAGAAGGATTGTGAATTTGACGTTAAGTCTAGGTAGGCTACATAGCGAATTTCAGGCCTGTCTACCTGTCTATAAAAAAAAAATCATATAGTAATAAACAAAGAACCCTGGATGCACATGTGTGCACACAGACACACACACTTTTGTCAAAGTTTCACCAGACTTAGCTTAAAACATAGATGCTTGATTTTTTTTTTTTTTTTTTTTTTTTGTTAAATTACCTCTTTGTGCAGTAGCGGCACTTTTATCTTGGGGAGTAATCAACAGCTATCTACTTGAACTTAAAGCCTGCTTAGTGGGAGGGAACTCATGTGTGGCTGTAAACAAAGTCAAATACATGTAGTCAAACCCTAAATCTGTCATAACCCTAGACCAATGTAATTTCTTACTTTATGCTAAATATGGATCCTTATAGTTACAGACAAGTATATCTGATACCATTTATCAAAGAAGCTTCTTTTGGCAACAGATGAAGACCATTACATAGTTCCATAACTGGTCACACACAGAGAATAAGTGTCTGTGAGATGCTCAGCCCTAAGTGACACATCTACAATGGAGCTTCTACACCTAAGGCTCACAGAACATAGTCGAACAGGGGGTAGAGAGAATATTAATGCATCTCTCAACTCTCACCAGCAAAGCTTTCTCATGCAACAGAGGGTACCTAACACAGAAGGTCACAACTAGCCAGAGTGTAGAGAATAAGAGACTGCAGAGTGTGTGTTCCTGGATAGAATTCCTATATAAAACCTCACCCACCCATGGCTCAGGGACCACCGTGGAAAAGGGAGTGGAAAGATTGTAAGAGTCATGGGTGGTACATGACCTAAAGAAAAGTCTTCCAGGCTGCTGGGAAGTTGGTCATAAGAACTTACAGTAATGGTCACAGCATGCACACAACCCATTCAAACTCAGTCAGACAAAAGTCCATAACAGAACCGGGGAAATGGGCAGGAAGCCCTAACCTTAGCCAAGGAACTACTGGTAGCCAATCACTGCTGGGTAAGAGAGAGTTGGTCTTCTTTAAGGGAGTGATGCTGGACAGGTTGAACAGGCTCCAATGAATGAACTCACACGGAGGGACATCTGGGTATGCAAACTTGACTCGACAGGCCTTAACATAAGGGAGAGAATACATGAAACCTGGTTGGGGGGTACAGATAGGAGAGGGGATCTAAGTATGATTAGGATGTATTGTATGAAATGTACAAAAATTCAATAAAAATATATATCAAAGAAAATAAATAAATAAATAAATAAAAAATAAATAATAACCTACTTGAGTTTAATGTAATCTAGAATTTAGAATGTATTTGTCTACATGGGTAGCTAAAGTGAATAAAATTAAGAGAACATGAATGTTCTTGTAGCCCCACAGCCTCATTAACAAATGATGCTATTCAAACTAATTCTGCCACTGGGTAGGTATAAAACAATTACCAGTATGGTTTTATTGTATGCTGTCCTGTTTAGTAGTACAGTGGACTGTTATTTTTTTTCCTGAAAATTAGCCATTCACGGAGTTGAGGGGTACAGATAGGAGAGGGGATCTAAGTATGATTAGGATGTATTGTACGAAATGTACAAAAATTCAATAAAAATATATATCAAAGAAAATAAATAAATCTCTCTGTGCAGAGGCCTGGAATTAGTCGTGCCCTGATCAATTTTGCTTATTCTGAAACCAAATATGAGTGACCATAGCCCAGGAACATAACTCAGGTTACCCCAAATTCCATGTTCCAACATGGAAGCTTTTTTTTCCTGAAAATTAGCCATTCATGGTTCCTTTGTAAAAAAAAAAAAAAGTTTGTGCAAATGTTGTACCAATTTTTATTTAACTTATAGCACAACAGCCCTTCCTTATCCAAGACTCCAGTGGATGGCTAAAAACATGAAATGCCAATGTATAAGCATATATACTCTTCCTATAAATACATACATACCTATGGTAAAGTTTAATTTATAGATGAGGCACCATGAGTGATTAACAATCACGACAGCGATTATAACGTGCTGAGATGTGATATGAATGTACTCTCTTCTCCCCTCTCAGAATATCATGCTATGCACACACATTTCTTTTAAGAAATGAGAAGATATGATGCCTAAGTAATGAGATGGAGTCAGAAGGGTGGTGCAGGCATTCTGCTGCAGTTAGGCTATTGTGTAAAGGTTAACTTGTGCACAAGTACCGTGTAGCCTGACAGTTCTCTGATAACCAATATGGTGCTAAGTGGCTAACAAGTGTTTAGTATATACATTATGGATATGCCAGACAAAGGGATGATTCACATCCTGGGCAGGACAGAGTGACATTTCAGCACGCTACTCAGAACAGCATGCAATTTAAGACTAATGAGTTCTTTCTGGAATCTTCCATTTAATATTTTTGGACCACAGTTGACTCATGCTGCTTTGTGCTGTGAGAAAATAAATCTGTGATAACAGGGTGTAGTGCTTTTTAGTCTTTAGATGGCATATTACCATGGATAGTAACATATATTGTGGTCTTCTTTGTCCAATTGCAGCCTAACTTTAATTTACTGATGATATCTTTGGATGAAGAGAAAATATATTGTAATGTTATTTAATTTATAGATGTTTCCTTAAAAGGTTTTCTTTGTTGTCTTCAGACTAAGAAATCTCATTTTTTTCTAGTTTTTATTGAGTTTTTGTGCAGTTCATACATCTTAACCATATTACACCCCCTCCCCCATTTGCACCCCCATAGTCCCTCCACCAGGTTTTAAGCATTCTGTCATATATGTTAAGGCCAATTAAGTCAAGTTTGTGTCCCCAGAAGTCCCTCAGTGTGAATTCATATACTGGAGCCTGGTCAACCTATAGATAGGTTGACAATTCTCCCTCAATTTGGGGTAAGAAATCTTTTTCCAATATGAGGTCAAAAAGATATTATTGGGGCTGGGGATGCAGCTCTGCAGCACAGCACCTGCCCAGCACAGCCAAGGTACTTAACCTCGGATTCCAGAGATACATCAGGCCTATTGTCTTTACTGGTCATACACCCAGCAATGTCAACAAAACAAAACAAAGACTTTTTCTCTTTGATTTTTTGAAAGTTTTATAGTTTTCTTTTCCTTTAAAAGTTTTCTGTTCATGATGTAAACATTCAAATGTTTACTATACCCAGAACCTTTCTATGTGTCATGAGCCACGTTCCATGTGACATGACCCAGGTTTCTCTTTATTTCTCCACATGTGCAGTCTTGCAACTGTATCCTTTATCAGTTTATCTTCTCCCCACGGGTCTTCCTCACTTACACTGTCATAAAAGGGGTTGGCAAGTTGGAACACTGAGCTTTCTGTGCTGTGCCACTGGTCCTTTATCTATACTCATTTTAGGAACTACTGTACTACACTGTCTTAATTACTATAGCTTTGTAAGAGACCTTGGTGACCTCAAAGTAAGACATTCCATCTCTCCTGTTCTGGGTCTCCCTCAAGGTCTTGGTTATTGCTGATTCTTCACTCTTTCAAAACACTGTAGAACTGATGTGCCAATTCCTACAGTTCCTCGTGTTCTCCTTTTATCGTCTCTTCTTTTGCCTTTGGTCCTAAAGCTACAACACAATTGGTCCAAGTATCTATCTATCTATGCTGCTTGCTATACACTGTACATCCTCTGAGGGTTCCAGTTTTTAACATTTCTGGAAAGGTTAAGACTTTAAGCCTTAACCAAATGGCCTTTGCTGCTAGAGAATAATTATGCAAGGGACTGTCAATCCTGTATGCTTTACAAGCAAGGCACTGACCACAATAGTTCTAAAATAACTTTCTAAGGGTGTCTGGGAAGATACAGATGACTGCTCTCTGGAGCAGAGGGCAGATTTGATCACTATCTAGGATGGTAAGGATAATGGCTCCCTCTGGATTCAAATGCATACCTGTTTATAGTTCATTTTGGTTTCCTAAAACTCAAGCATCTTTGGACACAGCTCAAATTCTCTGCATGGCCAGCGTCCACTGGGGGCCACTCTGTGTCACTTCGCACAGGGATCCAGCCTGACCATGAACTCCATGTGTTTTGTTGGGCTTCAAGAAATAAAGTCTTCTGTGTTTGACTCAGGAGTGTCATGTCTTAGAATAGTATCCATAAACTGTGGCAGGCAAATTTATTGGCATGAGAGTAGCGTAAAGTCTCAGCCCATTCACTGTTCTTTATAACTCCTATTTTCAATACTGCAACGCTATGGAATTTTAAGCAGACACATGCGAACACTTTTCAGGCTATCGTCCCTATGCTTCAATTTCTCTTTAGTACTTCCTCGCTCATGTCTTGTCGCTTCATGTTGTATAGTTTTCTCATGATCTTCCAGAGCATCCTCTCTGCTGCTGCATGCAAACCTACATGTAACTTATGAGTATTTAATTGGCATGGGTGATGGTTAATTGCCACTATCAACTTGACTAGATTTCAAATCACCATGGAAACACACATGCAAACATATATATGAGGCTGTGTCTAGAAAGGTTAAACCAAAGGAAGATTTACTCTGAACACGGGCTAGGGTTCTGGGCTGAATGAAAAGGGGGACGCGAGCTAATCGCCAGAATTTTTCTCTTTCTTCCTGATTGTGGATCAATGTGATCAGCTGGTTCATGCTCCCCAGCCATGACTATCTAGTGGCTGTACTGTCAACTGTGAGTAAAATAACCTCTTCTTTTTTTTTTCTTAAGTTGCTTTTGTCACAGCAAAGAGAGAAATAATTACTATACTATTATTAGAATTTTCAATTACTGTAATTTTATTTCTTTAAAAAATTCTGGAGGCTGGTAAAGTTACAAATTGGTGTATCCAGTATGAAAACCAGTATGGAGAATTTTCAAAAAACTAAAAATAGACCTACCATATGACCCAGATATAATCACTCCTTGACATATACCCAAAGGACTTGCTACCTTAGTACACAGATACTTGCTCAACCATGGTTACTGCTGTTCTTTTCACAATAGCTGGGAAATGGAAACAACATAAATGTCCCTTATCTGATGAATGGATAATAAAAATATGCTGTATTTACACAATGGAGTTCTAGTCAGCTGTAATGAAAAATGAATCCTGAAATCTGAAAGTAAAAGGATGGAGCTAGAAACTGTCATACCGAGTGAAGTAACCCAGACTCAGAAAAACAAGTGATACATGTTCACTCTCTTTTGTTGGTCCTAGTTGCAAATCTTTGGGTCTGAGTACATATCCTAAAGTAACTGCAGGAGTCAGGGAAATAGAAAGGTTAGGGGGCATGTATGAGGGGGATATGGGGGAAATGAGGAGCATTTTAACTGGGGAGGAAGGATGGATGGTTTCACAGGGAGTGAGAGAGGAAAGAGAGATAATAGTGTTTAGATAGCATGAAAAACTAGAGAAATGTATTATTCCACAAGCCCACTGAAAAATACATACATAAAGTGTACATAAATGCACATATGTAGTTGAAGACTATTTAACAAAAACCTTGCCAGGCAAGGGATACCTTCCTTGGAATTGTTGGTTATGGTAGTCCAAGAGCCCCCAAACAGCACAGGCTATTGCCACAGTCCTTTGATGGCCTTCTAGAACTTGAAGGTAGGACCCTACTGCTGAAGACGCAGCATACTTTGGACATAGGAGTTGGAGAAATTGAGCTGAAAATGACCTAGAAGACTCCAGCCTGAAGACTAGCTCTCATAATATCACAAGGTACTATGAAAGCTGCCAATCAGTGGTCCTACCCAGCTGTAAAGCCTATGAGCTATAATAGGGATTGGCCCAGCAAACTGTCTCTATTGGTGCAATAGTGGTACTTTTCATCTTGGGGGTAATCAACAGCTGTGGAACTGGACTTGAGGACTGATCCACAGGGGAGAAATCATGCACAGCACTGTAAACATAGCCAAGTACACGTGGTTAGAGAAATCATGGATCCTAGACAGGAACCTACTGCTGGCACTTTACTAGACCAGTATAATTTCTTACTATATTCTAAGTATGAATCCTTACAGTCACAGAAAAGTACAGCTCTTACCCCTCAGCAAAGCATATTTTTGCAACATATGCAGACAATTACAATATTCTACAACTGGTCAAAATGTAGATAATAAGTAAATGTGATGTGTCCAGCCCTAACTGATGCATCTACAGTTCAGTTTCTACACCTAAGGCTCAGGAAACATAATGGAAGAGGGGATGGAAAAATAAAAGTCAGAGGAACAAGATAGCTGCTACTAGTCAATGCATTCTAGACATGATTAAGCAAACTGCACCTATGAAATCTCTTAAAGTATAACAGCCTAACAAGATATGCACAATGCCAAAGCCTGCTAGCATGGCAATGTGGTTGGAGGAATTTTCATGGGGTGCCACCTCTAGAGGAAGAGCTATAGGTAATCAATAGATTCTAAGGAGGACAAAATCAGTTTTCTCTAGGGACTAGCTAGCTCCCTGATAGGTTACCTAATCCCAAGTTATCAGTCCCAAACACAAGCACCACTAAATGGATCCAGGGCTTGCTCTATCTATCTATCTATCTATCTATCTATCTATCTATCTATCTATCTATGCATCATCTATCATCTATCTATCATCTATCTATCTATCTATCTATCATCTATATTCTATCTAAATATATACATAAATAAATGTCTGTATGTACATTATTATAAAGAAAGGGACAAGAAATTGGGAAGGTGTAAGGGGACACGGCAAAAGCTGGAGGGGAATGGGAAGAGGTAGAAATGATACAAATACAATATTCAAGTATGAAATTCTTAAAAACATAAATACACACACATAAAATTCGGTCATTTTGATGGTCTAATTCCTGACCTAATCTCTTTCTTGATACATTTTTCATGCCTATTTAGGATTAGGCATCTCAGGGCCATAAGGCATAGGTGATCTAAATTTGTTGTTTACTGTTTCTGTTGAACCTTTCAAAATTTAGCTCATTTTACTGCATGCTTGGAGAGCTTCTGGTATTTGGTCATGGTGACTCCACATTAACTGTAGGAATTCGAAACCTAGTGGACTGTTAAATCTTTTCTCCAGACAGGACTTCTGCTCAGCCCTACCAGGTGTCAGAGGGTTTTACCATATTGCTACCTGTGAATTTCAGGCTAGGATTTCCATAACCAACAAGCAGCATGGAATTATACCCCATATCCACCACAAATAAGTTCACAGTTAAAAATATAAAATATGAATATTATAATGTATACTTTTTTCTTTATATAAAGAAACAAAAAGCCCCAAATACATTCCCTCATGTGCTCACTTTGTTGGTGGGCTGCTTTCACAGACCTTTCACTGACAGTATGCCCCCTTTGAATGCTCTAGTTTTGTAACTTGGTGCATGCTAGGCTGTTCAACTCTATCAGGAACCTAGGCCTACTCATCATATCCCTACCATCCAACTAAATAATGCTATTGTTTCTGGACAGCCCTGGAGTTTAGCACATACCTTTGATTTCCAAAGATCCTAAAGTCTTTTGGCACATGAGGAGTTTGCTTATTCTTTTGCATGGGAAGAGGTAGCAACAAGCTTAAAAAATATACATTTCGGGGCTGGATAGATGGCTCAGCGGTTAAGAGCACTGACTGCTCTTGCAGGGGACCCAGGTTCAATTCCCAATACCCACATGGCAGTTAAGAACCTTCCTTAACTCCAGTTACAGGGGAATCTGAAGCCTTCTTCTGATCTCCATGGCATTGCATGACACAGTGCACTCACATGCATGCAGGTAATAAAAATATATATACATTTCTCTGACTTGTCCTACATTAAGCCATTCATCTAGCAAGTAGTCTATTAGAATATTTGATGCCCACAAACCATCATTTCTATGTTTTCTTTTTTGTTGTTTAGATACCCACAAAATGAACATCTTCCCCTTTCTGCAAGAGTCTCTTAGAGTTGTTAAAAGTAGTTGGGTGGGGCTGGAGAGATGATAGCAGTTAAGAATGCTGGCTGCTCTTGCAGAGGATGCTTGGTTTGATTTCTAGAACCCACATGGCAGCTAACAACCGTCTATAACGCCAGTTCTAGGGGATCCGACACCCTCTTCTGACCTCTGTGGGTAATGCATGACATGGGTACACTTACATACATGCAGACGATACACGCATATACATAAAATAAAAATAATTACAAACTTTTTTTGTACTTTGAGACTTTTATTGTCCTTATCAGAGCCAGACTGAGATTTTTTGCCACTGTTTATAAAATGTGTGCCCAGAAGAAAAAAATTAAGTACTTGGATGGGACAAACTTAGCAAGTCTTTCTGAGAAAACTGGGGAATTTTTTAAATGAATTTCTGATTAACTGAAATATGAGAAAAGTCTCAGGACTCAGTGTTTACTTAAGACATAATACATTACACATGCATGACCTAAAGTTTCATAGGTAACTCAGTTTCTTACTGAGTCCATAAAGATCTGTCTATTGTCACTTTCCCCACAGAATTATAATGTGACCTCGTGACTGTCCTTGACATGCACCTTTAGCGTCCCCAAGGCCTTAGCTGACATGAGTGTTTTAATTTTGGCAAATTTTAATCATATCTTTAGAAGCATATTTTGGTGATTTCAAACCCCATTTTTTAGATACCTAAGAATATCTGAATATAGAGAAATAGAGAATATGGAGCAGAGAACAGGAAAGCAGAACCAGTGAGCGAGAAAGTGGTTGAAGCCCTATTTCTGCTTAAACCAAAGACATTTACAAATGTCAGTCAGATACTGCGATAGTACATATGCCAATTCATACAGACTTATTTTAATTGAAGAAAAAATTGGGTTACATTTTTTTCTTGTCATCTTAAAATTAAAACACAACATAATGAAGAAATCAAGCACAAGCCATTAACTATTCTGCAAAGTTAAAGATGAGATTATGGTTGCTTATAATCCATGAATAAGAAGTTGACTGTAGTAATAATAATTTTGGAGGACATCACTCAGTGATCCTTCAGGAAAAAATAACTCATGTAAGTCTGAAAGGATCAGAGCATGTTTGCTTGGTGTGAACAGAAAGGAGCGGGAAACGATGATGTTTCAGAAGTCAGCTCAGGCTTCACACTGCTGCTTCTGCCTTCACGATGCCTGAACTCCTTTAAATATCCTTCAACCAGATTTATGTGTGCAATAGCAGCCTTGCAGACACAGTAATGTTGTGAGAAAGTTATTCAGGACAGTCCATTCAAAGCCTTCCGTTCCTATACACGGGGTGCTATGTGTTCAAGCACGCCAGGCAGAGGGGTCATTAGTGATGCTCGGCTTGTTCTGCCTCCTCCATGCCTCAGAATGAAGAGAAGAGCCTTTATTCTGGGAAGATGAAGGGACTGAACATAAAGATGGATTATTATTTAAGGTCATAATTTGCTTATTTGGGTATCTACATTCTTCAATTGAACAAGCTGAATCAAATCTCTTTGAACATTTCCTCCTAATGCTCTTGATAATGGGTTAAAAATCTTCTTCAATTAAACCTCAAACCCACTCCATGGAATAAGCTCAGGACCATTATCTGCTCACTGTATAGTGCAGAAGGCTCTGCAGGGTGGGCGGCTACAACGACAGCCAGAAAGGCCACAGGGAGAGCCACTCACGGTGCAGAACAACTACCTGTGTCATCAGTGGGCAAAGGTCACCACTGACCTTTCTTAGTTTCCCACGTGGTTGCAGCAAAATACAGAAGAAGCCGGACTCCACCATGTACACCCCACAAATGGCTGTGACGACAATCTTTTCACTTTAACCTCAAAGACAAAGCTGCAGCCTCGCCAGAGCTCCTAAAACAGGTGAAATCAACCCTTTTCAGATTCTCCCTCAGGGACAGGCCATCCTCGGAACCACGCAGTTACTGCCGCTAAGAGACTGCCAGGTGGTAGTCAGGTCTCCTTTAGAGGTGATAGGCAAAGGGGTACATTCAAAGGAGAGGAGTTCAACTGCTCTTTGCCCCCAGGAATCACAGAGGAGACTGGGGTTAAACATGCCTCCATGAACACTGTTTATGGTGCCAACACTGACCTTTCGTTTATTGAGAATTTTATAGAAACCACTAAAATATATTGCTCAGAAGCATTGAACGCAGTGCCTTTAAAACATGACTCTGTTTTATACGGAAGAAAGGCTTCATTTGAATCTTAGATATTTATAAGGTCCCCAGGGAAACTGTAGAGACTCCAGTGTGGATCGTCCCTTCAGAGTGCTCTCACCTGCTGCTATAGCTACTGGCCCCAGGAGGGACTCTGGTGGAAATGCTCACATGCTCTGATGGGGGACAGTGTTGGGGGGGTCTGCACACTGCCTGATGGTGGGGTTAGCTCCAGGAGGGACTCAGTTGGAACTGCCCACATGCTCTGATGGAGGATGGGGAGAGGCTGTGCATGCAGCATGATGATGGGGTTAGAGGGACTCAGATGGAACTGCCCACATTCTCTGATGTGGGGGGGAGTTGTGCACACAGCATGATGATGGGGTTAGAGGGACTCAGATGGAACTGTCCACATGCTCTGATGGGGGAGGGGGGGCTATGCACCAAGTCTGATGGTGGGATTAGTTCCAGGATGGTCAGCCATTCCAAGCACGAGTCCTGGCTATGTGGACAGCCATCCTCTGGAAGGTTAATAATGACCAAGAGACCAAACCAAGGGGAGCAAAGTAGTGATATATACTGGTCCAAATGTCACACCTTAGTTTCTAAAACACCACATATGGAGTTCAATGTACATGTCTGGTGAATAAGCCAGACTTTTAAACAGACTGAGGACTAAGCTTCAAGCCAGGGGAGCTGGTTAGTCCACTATCCTGGCTGGGTAACCCTGTGGAGGTCACTCCCCTACACAAAGAGGAGTCACCAACTGCGCCATCTGAGCATTTCTGAATGCTGCTGTACTCTAGTTATTCCAGTTTATCCATTTTGTCTAATTCCTTATCAGTTTAGAAACACATTCTTGGAGATAAACACTAGTTTACCAGACTCCCTTTCCTAAACCCTAGCCCATACTTTTGGTGGCATCCCATGATATCACAACTAGTATGTATTAAATGATTATTTATCACAACTAATATGTATTAAATGATTCTACATGCCCAACTCAATAATTGGTGATATATATGCATTATTTTATTAAAATTTGAATTTATTATTTTTATTTTATATGTATCAGTGTATTGCACACATTTATGTAAGTGTACCCATGTTATGCAATGTCTGTGGAGGTCAGAAGAGGGCGTTGGATGCCCTGGAACTGGAGCTACCAACAGTTGTCAGCTACCATGTAGGTGCTAGAAAGCGAACCCAGATCATCTGCAAGAACAGCCAGTGCTCTTAACCCCTGAGCCACCTCTCCAGCCCCTATACGCATCATTTCACATACACCTCCTTGATAACATTATAAGGTAGGCACCATTATCCAATTTTAGAATGAGATAACTGATGTTCAAAATGTTATGATAGGGGACTGGGGAGATGAATTGATAGATGAATGCTTTCTGCACAAGCATGATGACCTGAGTTTGAATGCCCAGTGCATTCATGTAAAAAGGGAGGTGTGGCCATGTGCACACATGTAACCCTAGTGCTGTGCTGCTGTGTAGGGTGGAAACAGGAGATCACTGGGGCTTGCTGGCTGTCAGCATAGTTCCAAGTTTAATCAGAGACCCTGTCCCAAGGGAATAATGCACAGTAATAGAAGACACCAGACATCCTTCTCTGGCCTCTGCACATGCGTGCATAGGAATGTGTACCAGAACACATACACACATGTGCATACAACACACACACACACACACACACACACACGAGTTGAATAACAAATAATAACTGGTGGGTTCAGAACAGGAATCGAAGGCAGATTTGCTTTAGAATTCAACAACCAATATTGTTACGTGGTCTGACCAGATTACCATAGAGCTTAACACTTAATATGTAAGGACAACACAGTGCTCCAAAAAAACACCTACGTTTTCACACCAAAGAACTCATGTCTTATCTAAATTTTTAGGTAAGACATCCAAATACTAATCATAATAGTTTTTCTCCTTAAAGATTTTTGTCTAAGGCTTATACTTTAAGGATGAAAAACTGATTTTTTTTTCTATAGAGATAGACTATTTTCCCACATCTAAATAAAAGATCATATTAGACAAGATGGAAACGATGAAATATGCATTTAGGAGATACTGGTATTGAGACATTTCACAGATCTACATTGTAAAATTTCTGAAAATATCTGGTACCATGCCATTATAAAATGGACAATATACTGAATCATGGAACATGAACTCAACAGCTCATCTAGGCAGCGACACACATACGAATAATTTTAATAAATATGCAAAGCTGATATTCTGCCACATAAAACAGCTAGTCAATTGTGAACCTGAAATACATTTTCAGACTGTAATGTGCCCTTGGAATTAAATAGTTAATTGTCACAAGGTGCGTCTATGCACAGAAACTGTGGTGATGGGCACATGCCGGAGCCTTTCCTACTAGCCCATGCTTGAGTTGGCACTCCATAATCACTGGATCACCATGTCTCTGGGTCTGTCTTGATCTCAAGGAAGAAACTGATAGTTATCTAGGGTGAAACATATACGGGCTTTTGGTCTAGTACAGAACCTGAAATCACCTCGGGTAAAGCATTATATTTTCTAAGACTCACTTTTCTAACTATCATCACTGTAAGAAATGAAAGGTAAAGAATAAAACTTAACAGCACAGACACCTGTGTGTAGAATGTCTTATGGTCTTAAGCAAAGTTAGCTGTAATTCTCTATACTATAATTACATAAGCATGCTGGGGATTTGAACTCAGGTCCTCATGCTTAGCAAAGGACATGAATTAGTGAGCACATTCTGTGTAGTTTCTCCACCTAATGCTCAAAACAATGTAATCATTACAGTGATATAATCAATGAGACTAAAAGTACTGTAAAATATGCTATCATTTCCTCCACTTTCCACATGAAATCACATACTTAATGAGCCTGCAAGGTGTCAAGCATTATGAATTAGCAAAAATGATGAATCAAAAGAGATCACCTGAGCCCCTTGACGCTTATCATCTAGTGAAACAAATATTAATGACAAATGACAACTTATTCAAGCGCTAGGAGAGGTATCGAGTATCCCGATGACAGGTAGACTAAGCCTGCATTCCAAGTGAGGGCATCTGGGTTTGAATTCTGGTTCTTCCATATATTAATTATAACTCTCGGCAAATCTCTCGATTCCCATGTATCTCAGATTTTCCTTCTGTAAAAAGAAGATAAGGGGCTGGGAAGATGGCTCAGTGGCCCAGTGGGTAAGAGTACTTGCTTGCTCTGTAAGCATGATCACCTAAATTCAAATCCCTAACAGTCAGTACAGGGAGCTAGGGGTGGGGGATGGAAACAGGAGAATCCCAGCAGCTCATTGGGCCAGACCCTTCTCTGAAAGGCATCGAGCTTCTGTTTCAGTGAGAGACCCAGTCTCAAGGTAATGCAGACAGAAGACAATGATGTCTCCTGGTTTGGCCCCCATATGCCCCCCTGCCCCCAGGCATGAACCAAAGACACCCACACCCACACCCACGCACGCACACACGCATGCATGCACGCACGTGCGCACACACACACTGAAACACCAGACATACATACCAAACACACATATGCACACACGCACACACATGCACACATACAAACACACCAGACACACAAAAGGGGATAAGCAGCATCCACCTAAAAGTTATGATGATTAAATAACAAGTGACCGATAGATACTAGCTGCGGGGTTGTTTGCAGTTACTACAATTATTTGAGCTTGATGAGGGGAGAGGTGGGACAGTGTTCGGGCTCGTCTCAGACAAGCAGGGAGCTCTGACTACAGAGCAGGGAGAATGAAGTAGGCAACAGAGGGAAGAGATCCAGGTAGAAGATCATTTCAGGCAGAGGAAAGTAGACTTGAAAGAGTCCTGTGACCAAATATGGTGTTACATTGCTAGGTTCCCTTAAATCAGCTGGTTTACCACTCTGGAATTCAGGTTTATTATCTGGAAAGTAAGGAGAGAAACTGAACTATGTCTATTGTTTCATGATCTTTTTAGATCTAAAAACATTGAATATAAAAAGTTTGAAACAGAAGTTAGGCATGGTGGTGTGTGCTCTGGAGGCAGGGGCAAGCTGATCTCTGTGAGATCGAGGCCAGCTTGGTCCACGTAGTGACCTCCAGGCTGTTGGGACTAGGGAGACCCAGTCCAAAAAAAAAAAGTTTGAAACAGACCTTAATTAACACACTAAATCGTCCAACAGAAAAAATTTCAGAAGATTCCTCTTTTTCCTCCTTCCCCTCCCTGTGTTCTCCCTCTTTAAGCACCTTTTCTCTATCTGTAAATAAAAGGAGCCACACTGTGTGACCTCATTTTCTGTCTTTGATGGTGGTTTACACTTCTCCAACTGTGCTGCTGATTGGTCATTTCAGGAATATTTCCATCTACAGGAGGCCACAGGCAGAGATTGGAATTTTGTACTGCTGGGTGTGACTATTTAGACAAACTTCAGTGCTATGTGGTGCTGGTGCTAGCAGAGTTCATTTTCAAAAAGCAAACTGTTAGACCTGAGCTCTGCAGAATGTGGCCCCGACGCTGCTACCAGCTGAGGACTCTAAAATAAGATCCTCCTGCTGAAAAGCTGTGATTCAAACACAGGCCCACCCTACTCCTATAGGTAAGTGGGCTTCTCTTGTGGGGTCTTCTGGCAATTAGCGTCTTCTTTCATATCTTTTTCAAAGTATACAGCTTTTTAATCATTTTCACTAAGCTTTACATTGGGGTTTCCACCAGCTGCTGAACTTCCAGTGTTGGCTGTTAACCCATCCAAGGGCACAAATGTCTTCTTCCCAGAGTACCAGAAAAAAAGACACCTCTGCCTATCAGTGACACTGTCACTGAAAAGGACACCTCATCTCCTCCTCCTGACTTTTATTACACATCCAATGCCAGAGCAAAGCCCAAGTGCTGGTGTTTAACAGCACCTAGAATTAGTTCACAGACTGACCGAAAGGTCTTTAGAAAATTGTTAATGCAGAAACTCAAATCTGGTCAAAGTGAGAATGAGGAGTGTGTAGAGTGCCAAGCCACAGATGAGACATCTACCTCACACCACCAACCCAAGGCTCAGGGTCCATCATGGAATTGGGGGGCAGAAAGATTGCAACAGCCAGAGGAGGGCCAGAGCAAAACATGTCTCCTGGACATGACAGCACAGCCGCACTCAGGAATCACAGCAGCTGTGGCCGCTTGCACAGGACCTGCATGAGGTCAGGCCAGTGAACATTCTAGCACAGAGTGGGGAGGGGCTCTACCCAGCAGCCTCCACCTCTGACTGAGGGAAGAGCTATAGACAGGTGATGGCTATTTTGGGAGGAAGAGTCAGTTTTGTAAAGGGTGTGGCTCCTGTAGGACGATCCCACTCCAGTGGTTGGCCCCACACCCATAAGTATATGTGCAGCAAACTGGACTTGATGAATTATTTTAAAAAGAAAAGGACACAAAGCTGGAGGTGGTAAGGAGGTGAGGGTGGATCTAGGAGGAGTTTGGGGAAGGAGTGCATTGGATATGATCAAAATACATTTTATGAAATTCTCAATTAATAATACATTTTATGAAATTCTCAATTAATAAAACATATGGAGTTTGTCTCAAGTGCTGCCTGGGTCTACCTTTCAGCCTCCACTCAGGCCTATGTAATACAGATCTATGCAATTTTTAAAAATTATTTTTATTTTATGTGTATGCGTGTATTGCCTGCATATAGGTAATTGCACCCGTGTTGTGCAGTGCCCGTGGAGGACAGAAGAGGCTGTCGGATCCCCTGGAACTGGAGTTACGGACAGTTGTTAGCTGCTATGTGGGTGCTGGGATTCGAACCCAGGTCTTCTGCAAGAACAACCTGTGTTCTTAACTGCTGAGCCATCTCTCCAGCACCTCAAATTTGTTTTTTAAAGCTGATTAGGATGAGTGTCTGTTTCCAAGATTAGTTAAGGAGGTAAAACTGACCTTACTCCAAGTTATGGAAGAAAGCACAGGGTTCATTGATTCGACTTGGTACCCAGAAGGCGAAGAAATAACATCCAGTGTTCACTGAGCTTGCTGTGCATTCTAAAGACGTTTTTGTAACCCATGGTAAGATCCACAATGAGGCACTCAATTCTGACAGACAAGAATCTCAAAGTAAGTAGGTAGCAATGTATACATGTGGGCACGGCTGATGGACTGAGACCCTAACTTTTCCGAGCATGAGGCTCAGAGGTGAGGATAATTTCTGGCTACATCACAATGTGTGGCTGGAAGTCTGGTGTCTAGTCAAAGCTGATGTTCCTCAGAAGCCAAGGCCAAAACAAAGCCAAGCTCTGATTCCATCATACTGGCTCTCTATAGCTCAGGTCCACAGAACCACTTCTCAACAAGAGCTTAAAGGTGTTCAGAAACCGCTAATCCCGGGTGCATGCAACTAAGTTCGACCTCACGTTCACGTTCTGTACTCCTCAGCTGCCCAGCTCCCCATCTTCTTGTGCTCTTGGAGCTCAGTGAGCACCCTGGGCAGCCCCAGATGGAGGGTGTTATTTGTTTATTTTCTAAAAACTCCACCTTGAACTGAACTGAAAGAACTTTCAGAGCTTGAGGGAAAACTGTGGCGGAGGACATGGGGTCTGAATAGTCTCATTTTTTTCTTTTAAAATCCATTATTATGATGAGGACTTTACAGACACCCCCTCTCTTATTTGTCACCATGAGTCTAAGATCCAGGCTCTGCTCCTATTCTCACGACACTGTAAATGCTTTAAGCTGTTCTGGGTAGAATTTTAGTAAAATATGAAAGTAGAAATGACAGCGCGAGTCGCTGCTGACCTGTTCACCAGGACAAATGTATTTCATTTATATTCATTGCTATAGTCCTCAGTTCCCTTAGAAGCAATACTTAGAAATTATATTAGTTAATTAATTAAATTTTAGGAACATAATCACATATAAAATTGTAATCCTTTAATATCATCAAATATTAAGTATTAAAATTCTTGATCCTCAAATTTTCAAGCCCTTGTTTAATTTGCATAAAGTTTTCTAACAAAATATTTGAAATGCTTTAGTACAGAAATCTGATTATTATTGATAGCTAAACTGAGCTTTGGGCCAATGGGAACCTTTTCAATTGGCACCATGGGTTGTTTTGACACAATCTCACAGAGCTTCCTTGCTCTCTGAATGACAAGATGTTTCAGGATCTGTCGAATATTCTCCTGACAAGGCCTGGTGTTAACCATTTCTTCAAAGATTAATGTCACAGTTTGGTTTTGTAAACTTGACATAAACCTAGACATATGTGGGAAGAGGGAAAGTTGATTGCGGAATCTCCTCCATCAGCCTGGCCCATGGGCATGTCGTGGGGCATTTTCTTGATTGCTGATTGATATGTGGGCCCAGCACACTGTGGGCAATGCCAACCCTGGCCAGGGGCGTCTGGATGTATAAGGGACGTAGCTGAGCAAGCACAGGGTTGCACGTCAGAAAGCACTGTTCCTCTGTGGTTTCTGCTTCAAGCTACTGCACAGTTCCTGCCCTGGCCTCCCCTGACGAGGTAAGCTGACAGCACCTTTCCTCCCCCAGGTTGCTTCCAGTCAGTGTTTTATCATGGCCACAGAGAAGCAAGCTAGGATTACCAAAGAGTTCCTTTAGTGTGGATTATATTTACATGCATCCAAGAACCAAGGGTGGTTGTTGCTATTATGTTGGTCATTTTTTTTAAGGCTCCTTTGATGGAAAAGACAATATTTTGACTAAGATGAAGAAATACATTATGAATTATTCTAATATTTCCAATTTAAATTTAGGATTAAAAGACATTAATTTTTTTAAATTAAAAAAACTTGGGGGTCTTTTTGAGACACGGTCTCTCCGTAGCCCTAGCTATCCTGGAACTCTTTAATCAAAGTTAATACTTTTTTTTTTTTTTTTTTTTTTTTTTTATACCAAGCATCTTCCACCAAGAACTATTGGCTAAAAAAAAAAACATGGGGGGGTTTTTTGGACACGGTTTCCCCCTTGCCCTATCTTTCCTGGAACTCTTTTAAAAAAAATTATTTTTTTTTTTTTTTTTTTTTTTTTTTTTGAGAAACGGTCTTCCTGTAGCCCCACCTGGCCTGGAACTCACTGCATAGACCAGGCTGGCCTCGATCTCACAGATATCCACCTGCCTCTGCCTACTGAGTGCTGAGATTAAAGGGAGGTACCACCATGTCTGGTTCTATTTTTAAAATTTATGAGATTAACTTAACTACTTCTTCATACTCTAGTATAATGAGCATGTAATCATTTGAAAAATATATTATTATAAATAATATGTCAAAATCAGAGGCTTTTTTGTCAAAAAATGTTTTCATTATTAGTATTCCAGTATAGCCTACCAGAACACACACTTGGATTACTATATTTTCAAGTTATTTGAAACAAGTTTTTAAGCTGTTACCCAAAAGTGCATAAATCATGTATGTTTATTTAATAAGCAGCAGCAATCATATAACCTTTACTAGATCCAGAAAGAGAATGAGGCAGACTTCCTCTCCAAATCACTATGGCTTCTACAGTCCATATCCCGATTTGTGAATTATATAAAAAACTTGAGTCACAAAAGATTAAGTCATAGCATGTAAGATAAAGAAATAAATAAGGAACTTTAAATCAAAGTAACAGACTATCTCGGATGAAACACGGAGGCAAATAGAATTAAAGCAATGAACAGAAACATTAAATGTATATAATTAGGCCCAAGTTAAAAGGCAGAATATGTGAGATGAGATTTTAAAAAAAGGAACAAATTGCAAGCTGCGTACAGGAAATCCACTTTACATATAAAAATATAGTTACATTAATTACTAAGTTGTCCAGCCTGGCCTTGAATTCACTCTGTAGCCCAGGCTGGTGTTGAGCTTGCAATCCTCCTGCATCAGCATCCCAAGTAGCTAAGATTACAGGGCTGTGCCACAAGGCCCAGCCAGCACAGCAGTTGAGGTCTGGAAAAGCCTGCTCCTCACAGATGAGGTGTGCTGCCGCCTCATGTGACAGAAGAGCAGACAAGCTCCTTCAGGCATCCTTTCTGAGGACACTGATGGCGGTCCTCAGAGGTCTGCCTTTGCCACTGATACATCCCTCAAAAGGCCTTCTCCTAGCATCATAATTTTGGGGGTCAGAATTTCAACATATAAATTTGGGGTGTATACTCCAAGACTATAGTGGGATATGCATCTATAATGCATAAAGAATCTCAATAGTCAATAAAAATAAATTACACAAGTAAAGCCTTGGAGAGATTTTGTACAAAAAAACTTATAGAGCATGTAAGGATAGCCAACACACCATTGCTATTCATCAAACACATGTGGAACAACACCACACATGCTACCTGACTCTATTAGAATAGAATGTTTCAAAACATTCTTTTAATTATTTTAAATTATGTGTGTCTGTGTGGGCATATGTGTGCATGAGTGTAGATGCAAGCAAGAAGTATCAGAGTCCCCAAGAGCTGGGGTTACAGGTGGCTATGCGCTTCCCAAAGTGAATGCTGGGAACTGAACTCAGTTCCTCTGCAAGTACATATATGCTCTTAACCTTTGCACCATCTCTCCAGTCCCAACAAATGGAGCCAGACCAGGGCTGGAGAGATGGCTCAGTGGTTAAGCGCACAGGCTGCTCTTACAGAGGACCCAGGTTCACCCACATGGTGGCTAGGAACCGTCTGTAACTCCAATTCCAGGGGAATCCAACACCACCTTCTGACCTCTTTGAGCACTGCATGACATGGGTGCACTTACATATAAATACATACACTCATACAGGTAAAATAATAAAAAATAATAAATGAAATATTTAAAAAATTTAAAGGGACCAGATCAAGAGTTGATGATGAAGAGGAGGAACAGGCACCACTGGAAGCTGCTAGTTCATACAAGAGGTGCTACGGCTTGAAAGGCAGCTTTACAGTTATTGAAGAAGCCAAATCCTGTTCTTCCTCTTCCCTCTCTGGACACATAACTAAAACAAATTCACACTATTTCAACATCTTAAGAGAAATACAAAATTCTACCCCTCCTTTCCCATGACACTTAATTAACAATGAAAATTTAATTAGGAGAAGTTTTGTAGTACCACACAATTAATCCAATCTGTGAGAAAATTTAACATCAAATCTGGAAGCTGTGCATTGACAGGATTCTTCCATGTGAAAACAAATCAATTTTTTAAAGCACATCATCATTCCTCATTTTTGTGGCATGCCAACAGGTCAGGCTGCACAGCAGAAAACAAAGTTCTGGGATAAGTAACACCACCAACTACAGGTATGGGTCCTTCTCAAGATAAGGTTGCTGAGGAGGGGATCCTGAGAGTGATCAGTGGCTGAGCCTCCTGAGAACCTCCCCATCCGGCTTCTCCCACTGAAAGTACAGATCTAGGTCATTGTCCTGGCTTGTGTTATGTTTGGGTCTGAGGTACCCCCCAAGGCTCGTGTGTTTTGAACCTTGTTCCCCAATTGGTGGCACTATTTTAGGTGGATGTAGAACTTTTAGAGGTAGAGTTCAGATGGAGGAAGTAGCTTACTAGGGGTGGGTCCTTGGCCACATATTCTCCATAAGCCCTTCCCATCATGCTCTGCTTTCTGTCTGCTCCCACCACCTTGTCTACTCTTTGCTGTCCCCACCATGATGGAGTAACGTCTGAAACAAGAGTCTAAATAAATTTTTGTTAAGTTGTTTTGTTAAGTACTTTCTCACAGTGATGAGAAAAGTCACCACACAACTTGCTAATAAAACATTAATATAGTCTACAGCCTGGGGAAGGGCTGCTTCCTGCCCCTCTCCCTCTCTTCTGCTGTTTATTTTAAATCATCACTACAGGCCAAGGCCTATCAATTCACTGATTACAGGTTCTCTCTACATTATGATGAGGACAAAAGCCACACCTGGAGCAGCCCAGATCCACAACCCACACTAGGGGAAGGAGGTCTTGCAGATTCAAAACCAAACCCAAAACCAAACAAAAGGATAATGGGCCACGTCCAGGCCCAAAGCCCCATTACAGCGTTGGGCTTTCTTTCACACATTATCCTTTAAAATTCCATGTGCCAGACTTTCTTTCAAGGTCTAGTGAAAAAGAGCTACTAGATTTGACAGGAAATAACTAGTCAGGGAAGGTTGTGTATTGGAAAACACAAGGAAACATTTATGGTAATAGAGGTAGCATTAACAATTTCATGAAATCTATATGATTCACAGTCAAGGAGAAAACGAGAAACATTATAAATGTGTAATGGGTGGACAGTAGAAGGATTTAAAAAAAATCCCCCAATGGAAATGCTGAAACTGTGGCTACAAAGTAGAGAGGAAAGAAAAACAGTCATGTGATATTTTGAGAGCCAAGTGGTGCCAGGAACTGAGGCCCCTGGAAACGGAGGAGGGTCTAAAACAAAGTCTGTGTACCTGGGGGAGCCACAATTTTAAGGGAACCATGAAATTAGGGACAGCAGTACATGGTGAGCTGTGGGGTCTCTTGCTTCCCTCGTGGGTTGCTGGCCACCGGTCCACGAGGACAAAGGGAGCAGAAGCGACGAACGGGGTCAGGATGGCCAGTGAGCACTGACGGAAGAAAGCCCTTCTGGGGAGGCAGGTTCAGTGATAGAAACAGCTCCAGACTCAGTGAAACAGCTCTGTGTATTCAGCGGGGGTTTGGGAAAATATAGTGTGGAGGCAGTAGCCAATGCTTCAGCTGATAGGTGCTCAGTATGCCTTATTTACATGTGGCAGTAGGCTCCTATCATCCGATTATCTATCTGGCAATGCCTAATTATCATATAGAAAAAACCTGGGGGTAGTTTTTACTCTCGGTAACTATGCCAAAGGTCATGTTTTAAATGAGGCCAAGCATCCATGCTTGGTGGCACTTTCCAGGTAAGTCAGGCAGGAAGCCCCTGCTGAGAAAGGAGCCAAACTTCACAGCAGGGTTCCCCAACAGTGAGCTATGGGCCCAGTTTAGATTGAGTGATATGGAAAGCCTTTGGTTAAGATGTCATCTGGTTAAGATGTTATCTGGGTAGAAACTTGAATGAAATAAGAGAGAAATATAAGAATTTAGGAATTAAATAAGAGTAAAGTCTTTTGTGTTAAAGGATAACTACTACTCCCCCCAAAAACAAAGAGATAGACAAGACCTCAAAAAGATGTGACTTCCCTACATCACCGTAGCCGACCCTCTATCAAATGGCATTCTACCTGGACACCCAGCGATCTAAGGTATTCTAGCTCACACGCTAGGTTTCCTTAGCACAAAACCTGAAGGGAGATTACAATTTCTTTTTCTCTTTGCAGACAGATGGTACTTCAGGGACAGTGATGAGATTTCCTGAATTTATACTGCAGCAGGAAATTCCCGAACAACCAGGTCTAAGGCCAGGGAGAAAAAAGAAAATGCAAACGTGTGACTCTGGGATCACTGTTCATGTAGACAAGTATGTTGGAATATCATGCATGGTTTAGTACAAAGGGGCTGGACCAATGAACTGATAATACAGTAAAGACAAAAAAAAAAAAGACTTAGAGGCAATGGGGAAAATCAACATGAACAGATCCTCCTTTGAATATAAGGTCATTTTCTCTCTTGTCACTCAAGGGTCTGGCAGGCCTCTCATTTTGGGAAATGTGATGCTGGGTCTTAGCTTTTGCATGCTAAGACTATTTTCTACTTAAAGGAAAAAGGATCCTTGGAGAAGAGTCAATTCTTTGCTGGGGAAAAAGAACTAAAACCTGGGTCTACAGTTAATAAGACAACAAAGACACAAAGAGACCAAGGAGAGATCTTGAGAAGATTCTTTAGAGGTTCTACCCACCATAAGCCAATCTACTACAAAGGCACAAGATGAGCTGCAAAAGGCCGTGAATCCATTATGAAATTCAACAGAGTGAAAGTCTGCACTGTAGTGGGGCTGATGAGAACTTGCTGCTCTTGCAGAAGACCAGAGTTCAGTTCCTGATTCTGTGTTGAACAGCTTCTAACTCTAGCTCCAGGGGGTCTGACACCTTCTTCTGGACTCTATGGGTACCTGGCACGTGCACACATGTGCACATACACAGACACACATATACACATAAATATATAATAAATCTTTAAAAATAGTATGCTACAGAGTGACCATACCCAGAGCTGGGCAGAGGGCTCAGCCAGCAGCACACTGGCCTTACAACCAGGAGGACCTGAGTTTGAGCCCAGTGCTCACAGAAAAGTCAGGTGTGTTGGCATGCAAATGAAATTTCAGCAATAGGGAAGGGGAGACAGATCTTGCTGGCCAGCCAGCTTAAACAGTGAGTCCCCTAACCGCCCCCCCCGCCCCCGGTCCTATTAAAAGAACCTGTCTCAAAATCAAGGTGGATGGGGCTGAGGAAGACAACACTTGAGGGGGTACTCTGGCATCCATGTGTATATGCAGGCATAAACGCACATATGTACCTATACACACACAAACACACATAGATCTCCCACACACATACACACCAACCTTACTAAATAAATAAAGAGGGTTCAGATCCAGGCGACCTCAGACCCAGAAACCATAAGGACCCTAAGAGGAACTGAGTCAGCTAACTCATACCCACCTGCAAGCTGACAAAAGCAGCTCCTCTGGGGATTAGTGACCCAATGCACTGTGATCACCAGAGCATGCTCCACAGGTTGACAAACAGGTTTCCCAAGCCCTTAGCTGCAATGGGTTCCTGGAACCCTGTAATTGTAGAACATGTTTTACAGTAGATGTTTTCCTCGTTAAGTTTCACCAGGTACAGACCCCATGCCCTCCCTGAGCAGCTCCCAAAACAGTCCCAAACAGTAGAAAAATATTCTCTTTTTCCGCATTCTTTTCCGTTTATAAACTACCCCTCTGCAGCCATTAAGATTGCTGGTTCTTCCTCACACCCGAGTTGAGGCCCAGCTCCATCAACCCATTAAAATCTCACTTTGCTAGGGTTCTCTCTGTTTCTGTTTCATGGCGATCCCAACCCCTGACACCTTTTTATCTAACAGTCACATACCCTTCAATTTGCATTAAATGACTTAAGTCCAACTACAAAACACAACCATGTACCCTACAGTGAACGGATACACACCTAATATGCCAGAGAATCAGTTTGTACCTGTTCTATCAGAATGACCTATGTAAGAGCATGTTCAATCAGAATCAGGGTGAACTATGGGTCAATGGGATTTCAGGGACTAAGGAAGAAATCCTGTTGAGGAATCCGTAGCATACTTATCTTCACACCTAGCAAGAGATACGGGCCTACAGGGAGGCTCAGCTGGTTAAGAACCGAAGTCCAGTGATTATGCACCTATCATTAACTTCTATACACTGCCTGCCTGTGAAGACTTTCTGTTACTGTGACCAAATGCATGTCAAGATCATCTTAAAGGAGAAAAGACTTATTTTGGTTCACAGTTTGAGGTTTCAGTCCATGGCTCGTATGTCCAACTTGTGCCAAGGCAGAGCATGGTAGCAGGAGTCTACGGTAAAGGAGGCTGCTAACATCATGGCAGCCAGGAAGGAGAGAAGACAGAAGACCAAGGTCTCTGACAAGATGTAGCCCCAGTGGCAAGTCCTGGGTGACCTACTTCCTCTAGCACAGCCCCAGCTAAGAATGTCCCACCACCTCCCAAAAACCTATCAACAAACTAATCCACCGACTATGTCAGAGTCCTTGGGATTCAACATTTCCCCAGACCACCAGCTGGCCCTTAATGGTGAACCTTTCTGAGGGGCCACTTCATATCGAAACCATAACAGATGTCAGTATGACATCACTCCCTCTTCTTCCTAGAGATTTCCCTGAAGCAGCATACAGTGGTCTTGAATCAAGGCAGGCTGGTTTTGATGCTTGGCTGTACCACGAACATAGCCCATCAGTCATTTTCTTTCTCCTGCAACTGTTTTCTCACTGCAAGTTCAGGTGAATACCTACAATGTCTTGAGTCATGCCCTTACAGAAGATGAAGTCCATAAAGATCCTTCCAGGGCCTACAACATAGGTAGCAGCCGATGAGTTCCACTTCTATGTCCAAGTGTAACTGGGATTAATCATGTCACACATTAATCCATTTAGATATTAATAAAGAAGGGAAGGAACCTGGGAGAGGGGAGAGGGTTAGGAGAAGAAGCCTTTGCAATGGTCTGAATTTTCTTCGTGAAAGCTGGTTAAGGTTCTTAGTACCTGAACTGCACTGAAACCAGTCACCTTAGAAAATCCATTCAAGGAGCAGTATTGCCATTTGCAATTCTATGTTTTCTAACCATGTTCCAGTATAAAGTTTATAAGGATGCTTTCTTTATGGCCCGTAGGTTTCCTGTTGTTCTGTCTTGTTAATTAAACTTAGAAAAAAATGAAGCAGAATCTGCCTTCAGAAAACTTAAAAAATACAGCTCCAAAATTTTAAGTAATTCCAAACAAAACTTTTATTGACAAAATTTATATTCTTTTGGAATTATCTAGATTTAGTACTAAAATAAATTTGCTAGTTGCAAGACACATGCTATTAAAAGATCACCACTCACGCAGTTTTTATCAAGAATGCACAAGAACAGATTAAAAATGCTCATAATCTCACACAGTCTGAAACACACGTCATCTTATCTTAGAGCTTAAAAAACTAAAGGAGGAGAAAATCGTTGTCCTCGCCTCAGAGAGAGGAAGAGACACGCTTCAAGTTAAATTCCTTACTTTCAACCATGTATCCTTTAAACTACAGAAAATGTTTCTGATCCGAACTTAAAATCCTAGGGTGAGACAATAACCTGAAAAAGAAACCCCATACGAGGGTTCTTGTTGGTTTTCCTTATTCTTCCACTGTGTGAGGTCTTTGGGATGCTCATCCTTCTCCATGTTGTGTTGGGTTCCGAAGGAACAGATTGCTATAGAGCATCCCAAAGCTACAAGCCAGCCTAATGTCATCTGACAGGCCTTCCAAATGATTCAAGATTTCACTGGGCATGGTGCAGACCTTTAATCCCAGCACTCAGGAGGCAGAAGCAGGCAGATCTCTTTGAGTTCAAAGCCAGTCTACATAGCGAGTTCAGGCCAGTTAGGGCTACAATGAGACCCTGTCTCAAAAAGACCAAAAAAAAAAAAAAAAAAGAAAGATTTCACAATGCACTATGGTCAATGCATTAAAGGAGAAACTTTTCTTTTTGTGGTGCAGACCTTTAATCCCAGCACTCAGGAGGCAGAAGCAGGCAGATCTCGTTGAGTTCAAAGCCAGTCTACATAGCGAGTTCAGGCCAGTTAGGACTACAATGAGACCCTGTCTCAAAAAGACCAAAAAAAAAAAAAAAAAAGAAAGATTTCACAATGCACTATGGTCAATGCATTAAAGGAGAAACTTTTCTTTTTGTTTTTCACTCAAATGGTCTCTTTCCAAGACACAGTATACACTGGTGTACCTGTTCAAAAGTGATTGCTAAGAAAGGTTCCCCACAGCCCAGAAAAATAGGCCACAGAAGACAAAACCAAGGTGAAGACATACTCTTTGTGGCTTCTTCCGCTATACTTTCATGGGCCCTATTGTTTCTTTCCTCAAAAATCCATCTTCTGGGGGCTGAAGAAATGGCTCAGCGGTTAAGAGCACTGGCTGCTCTTGCAGAGGACTTGCGTTCGATTCCTGGTACCCACATGACAGCTAACAACCATCTATAACTCCAGTTCCAGGGGATCTAATACCCTCTTCTGATTGCCGTGGGCACTGCATGACACAGGTGCACCTACCTACATGCAATACGCTCATATACATAAAATAAAAATAAAATCCATTTTTTTACTTGTTCTGGTTTGTTCTTCATTGCTGTGACAAAACACTCTGACCACTACCAACTTGGGGAGGAAAGGGTTTATTTAGCTTACATCTCCCAGGTCACAGTTCATCAGGGAGCCCAAGGTAGGAACTCAGGGCAGGAACCTGGAAGCAGGAGCTGGAACACAGGCCATGGAGGAATGCTGCTTACTGGCTTGCTCCCCTGGCCCTGCTCAGCTGCTTTCTTATACAACACAGGACCACCTGCCCAGGGGTGGCACCACCCACAGTGGGCTGGGCCCTCCCACATCACTCATCAAGAAGATGCCCCTCAGACATGGCCACAGGCTAGTCCAATAGAGGTAATTCCCCAATTGAGGTTACCTCAACCCAGGTATGTCAAGTTGACACTAAAGCTATCCAGGACATTACTCTTTTGAAAATTTCTTTCCTTTTGCCTCTCTCTCTCTCTCTCTCTCTCTCTCTCTCTCTGAACATGTTTGTGTGTTGGGCATGGTCTCCTCATGCTACACCTGTGCTCTATTACTAAGGAACATCCCCAGGCCCCTAAATATAACTTGGAATAGTGAGTATGTATATACAGTAGAATGCTGCAGTCTCTGTATCAGCTACATTTCTATTGCCATCTAAATTACCTGACACAGACAAAACAAGAAGG
>NW_008339381.1:1498834-1514247 GCF_000622305.1 Nannospalax galili
TGCATCTTTGTATATATACCCGCTACCAGTAAACTCCCATCCAGTTGCCCTCTTCTAGTTGTCATCTAACTCTTTTTGAGACCCTGATGGCATCCAACAAGCTAACACTGCATATTACTATACTAGCGATGCCATACCAAAGCACCAAAGACAGACTGGATTAAATAGTAGAAAATTTCACAATTCTACAGGCTAGATTTTGGAGCTCAGACGAGTTGGTTTTGTCTTTCTCTCTCATTGACTTGTAGATATCCATCTTGTAACTTTGACTTCATGTGATCTTTTCTCTACATCTGTGTTCTAATAACAAATTCCTATAAGGACTCCAGCCATATTGAATTAGGGCTCATGATAATGACCTGATTTTAAATGTTTTATTTATTATTATTTTTATGTGAATGAGTGTATTGCTTGCATGTAGGTAGGTACACCCATGTTATGCAATGCCTGTGGAGGTCAAAAGAGGGCATCAGATCCCCTGGAACTGGAGTTACAGATGGTTGTTAGCCACCATGTGGGTGCTGGGAATCCAACCTGGGTCCTCTGAAAGAGCAGTCAGTGCTCTTAACCACTGAGCCATTTCTCTAGCCCTTTAACAGGTATTATTACTATCACCATAAAGACTGCTACTAAGAAGAGGAAAGGCCCTGAAAAATATTAGGAGGGGACCCAGGGCAGCAGGGCCTTGAAGGAAGCAATAGACTTGAACAACAACTGGGTATTCCATAGACACATATGGGAAGAAACTACACTCCAAGCAGAGAGCAGGTATCTAAGATGGGACGTACCTCTTTAACAGGTATTATTACTATCACCATAAAGACTGCTACTAAGAAGAGGAAAGGCCCTGAAAAATATTAGGAGGGGACCCAGGGCAGCAGGGCCTTGAAGGAAGCAATAGACTTGAACAACAACTGGGTATTCCATAGACACATATGGGAAGAAACTACACTCCAAGCAGAGAGCAGGTATCTAAGATGGGACGTACCTCATGGCCCTGCCATTCTGGGTCCATCCCTAGTGGCTGTGTATAGAGGCTCTCTCATGCCAGCTGACCTCATTGACACAATCCTTTGTGCTGAGGAACCTGAGGTGCCGGTGCATTCACAATAGGAATGGAGTGATAGAGGAATTCTAGTCCATGTCATGCAAAGACCAAGTCTTTCATTGAACCACCAACTTCAGGAGATATAGGTCTATTTCCTCTTAGTCAGAAGGTTTACATGAAGGGCAGCAACATGGAAGGCAATTTAAACATCATTCTCTCCTGTTCCTTTGCACAGAGCTCAACTTTTGCCAACATGCCCAAAAGCCAGAGTGCAGTAATTCTATCTTGGATGACAGCTGTAATGAAACGAACAAGAAATGCAAAGCCTATTTTCACATGCATGCTATTATGTACAACACTAGAAAATGACGTTTCCTACGTCGAGTTTTTTAGTGTTCTAAGTTTTTCAGTTAAGCCAAACACAATATTCTACTGGAGAAAACTAGAAAGGTTATACCTAAGATAAGGATCGCCCTGCTGAAGGTTTGCATGAAATTTTGAGTAACTTCTCTGATGCTGGTTGTAAATATCACACACAACTGACAAAAAGCACAGCCTTAAATGATCCTTTACATGCCGCTTTCTCTACCCTATTAAGATGCTCGTTGTTTCTTTGATTTATCTGATAATAAATTTTTAAGTCTCATAAAATTTCTCTGTTGCTGACTACGCTGACTAATAAGTCTGACGAATCCAAAGTGTCAGGAATTCATGTGTGAGAATAAGTTATTGCCAAACATATATTAGAAATTCCATAAAATATAGAATAAAAAGGTTGATCTGGTAATTTTATCTTGTATGCATTTTCCTGTAACAATTTATATTCATGGTTATCATTGTCTTCCTTTGCTTAAAAAAAAAATCAATAAAGTAAATCCGGATTGGCGGGGGGGGGGGGGGGAGGCAAAAGCAGGAATTATATTATAAAAAATAATGAATTGATATAACAATAAATCATGTTTTCCTAGACCAATAAAGATCTCAGAAATAGTTTCTGGAATGACCCCCAAAAGGATATAGGTTGGAACTATCACTCTGAAGATGGGAAAGCTGTGGTGAGCTTGGTGAGGACATGGAATAATGACAGAACTGGGTCTTGAAGCCACCTCTATTTTTGTGTGTCTATACGTATTCACATGTATGTAGGTGCATGTGCGTGGTGGTGGTGCATGAGGACATGGGGGTGGTGCATGAGCAACCAGGTCAGACCTGGTTGTTTCTTAGGCATTGTCCACCTTTTGTTTTTGGGTTTTTTTGTTTGTTTGTTTGTTTATTTTATTTATTTATTTATTTATTTTTGTGTGTGTGTGTGTGGTCTTTTTGAGACAGGGTCTCCCTGTAGCCTCAGCTGTCCTGGAACTCACTATGTAGACCAGGCTGGCCTTGAACTCACAGAGATCTGCCTGCCTCTGCATCCCAAGTACTGGGATAAAAGGTGTGTGGCACCACACCCGGCTCCACGTTTTTTTGAGAAAGGAACTTCTACCGTCTAGAACTCACCAAATAAGCTAGGCTGGATAGCCAGCAAGTCCCAGAGACATCTGTCTCTGTCTCCCCAGGGCTGAGATTATAAGGCAAGTCACCTCATCCAGCATTTTTTTAGTGTGAGTTCTCAGTCTTGAACTCAGATCTTTAAGCACTTTATAGACTAAGCCATCTCCCCAGCCCCTGAAGTCACCTTAAAGATCAGAATTCTAAGAGCAGACCTATAATACATACATAGGCTATCTATAAATCTTCTTTTCCCTAAAATTTATACACTTTCTTAAAACTTTTATTTATTATTACTATTTTATGTGCCTGTGTATTTTGCCTGCATGTATGTAAGTGCACCCCTATCCTGCAACGCCCACGGAAGTCAGAAGAGAGTGTTGAATTCCCTAGAACTGGAGTTATGGGCAGTTGTTAGGTTCCACGTAGGTGCTGGGAACCGAACCTGGGTCCTCTGCCAGAGCATCCAATACTTTTACCTGCTGAGCCATCTCTACAACCCCTTTACATTGTAGTTTGATGAAAAAGTAAGTTTGTAATTTTAAAAAAAATCAATCAATCAATCACTACCTGGAGATTGTCTTTTCCTCTGTTGCTCAGAGTTGCACAGTAGAGTCACTGTGGTTTTATGGCGGGGTGCGGCATGTGAAAAGAAGTTCTCTATCTTTGAAATGTCTGTGCTGGGAGGACAAAGCAGTTTAGTAGCAAGAGAAGAGCGTTCCGGTCCTGCTACTGGCACTCTTGATCTTAGCCACTCACCCAGGGAGGGATAGACTGAGTTAAGGTGGAAATAATGATACAAAAATTAAGAGGGTTCCAGTCCAGTTTTGGAACTGCAAAATGAGACAAATCTCTGATGCGTTATACAGGTCTGAAAAGGCCCCACAGAAAGGAATGTACGGCTACAGCTGGAGTTCCCAGTGCATACGCAGTCAGGTGACAAAGGCCCCCAAACCGCAGCTTGTCTCCTTATGAGGGTTCCGCCTAACTTGGTTTATTTAGAAACACCTTGGGGACTTGTGAGGTGTATCTGTGGGTGTGTCTGTTGGGACACATCTAGAGAAGATTTACCAAAGGGTTAAAAAAAAATACTGTGACTATAGGACATCAATCCACAGGCTGGGGACCGGGACAGAGTAAGAGGGAAGAAGAGAAGCAGCCACGTGAGCGGTACATCCGCCCCTGGGACACCTGCCCCCTGGCGGCCGGAGGCTGTTTTGCTCTCCTGTGAAGCACTAGCACCTCTGAAATGCAATCTGCAGCAAAGTGAGTATTTCCTCTTTGTTGTTTCCATCAGGTGTTTGGTCACTGAGACAAGAAAAGTGACTAATGAAGTCCTTACGGTTCTTCTGTGGGAAGTGGATCGGAATGCAGCCGGTAACGCTCTGTAACCCTTCACTCTCGAATCCTCTAACTTACCCCCAGCAGCTTCCTTTCACTCCCAATGCATCTTTACTTCTGACCAACTTTGATTTTGACAAGGTCCATTCTTAACAAGCTTAGAAATGAGCTGCCAAATCCTCTACCTGGAGAAGGAGTCCTACACAGAAATCAAAGAAATACGGAAGATACAGTGTTGCGGAGGAATCCACCAATCTGAAAGTCAACCTGGAGGAGGTATGGGTGGAAAAGCTACGGGGAAAGAATACGGAGAAGGTGGGACAAGCTGACAGGGAACTGAATGCGATTTTGTGACATTTGAATAATAGCAGTATTACCAGAGGAACTGATTTCCCCCACTAGCCCCCATCCTCAATTCAGAACTGACAATATTTGAACACAGGATCTTTACAGAGACAACTGAGTTAAAATGAGATTATTACAATGAGCCAAACCCAACAGGACTGGCGTCCTTATAAAAGGAAGAAATTTGGACACAGGCAGAATTTCGTTGAGAAGACCATACAAAAAGGCACCAGGGAGAGAGCATCTATACAGAAGGCTAAAGGAAGAAAACCACTCACACACCAGTGTGTGTGTGGGGGGGGTGACACGGGACACAAGAATGCTGTCTAAACACCAGGGCAAGAGGTCTTGCCCCTGGCCTTCAGAAGGAACCAACCCCAGTGACATGACATCTGAGACTTTTAAACCATGCAATCTGTGGTATTTGTTAGGGTAGGTCTAGTAAATTAATGCAAATAGTCAAGGAAAAATGAGAAGAGAAAAACATGAAAACAAATAATTTTTAAAAGCCACAGTTAACTTGCTATGTAAAATAATGAAAACTGTCAATGATGATTTAATCAGTAAACAAACAAACAAACACTATCTAATTTGACAGAAAGTAAAAAGTATGCACACATTTTGAAGGCAATTGATTTATTATAGTATTAATACATGTTTCAAATGATACTAATTAAAAATAACTATTATATTAGGAAACCATTTTCTCTACCATGAACATTTTTAATGCTACGAATCTTAAAAAAACATATGAAGTAAAATATAAACACAATAGACCAAAACATGAAAACTTATTTCCCTAAAGCTTGATGAATAAACTAGAGTCCCGACAGCCTGTGAGCATTACTTACGCTTAAGCTTTGTATCTGATAAAGTTGATTGAAACTCCTTTCCTAACAAAATTTATTCTAATCCAAAAGGCCTGATAACACAGAAGAACCTTAACTGCAAAAAATAAATGAATAACAAATAATAAATAAATAGATAAATAAATAATAAATCCTCCAACAATACCCAATCAGAATAAAAGACTGAGCTCAGTAAAAATCTAGCATGTAATAAAACAAGACACCACTGTGTAGTAGAGAATAGAAATCACAGGCAGTTTTGTTTGCTTATAAAAGCACCACTTTTTAATTTATCTCTCAAATAAAACAGCAAATGCAAGCAATAACTCTTCTTAGCTGGACATAAAGTGTCAAGCACTGAACTTTAAGATTAGAGAGAGCTAGAAAGGTTATCGATATAGAAGGCTGATTGAGTCCATTTCACTGAAGAGGTCAATATCGCATAGCTCAATATGATCATATCAAATGACTACTATTTAATCACGGAACTCCAAATAGCACCTGGTGAACAGGAAGTCACCTGACACATTTCCTGTCGGGAATGTTGATGGAGTCTAGCTGAGGCTTATTTTCCTTCTGTCAAGTATGAGAAATAGCACATATTCTACTCATCTAAATTGATACCATAATGTGTCCTCCTGCTCACCAGAGGTACATACGTATTTGAGTATTCTACTGATAGAAGCCTGGAGGTCAACAATCAATGGGGAAAGGAGGAGAGAGAGCGGAGGGGCAGAAACACAGAGAGAAAAGGAAAGGAAGGAGAAGGAAGACAAAGTGGGGAAGAGGAGGAGAGGAAGGGTCAGGAGACAGGTGGAGTGGGAGACGGGGGAAGAGGAGGAGAGGAAGGGTCAGGAGGCGTGTGGAGTGGGAGACGGGGGAAGAGGAGGAGAGGAAGGGTCAGGAGACGGGAGGTGGGGAAGAGGAGGAGAGGAAGGGTCAGGAGGCGTATGGAGTGGGAGACGGGGAAAGAGGAGGAGAGGAAGGGTCAGGAGACATGTGGAGTGGGAGACGGGGGAAGAGGAGGAGAGGAAGGGTCAGGAGACGGGTGGAGTGGGAGATGGGGGAAGAGGAGGAGAGGAAGGGTCAGGAGACGGGTGGAGTGGGAGACGGGGGAAGAGGAGGAGAGGAAGGGGTCAGGAGATGAGTGGAGTGGGAGAGGGGGGAGGAGGAGAGAGAGGAAGGGTCAAGAGACAGGAGACGGGTGGAGTGGGAGATGGGGAAAGAGGAGAGAGAAGAGGAAGAGGATGAAGAAGGGGGAGGAGGAAGGGAAAGGAAGAGGAGGGGAGGAAGGGGTAGGAGAAGGGAGGAGGGGGAGACGGGGGAAGAGGAGAGAGAGGAAGGGTCAAGAGACAGGAGATGGGTGGAGTGGGAGACGGGGAAAGAGGAGAGAGAAGAGGAAGAGGATGAAGAAGGGGGAGGAGGAAGGGAAAGGAAGAGGAGGCGAGACAGAGGGAAGAAAGGAGTGTGGCAGGAGACCAAGGGGGACAGAAAGGAGAACAGGAGGAAAAGGAGGAAGAGGAGGTAGAGGAAGGACAGGGAAAACGGTCTGTCTATACTGCAAAGTCTTAAGTCAAAGCATGTTGGCAGGCAAAGTTCAGAAGAAATGTCTTTATTCCCATTGATGAAGCAGCTGTGCAGCTCCACTCCGACCTTCTAGTAGTTTTTCAGAAATCTTGAATAGCAGGCGCGAGAGTCACTGAGAACAGTGCAAATTCCACTGACGACTCTGTAAGGTAGAGCGTTCCATCGCATTTGTCAACCCTGGTCCAGTGGGGTCCCTGCAAGCCTCCAAAAGCTAGTTTTTAAAATATTTTATTATTTTTTATTTTATGTGTATGAGTGTGTTGCCTGCGTGTCTGTGAGTGCACCTGTGTTCTGCAGTGCCTATGGAGATCAAAAGAGTGTGTCAGATCTCCTGGGATTGGAGTTGCAGATGGTTGTTAAGCTGCCACTGGGTACTGGGAACTGAACCTGGGTCCTCTGCAAGAATAGCCACTGCTCTTAACCACTAAGTCATTTCTCTAGCCCTCAAAAGTTGGTTTTTAAAGCCTACAAAGGTACACTTTTGACTTTCACAGGTACGGTGGGTGGAGAACATCAAGTGTAACTGACAGTATCGAAGGATGATGAAATGTCAAATGTAAAGCACTGTTCTTTATATAAACAGAATCATTTTACAGAAGAGTACAGAAAACTAAATCTTCACAGATCCACTAAAAAGTACACGGAATGAATTGTGAATAAGCCCAAAGGAAGGATACTAATCCCATGTGAAGTTTAGCAGTGCCAATCAAGGCATAAAGTAAAATATATTAAATGATCTATCACAAAACTTAGGAGAGAAAAGAGTCATGTATTTTTCTTTGGTCTGTATCTCACCTGTTGCCTTGGAGAGGGAGATACTAATGTGCAAACACAATGAACAACTATGACCATACAGAGAAAGAGTTGAGCAACTAATCAAAGACTAACCGTTGTCATTAGATTAACATTTCTGAACTCCATGTGCTCACAAATCCATTCACTATATGGAGAAAAAATAGAATGCTTTCTAATTATAACTTTTAAAGCTGTCAACCTAGAATAAAATTAACCTAGTCAAGAACAAAGAGACTTATATTTGGAGCTAATCAGGACTGCAACCAAGGAAAACAGATTCAAACAATCTTGAAATGTGCTGAGTTTTTACAACATGGTGGTCATTAACCCACAAGAAAGCTGGAGATGGTATCATGGTTTTATGTTTTTTTGATCAACTTTTTGTTCTTGGACACAATCTTAATGGTTACTGACACGACAGATTTCTTTTCTTTTTTTTTTTTCCAGGAGCGGGGTGAGATCTGGTAATAAACCGTTACTTCTGCTTTCTTCACAGGCGTGACAGACAAATCATGATACAACGTGGAAGGGGACAACAGCAGGTTGTGACCACCAGGCAGGGAAAAACAACTGGGGGCCATGTTGGAAGCTGGCTACCAAAGATTTAGAACATATGTCTAACTAGACTCACCTACGTGTTAGTAGTCATTTTTCCATCACTGTGGCACAATGTCTGGGAAAATCAACGTAGAGGGGAGATTGCTTTTCATTCATAGTTTTAGTTCGTGCTCCTCTGGAACCAACACTGGGCCTGGGAGAGGGCAGAACATCACAGCAGACAAAGGGCGGCAGATCAGAGCTGCTCGCCTTAGGGAAATATCCTTTTTCATCTGTATAAAAATCCATACTGAACAATGAGTTCTGGGTTACAAAAGAGTATTTATTTTGCACCTGTCCATCAATCATCCACAAGTTAAACAAAAATGCACATACGTCCTGTATCACTTATTTTCAGGAATTTTGACAGTGCTGGCGGTTTTGTTTTGTAAGAAAGAAGTGAGTTCAGTTTTAGGCTCTGGGCAGTTTGAGGGAAGCGGTCCTTTATGCAGAAGGTCAGTAGGGTTTAAAAATGTCTCAAAAGTGAGCTTGTACGGGTGGGTGGCTCTGCAGCACCATTTTTGTGTTTAGCTGTGACTTACAATAGCCTCCCAACCCTACTCAAGTGCCCTGAGCTATGCTGCCCTCTGATGGGTTTTTTTGTCCCTTGACAAAGTGAAGAGGTATAACCTAATCCTACTCAAAATATAACACGTGTCGAAAGTTTGTTTCTATTTTATATTATGGAGAAAATTTGATAATACACTTATTAAATTAAAAACAGAAGCAAAGCATGCATATATAGTGACTACAAAGAAAATATGAACCACCAGGAACTACGCAGTCAACTTTAAAAGTCAAAAACAATCTTTCTGTCAAAACTTTAAGGGAAAAAATATCATTCTTTATTTTCATATCTATTGTACAGAAATAGCTTTCATATGGCTTAATTTGAGCTTTCAGATATAATAATAAAAAAAGACAAGTCTATACTATTCTACATACTGACTACAAGTATGTAAAACTCACTGACAGATCAAAAGGTCCTGAGGTTCAACATGCTCCTTGGTCTTTCTGAAAATATTTATAAAACTATATGTTAGTTTTGTCAATCCCTTTATACTTCACCAGAAAACCAGTAAGGTTTATTATAGAGATTTTGTTAGATATGATTCCCTGCTACAAAAGGCTGTTTCTTAAATGGACTCACCAATTTGGTGCCAGGTACACTGGAAATTTAAAGAACTTGTAGAATGCTGGCACGGCAGCCATTAAAAGATGCAGTCTTTGATAATAAAGCTCGTTTATGTCCATTACAGCTTAGGACAGGTTTGCACACAGTGCAGAAGAAAAGGAACTGTTTTAATTCCACAAGTAAAATAACTTGAGGGAGATATACCAACAGATAAAAGAATGCTTCCTCACAAATCAAAAAGGATGATCAGCTTTGCTGGATTCCTAGTGAAGAGAAATGCTCCATATTTTCTCATGGTTGCCCACCATTCCCCAATCACTGTTTGCATTAAGCAATGTGAACAGAGAAACCAGCGAGTGGGACATATTTCCCTAGAGAGAAAAGCAAGCCACAAGGTTGGAAGGCAGAGGAGGAAGCATTTTCTGAGTCATGTCAGATTGGAACTAAGGATGTAAGCTTGCCACATTCCCCAAATTGTACCCTTCATGGGGACGCCTGTGTTGGAAAGACCTCTTTCAATGAACACATTTTCTGCCTAGCATTTGTCAAATCTCTTCTTTTGTTAACTTGTTGACAAGAGTCAGCTTGTCAGCTTTTAAAATGGCTGTGCTTGCTATCTGCAAGCCTTGATCAAAATGTGGAAAATGAGTTATTCCCTTTCACAACGGATCCTGTCAAGGACTCCAACTTCAACCTGACTGTGTTTCCTTCAGGGGGCAAAAAAAGCGCAAAACCCTTCCTCCAGAAAACCTAACAAGCAGTGATGAGTCCATAAAAATGCTACAGAAATAAAAGAGAAAAATAAAGAGAAACAAAGAGTAAAAAGTGGTTGTGTGACTGGGTGAAAACGTTATTGGATTTGGAGGATATGATCGCCAACTCGAGCTCCAGGCATTTATTTTAACAGGAGGAATAAGGTATCATGGGTAATGGGATGCCACAGCTAGTATGTTCCCCTTGAGGCAGGTAGACAGGTGGACACAAAGCTTTCTCCACTTAAGAAATGGCTACAATGTGATAAGTCTCCAAAGTGTACTCAACACCATTGAAGAGCCACACATCAAGGCCTGGAGATGAAGATGGCTCAGTGGGATATGATAGCTCACTGGGTAAGACAGGCCTGAAGCCCTCAGTTCAATTCCCAAATTCCACAATTTGGCAGGAGAGAACACTTTACCAAGAGCTGTCCTTTGACCTCCACATATGCATCGTGGCACATGGCACGTGTACACCAACTCTCTCAATCAACCTCTCTTTCTCTCTCTCTCTCTCTCTCTCCCCCTCCCTCCCTCCCTCCTGTCTCTCTCTCTCCCGCTCCCTCTCTCCCTCTCTAAATTAATATTTTTTAAAAATGTGAAAGGACCACACATGAGCACCCTACCTGACACACCTATCTGTGTCAGGGGAAAGTATCTGTAGGCACCAAGGCTTTTACTTCTTGCCAAGCACTGATTCCACCTTTGTTTCAAGCATCCATGATTCCTCTCCCAGCCCATTAAAGCCTATAAATCAGATGATCCATCTTCTCTGCTGTCGCTGTCCTACACCCAGACTCCTCTGAGGATGGGCTTAGAACGCCAGTGTCACTGGGAAGGTTATCCAAGGAGCAACATGAAAACGAAACCTTCAGAAATGTCCCCTAGTTCTTCTCTACTCTCACTTAGGTAACAGGTTAACTGGTTAGAAAAACAGGGAAATGGAGGGAGGTCCATCAGTATCTTAAGGCCCCAAACCAAATTACGCTTTCATAATAAAAACAGGCATACACATGTATGCAAATATATCTTTAATATATAAACATACATTAATAGCTATGCACACATATAAGTACAAACTCATTTTTAATTAAAGGGAGTACACACAGCTCAAATGGAAAGAGACAGAGAAGGAGTTATTAGAAACTGTAAGGAGGGCTGGGGAGAAATTTCCGTTAGTGAGGTTCTTGCCTCTTAAGCATAAAGCTCTCAGTTAGATCCCCAGCACCCACATGAAACGCCAGGAGTGAGCTTGTGTTTGTAATATCGATGCTGGGGAGGGAAGAGACAGACAATTTCCTGGGACATGCTGACAGTCAGCACGTGAACACCGGTGGTCAGCAAAGTTTGGACAATGGGTACAAGGATAAAGTTAGGCTGAGGGAATAAGTTCTGGTGTTTTTTTTTTTCTTTTTGGCAGAGTAAGGTAACTACAGTTAATGACAATGTACTGTATATTTCAAAATGGTCAGAAGACAGAGACTTCAAAGGTTGTTTCTACAAAGAAATGATAAATTCACAGTTGATGAATATCAAGTTATCCTGACTTGATCATTTAACAATTCATAAATGTATCAAAACATTAAAATGAAACTACAAATATTACAGTTACTAGTGTCAATCAAAAATAAACTCAAATATTTTAAAAAGAATCTTTACTCCAAGGAAAGAAAGGAGTAATGACTAACGTGTGAATCATACATTAATAATGTTTAACGGAAAGATGATCCAGAGTGGAATCACAGGGTGGTGCTTTGGAGCTCCTCAGAGCAGTGCTGCCTTCTGACCTCTTCATGCCTAGTCCAAGCAGAGGGTCTCAGAGGTCTCTCCCTCCCTCCTAAGGTATTGATTAACACTGAAAATACATTACTTTAAAATATTTTATTTGTTATTTTATTTATGGTGCCTTTTAATTTTATTTATTATTTTTATTTTATGTGTATGAATGTATTTCCTGCATGTATGTAGGTGCACCCATGTCATTGCAATGCCTGTGGAGGTCAGAAGAGGTGCCAGATTCCCCTGGAACTGGAGTTATGGACAGTTGTTAGCCACCATGTGGGTGCTGGGAACAGAACCCAGGTCCTCTGCCAAGAAGCAAGTGTTCTTAACTGCTGAGCCACCTCTCCAGACCATGGGTAGTATTTTTGTATGACTAAGATTTTGACTCAGTGTTTTGGGCCAGTGTGATCAAGTGATTCCACTTACAATGGAAGAGTAAGAGACACAAGAGCAGAAGTACAGGAAGCGGTCAATACTCCCCTCTGTTCCAGGAAGGAAGAAGAGGAGAAATCAACGTGGATCCCTGCCTTCCAGCGGGCCAGGCCCACAGGCTCCTGAAGGCATCCCTATAGGCTACAAATGGGATAGCGGTTGCCTCCCCTAGAAAGGAGACAATGATGCTGTATGCTTACTTAATGCTTTTCAAGGTTGATTTAAGTCTACAGAAAATGCCACACTGTGCCACAGTAAATCAAATAGAAAAGGCAGGTTTATAGTATGCAAACTGCTTAAAGTACACCAACCCTCAAAAATAGGTTGCTAACAACGGAGACAAGCATATAAACAGCAGGGACAGCAATGGCTTAATAGGCAAAGCCCTTGCCATGCAAACATGAGGACCTCAGTTCAGATCCCCAGAACCCACGAAAAGCTGGGCACGGTAGCAAGCATCTATGATCCCAGAACTCCTATAGCAAGATGGGAGGCAGAGGCAGGGGAATCCCGAGAGATTCACAGGCCAGCCAGCTTGGCACACACAGCACCAGTAAGACCCTGTGTCAAACAAGGACCGACACTCAAAGTTGTCCTCTGACCTCCACATGGGGACTGTGGCACATGTGCACCCATATTCATTATACACACACACACACACACACACACACACGCACGCACACACGCACACATGCACACACATACGCAATTACAGAATATATACACTTAATGATTAAAATTGCCATGCATTCCCTTTCAAATAACTACCAATGAACTCAACTAAAGCAGCATACACCTCTCCCTTATCCAGAAATCTAACTACAGATTAAAACAAATTAAAATCAGTTATAAGGTATATAATGGTAATTAATTGTCTAATAATGGCTCTGAGGTACCACAAACCCCAGGAACTCATAAATTAATCTTCAGAAATGAAGCTCAAGTAAGTGGTAGTTTCACACACTATGCATTCTAATCCTCACAAATTATAAATTAATGTATGGTAAATTCAAAAGTTGTTAACCAGAATAAGAAGCAATGTTTACTTGTAGATTAATAAGAGTTTTGTCTGTATGCTTTTCTGTACACTATCACATATAGAAGCGATCTGTATCTTTGCATTTGCTAACAGAAAATTAGGCTCTGAAAAAAAAAAACAAAAAAAACCTATGATGGTAATAACTACCAAGGAGAACAAAATGAACAATAATCTGTTAAATTGCAATTACAAATTCACACATTTTCATTAACTACACATCTTCAAAGGCTGAACTATATTTGCATATTTTAAAAGATCTAATCTGTAATGACTGCATGTATCTATGTAGCTCAGGAAACTAACACATATTCAATACTTTGGTTATTCTTCTTAAGACTTACCTCATGAATCCCTCAGTTTTATATAAAAAATATTTAAATCATGCTTTAATTGCTTTTATCTACAAGAAAATGCTGCCATTGTATCAATTTTAGTGTAAACTTTGCTTTTTGGTGCTTTTCTACACTGAGCTACACTCCAGCCCTTCGGTGTATTTACTTTTAACCCCATTCTTTTTTACAGTTCCCTTCTGGAGGGGCACAGAACCACAGATGGCCATTTACAGGTCAGGTTTTGTCCTGTCACCTGATCCAGACTCACTGGTCAGGCACAGATTAGGTAAGAACTGATGTGAGTTTGTTTGAGGGGGGCTCTTTCTGATACTCAAAAAGAAAGTGAGAGCCTCTTGAGGGAATGTGTCCTTTAGGGGGGGGTCTTCTAATTTTGCACCGGCAATTGTGACATTACATTGTGAGACAGAAGCAGATTAAAGTCTGGCTGCATTTTTTCACAATCTCTGGAGATGTTTAAAAGTACACTAGATTTCAGCCTTGGGGATCAGTTAAGCAGAGAGCTAAATGACCATCTTAGGGGAAGGAAACTGAGGTAAGAGGGGAGTATGACAGAAGACACATGGGAGCTGCCAGGGTCCCTGTGAACCCCAAAACATAGAGGAAGAGAGGTGTTAGGGGAACTTCCCACAGTCCCCCTTAATGGGAAGGGTGGACTTCAGTCAGATACAGCGAAGCCTGGAGCTAAAGCTAGCTGGCTCCTTCTCCTCTTCCCTCTGCCTCTTCTCTGTCTTTTCTTTTTCCACTGAAGGTCATCATCTCACTAGAGGAAAACCTTCTACGTAACTGTGTGTGCCTTCCTGCTATTCTCTATAGATTTTATAAACTGCTTAACAATTTTTCTCACAACACTTTGCATTCATAGAGTAATAAAATATGTTCTGATCTGAATGCATCTGGTAAAGTTCCTCAGGTACCATGGGTATTCAACCAATTTAATAACTTCAAAGTTTTCCAAACAATGGGGCTAGAGAGATGGTTCAGTGGTTAAGAGCACTGGCTGCTCATGCAGAGGACCCAGGTTCGAATCCCAACACCCACATGGCAGCTAATAACTATGTATCTGCAATTCCAGTTCCATGGGATTCGATGCCCTCTTCTGGCCTTGGTGGGCACTGTGTGACATGGAAGCACTTATACATGCAGGCATAACATTCACATGCATAAAATAAAAAAAAAATAAATTAAAGGATAGTTTTCTAAACAAAATTGGCAAAAATGCCCTTGAGCATGTCAAGGAAAAACACTGTACAAATATCAGAGACAATTACTACATGCAGCTTTCAATAAAACAGTTTAAAACACCATGTGTTAATTGCTACCAACAGGAAGAATATCACAAGATAATTTTTTAAAAAGTAAATTTTATGTGGGGTACTTGGAAAACAGAAGCAGGCAGATCTCTGTGAGATCAAGGCTAGCCTGATTATCTATCTATCTATCTATCTATCTATCTATCTATCTATCTATCAATCATCTATCTGGTTCCAGTCAGCTGGGGCTACAAAACCCAGACTCACAAAAACAAAAAGGCAAAATAATTAATAATAATAAATTTGTATAAATACAAAAAATCAGTTTGCTAGTTTAGAAAACCAGAGTCTACTTACTACTTGTACGTTTCAGAACGGATATATTCAAAAACGTGGGAAACGCCAAGCTGGAACTGATCAGCAATTGGAGTGACCCAGGGATTGTTCTCTGCTTTGAAGACCTGCTTCTGCCCAGTCAAATCCAAGTTTCCTGAAAGTACAAAGAGAACGAGAAAGAAGCTGAAGGGACATATCATCAACCAAGATCAGGGGGAAGAAGTCCTTAGGTACTTTGTAAGCTATTTTAATTTTATTTACATTTTAAAGTTCTTACTC
>NW_008339381.1:1514342-1524589 GCF_000622305.1 Nannospalax galili
GAGGGAGGGGAAGCAGTAAGTCCTGTCAGTAAGAGCATATGCCTTATTTACCTAGGTATTTGCTACAGAGGTGAAAAGTCTTGTTCAAGACTGAGAGAAGAGATAACGTTAAAACTTCCGGACAAAGTCAAGGTGCATCTCTGCTTCTGTGATTGGATCTGTGCCCAATCTGATAAACACCACATTTTTCATCAGCGCGGAACTTGAGGAAAGCAACAAGAGCCAGTTCCCAAGTAGAACTGGCACTCAAGCAGGTAAGTACATTTCCAATCAGCCCTGCGTGAGTCTTATTAACACGGTAGTGACAGAGGATAGGATTTGTATGCTCTAATCAGTTTACAAATTGCCTTGGAAAATTGCTCCCTCATTTAATTCTCCAGTAATCCCAAGGTCAGTTACTTAGTATCACTTTAGAGGTGAAGACATGGAAACTTAGGGAAACAAACTAATATGTCCAAGATCAGAAAGTGTCAGCCAGGGGACTGTTCCTGACACCAACCCTTATTCCCTTTCTACAGATGCAGCAATCAGCTTGCATGTCCATCTAAATCAAGAAAGTTCAGTTAATAAAGGTAGCATTGAAGCCAGTAAGCAGCCCTTCACCTGGGTATCACCTGCTAACCATCATACTGATCACCCCCATCCTCCCGTTTTCTCATATTTTCAAAAATGGAAAAGGAAATGTGTGAAAGAACTTCCTCTAGGGTTCTAGTCTACGGAAGACAGGGTCAAGGATGGAGAAGCTGCACAACAGGGACGGATGTGGCTGTACCTAGAGTCATCACAGGCCTTTTCTCAAAGGTCTAGTATGCAAGTCTAGTTTCGGTCTTTTGGTCTACAACACAGGCTGTTTGAACATGAGCACTTAGCTATCCCCTTCTCAAGATACTCCAGAGTAACGTGTCTATCCTGATGTATCTCTGGCTTTTTGTCAGAACTGACGGTCAGGATGATGAAAATGTATTCTGGGATGCAAATATACCACAGCATAAATTATTTCCTCACAGATCTGAGCTTTGGGAATGAAAAGATAAATAAAATTTTTCTTTTTTTTTTCTTTTTTGTGTATGGTAGATACATGCATATGCAGGTATGTGTATGTGTGTGTGTGTGTGTGTGTGTGTGTGTGTGTGTGTGTGTGTGTGTCCAAATCAGGTGTCTTCCTTAATCACTTCCCCCCTTGTTTTTTTTGAGACAGCATCTCTAGCTGATCCTGGAGCTCACTGATTCAGCCAGATAGGCTGGCCAGCCCCTGAGACACTCCTGTCTCTATGTTCTAGGGATTATGAGCATACACCACCATACCTGCCTTTTTACATGGGTGTTGGGGATCCAAACTCAGGTCCTTCTGCTTATGCAGCAAGCACTCCACTGACTCAGATATCTCCCCAGCCCTGAAATGTTTTACTAGGAAATAAAATGCTTCTTCTTATAACAAAAGAATAGTTTGACTCTTTCCATTTGGTTATGTGGACTTATAAATGCTTAGAAAAATGGAGAAAGAAAAATGATTATAATCTCACAAAACACTTTTAAAGATACAAAATATGCTGGGCATAGTGGTGCAAACCTTTAATCCCAGTACTTGGGAGGCAGAGACAGGCAGATCTCTGTGAGATCGAGGCCAGCCTGGTCTACATAGCAAGTTCCAGGCTAGCTAGGGCTATAAGGAAACCTTGTCTCAAAAAAGAAAAAAGAAAGGAGATATTACTAAATCTTATAAGAGTAACCCATCCAATCTTCAAAGGAACTAAAAATTTCTTGGTGTGAAGGGCAAAAAGAAGCATATAGGATTCTTTCTACGATTATCAATATTGTCTGGGGGGGCTCTCCCTCCCCTCGTGGGCCATTGGCCACCGATCCACGAGGACAAAGGGAGCAGAAGCGACGAAGAGGGTCAGGAAGGCCAGTGAGCATGATGGAAAAGACCTTCCTGGAGTCTGCTTCAGTGATACAGCTCGTTTATTCAGGGGGTCAGGGAAAATATAGTGTGGAGGCAGCAGCCAAAGCTTCAGCTGATAGGTGCTCATAGTATGCTTTATTTACATGTGGTGGGGGGATCCTATCATCCGACTATAGGGCAATGCCTAATTACCATAAAGAAAAAACCTGGGGGCAGTTTTATTGCAGGTAACTATGCCCAAGGTCATGTTCCAAATAAGGTCAAGCATCCCTGCTTGGAGGCACTTTCCAGATAAGTCAGGCAGAGAATAGGAGGGCCCCACTGAGAAAGGGAGTCCTCCATACAGTGCCAAGCTCCTTAGAGCTCTCTGGACATGGTGGACTGCAACCTTAGCAGCAGGGTCCCCCAACAATTGTCAATGTCTTCAACTTCATGATTAAATATTATTAATCACCTATTCATCACTTGGAAATTAATTAGCTTGATTCTCTAAATCATGAGTCAGGGAGCTGCTAGGGATGCTCAGCTGAGTAGCACACCTGGACGGGGCAAGTCATTCATGTCTGTGGGCCTTACCACCTGGAGAGGGCTTCAGGCATCCAAAGACTGAGCTGATCTCTCACATCTGTCCACAACTCTTACTTCCTCGTAAGATCTGGTTTATGAATTCCTATGACATCTTTTCCATATCATCCCCTCACTACTTCTCCAGTTTCCCCCTTTCCTAAATCTGAGACTACAAGTTTCTGTACAGAAGTCACTCATTCAAAGATAAGTCTGTGTTTCCGATATGTTGTGTTTTCCATGTACAATGTGTACACTCCCTGCTGTCCTTAGGATGTATGGCCACCCATGGAAGGGTCCCTAAGCCAGGCAACAGGAACCACAGTCAGCAATTCACTCATAATAGAGATGGAAGTGCTAGGTGAACAAAGCCCTTTCAACACTTCCATCTAAGAAGTCACCTCTGCTTGCTTACATAATGCCATCTTCTGCATCTAAGCTTTTCCTACTGACTCAGCCTGGAGTCAAGTACGAAACAAGTAACAGAGATCCTTGGGAAAGTATGTGTATCCTAAAGTGGAGGAGGGGTGGAGGGACGGCTCAGAGGTTGAGAGTACTAGTCGCTCTTGCAGAGGACTGGGTTCCATTCCTGCATCCACATGGCAGCTAACAACCATCTGTAACTCCAGTTCCACGGGATCCAGTGCCTTCTTTTGACCTCTATGGGCTTTATATCCATGTGGTACACTTACATAGATGCAGGCAAAACACTCATACACATAAAACAAAAATACATAAAAATAAAGCAGAGGAGAGAGAAAGAGGAATACATTGTAAATTTATGAGCTTAGGATGTGAACTGATTCTCAAAGGGGCTCCCCCCGTTACTGAGGATTCTGTCATCTCTTGCTTTTCCATGACCTAACATTGATTATCCTTTGGGGAAACACAGTTGAATTTCACTTGATAGAATTTGATTTTGCAGATCAAGCATATATACCGTTCATTCATTCATTCACACATTGGCATGAATCAACTCAACTGCAATCATTTCCTCTTAATGTGTGGTTTAGAGAGAAGCCCCGGGCTGAGGTCCCACCCCCAATATTCAGAGGAGAGCGGGAGAAAGGAAGGCAGCAATGCTTGGAGCACAGACCATTTCTGAACCACACTGCATTTTCGGGGCCTCTGATCAGTATGCGAGAAACATGGACCAGGGAAAGGCCTTGGGAAAGATGCCATAGACAAACTCCAGCTTTTCAAATTTGATTTGCACACGACAGTGAAGGGAAGAGGCCCTCTTCTTTCTCTGGCCTATATCACAAGCCCCCTTCTACCAAGGTCCACGCTTGACCCAATCTTCTAAAAGCTCGAGTACAAGCTGGCATGGTGTTTCGTGCCTTTACTTTTAGCACTAGGAGTCTGAGGCAGGACAATTATGAGTTTGAGGCAAATCTGGGCTACAAAATGAGCCCCAGGCCAGTCTGGGCTACATGTCAAGACTCTTTGTCTTTAAAAAGAAAAGTAAAGAAACAAAAAGCAAAGAAAAGAAAAAAAAGAAAAGTAAAGAAAGAAGAAAAGGGTATGATAGTAAGTTAAGAGCCTGCAGCCTACTACCAACCACATGTAAATGAGCTAAGGCATAGGCACGGCCTCTCGCTAACTACTGCAGTCTTCAATGGTAAGCTTCTGAAAATAATGTACTAAAGTTCTATGCTCCCTGACTGCCACACATGCAAGACAGACCTAAGGGAATAATGTCAAGAAAGGTCAGCTATGCCCTTCTGTCTAAAGCCTGTAGATCCCTAGAGATCTGTCAGTCCCCAGTGATGTCTCTATTTAGTGCTGTCAGTGGAGGCGGGAGAGGCCCAGAGGACTGCTAATGACTTGTGCTAACTGGAGCACAGAGGAGCCGCTGAATGCAAGCTAGACACGCTTCCCTTCAGGGAAAAGGAGTCAAACCTGATATCTGAGAGTGAGGAAAAGCAGAAAGGACTATGGGCTATTCATGAGCATCTTCATTTACATCTCTTTGAACCCATCTGCACATTGTGCTGAGGGGTGCACGGGGGAGGGGGTCAGAGCTACTCTATCCCATTATCATTTGTTTATTTTAGTATCAAACAGTGCTACTGAATCAAATGCACAGGTGCTTCATCACGCTCTATGACTGGAGAGAAAAGGATGATTCAACTTCATTGAGAAGAAAAATAGAAAATAGCTTCCTGTTTGATGAAAGGACCATGAAGACCACATGGACTGTCCATGGCACACCTTGAAGAAGCAAACAATTACCTGTGACCAGAATGGAAACAGTACATCATCCTGAAAGAGCAATGCCTGGAGACTGGTGTGATGGGATGTGCTTCCTTTGGTTTTCAGCTTAATGTCATTGGTGGCTAACACAATCCATGCTTCTGTGTAGCCAAAATCCTCCCAGCAAGCTATCTATCTCTGGGTTCTCTTACCTAAGTCTGCACCAGCCTGGTATGCAGCAATTTCAGAAGCAGGTTAATATAATTAAAGTAAAGCTAGACCATTTTACTGTGAGAAAAGATGACACCTGTCTCATATTGGCCTGGCAACAAGTTCCCACTGCCTCAGCGGAGCTGGTCTGTCAGCTGTCTGGGGTGGGCTCCCTTTTAAGTAATAACATGCAGGCAGCATCTCCTTCTGCTGTCAGTCAGAACGCACTCGCCCTCACACCGCATGCTTCAGTGCATCCGGTGAGAAGCCCTCACTCGGCCCCTTTATTAGAAGGCTGAGCGGTGCGCCAGTGGTGTTCTAACAAGGATCAGGCATCAGGATTAAGCACTGTGACAAAGAGGATCTAATAGGCTTGAAAGTGCATCTACAGACACGCTGGCTGGCTCCCAGACACAGGCTCACTTTGCTCACTCTTCAGTCAGGAGGCACAGGCCACCAGGGAAGCCAGGCAGTGCCGTGATTAGCAGTGACCCTCTGACCGATGCAGCGATGAAGATCATCTATCACTCAGAGGCTTATTCTGCAATTGCAAATTGGATTTTCTATTTTATTACCTGCAAAACAGATCACAGATGCTTCTACCCCCAGCCTCTAGTACAGCCTGCTTGGCCTTGCAATGGTAACTGTGTAAACTCTAAATCATGCAAAACAATCATTCTCCTTGCTAGTTATAAACGTGATTGAATGCAATAGGCAACCAAGGCCCCATTAATAAGCACACTCATTTTCACTTACGGAAATTGGTTGTTTCCCATAATCACATTGTGAGAATTCTTCCTGACTACTCCAGATTCTGAGACATGTGGCTAGAAGGATCATCCATCACATGGCAAGCAACTAGGGGGGACCTGAATAAATTTTTCACGTCATCAAGATGGTATTTCTGCCCTCCCCAATTTCATAATGGTGCTACAGAGAGCATTTAAATGAAAGCACTCTGAAAGCCAGGCTCTCTGCCCCACTCATAAAAACCTAAGACTGTGCTCTAACAAGGTACAACTAGAAAACTGTGGCCGACTGGGTATTTTATCATTAAGATTCCAAACCTGCCCAAACCGGGTAAGTGACCAGCCCGTGAAAGACCTACACAGGCCATCATGACAGGTGAAGATCACCCAGTTCTGCAGGAATTCCTACCTGGAAGCTTATCCTCAAACAACAGAACACAAAACAAAAGCTGCATTCATACCCACTTTGTACAGAGAGACAGTTTACAAATAAATCTAACTTTTATTATGATGAGCTACCCTACTAATTATAGAGATGTGTGATTATAGCTAACGGCTGACTATGAAAGTTCCTATTTTTTTTTCAGTTCTTTTTGACTGGATGAAAAACATTAAGACACAAAATGATGCTCATGGTGTAATAAGCAAATATTTGTAATAACTTAGGGGGTAATTAGAATGTTCATTACCAACTAGGTGGTAAGTAGTATGCAACAGCCACACTTTGAAATGCTATTCAGTAATTAAGAGACATTTGTATGGGCTGATCTAGACAGAGGTCTACATTATAATTTTTTAAGTGTATGCGTGTATTGTCTGTATGTTGGTAAGTGCACCTATGTCATGCAATGCCCATGGAAGACAGAAGAAGCTGTCAGATCCCCTGGAAATGGAGTTTCAGACAGCTGTTAGCTGCCATGTGAGTGCTGGGATTCGAACCCAGGTCTTCTGCAAGAACAGCCAGTGTTCTTGACCGCTGAGCCATCTCTCCAGCCCCCAACATTATAATTTTTAAAATTTATGAGTATACTATTTCTTACCAGTTTTTTGGTAAACAAAAGGCAGAAGAGAAATAATCCCAAGATTTTTGTATACACTTTATGTGAAAAAGAAAAAGAAGAAATACATCACAAGCTGTTAGTGCTGGCTTCCTCAGAAAAAAATTAAGGTGAGACAGAGATTTAAACCAGCAGGGAAAAAAAATAATAACATATTAATTTTCTCTTTCCAGAACTTCATGTTGTAGAGAGTGTGGCTAATTTTCAAGATTTAAAAAAGATTAAAGATAAAAAGATGAAAGGACACTGAAAGGGAATCTGTCCAAAACAAATTCAAAATACATCAAGCACAGAAATCACCACAGAGGAAGAAGACCACATTTAGGAATGCATCCTCCCATCCCCACAGTCGCCACGCTAGTGCTCCACTCTGTCTGTGTTACAGATGAAGGTCTATCAGGCCCGAAACGGATTAAGAATCTAGGTCTGAAGTTGCCTCTCTTTCTACACATCATCAGTGCAATCAAAGTAAGCCAGGCTGTCTCCTGTCAGCTCTCAGATTTATTCTGTGGGGCTTGCAAGGTCGCACCACAGTGGTGGCAATTGTCTGCCCAGCCTTCCAGGCAACCTGTTTTTAAATAGGCATTCTGCTCATTTCAGGCCTGCAATGCACCACTGCTTTACCACACGTGCTAAAATGAGCCGTGACTCTTCTCATCTAGTCCCAGGAAGGTATCATTTAAATAAAAAAGATTGTAAAACAAAAACAAGACCACCTGCCAAATGGATCCAACAAAAGCAGCTTTGGGTTTACGTGTGTGCTGGTGCAAAGGGGTCCAGAGGCCTTTTCCCAACGAAAAAGTCACACTTTACACTGTTTCCATCTCATGCTTTTCTTGGCCATTTGATATCTGTGATCCAGGGTAGGATGGGCTAGAAGGATCTCTCACTCACTTGTAGCTGTGATTACCTAGCAACAGGGCAGAGAGCATCCAGTACACAGCTCCACAGTGCCTTTCTTTTGCAAGTGGATTTGGCCACTAATAAATAATTCATAGTTCTAAACCTGGCATTGGTTTTGGATCCCCCTATCAGACTTCTGAATGTGGGAGGCAATACCATTTTGGCTTGCCAGATTTCCCTTGTATTGTGCACATAATGTCAGGTCTTACAGAAAAAAAAGCCCAGTGATTCTGGCTCTTATTTCACACACTCCATTCACTGACTCTGTGGCCGGGAGACTGTGGGCAAATTCAGTTTCCTCATCTGCCAAGTGAGGATAATGATATCAGTGGCTGGGATATGGATGAGCACCCAAGACTGTGCACGAGACGGCTCTGTGGGGTGGAAAGCACCAGAGTATAAAGCACCATTTCATCATTATCTGAAGTGAAACCTGCAGAGCAGGGAAAATGAGCATTTGGAGAACATTTATCTAAAGCAGGTGTATTTCCCCCCGAGGAACTGACATGTCAACTTTGCAAGCTGGCGCTCTTCTGAGGAAAGGGACCTGCTGTGATCAGAGGTCATTTCAGGGTTAAATGGGGTGGGAATGGGAGGGCTGGGTAGAGGAGGGAGTATGGGGACAGATATGGGAGGCAGAGGCAGGCAGATCTCTATGAGTTCAAGGTCCACCTGGTCTACATAGTGAGTTCCAGGACAGCTGGGGCTACAGGGAGACCCTGTCTCAAAAAGACCAAAAAAGTAAAAAAAAGAAAGAAAAAGCCCTGTGAAAACCTACCACTCTAGAAGCTTCTTAAAGTATATACATATATAAAATCAAAAGAGATTAAAAGGACTTACTTTATAACAGGGGGGATATTGCTCCTATGAGACTGTATGTTGGTAAGTAAAAGACCAATGCTAGGAATAAGCTGTTTGCCAGCAGTCCTGTAGGCCCTAAACACCACTGGCATTGTCCCTGTTCTTGATTACCCACCAGAACGTCATGGTAAGACCCTACAGCTGAAGACACTACATACATGAACAAACAAGGAGAAATCAAACTGGTGCTGGCTTAGTGCTGCAAGGTGTTACCCACGCTACCAGGAAGAAAAAAAATCATCGTCAATCTTACCCAGCTGTAAATCCTGTAAACTGTAACAACAACTGGCTTGGCAAGATATGCCTACCAGTGCAACAGTGGTATAAATATTATGGGAATAACGAACTATTCTCTAATTGGATTTAAGCTCCGCTTCATAGGGTGGAGCCTATACCTGACATTGATATCAGGTATAGGAGCCTGAGGCTAGACAGATCACAGGACATGGGAGAAATCATAATACTAGTTATAGTATTAAATTGACCCCTAATGATTCGTTGTTATATCTATAGATTAATGCATCTCTCAAATCTCACCAGAGAAGTTTTCTTAAGCAGCAGATGGTAATTAACACAGAAACCAACAACTTGCCAATGTGCAGAGAGTAAGAGGCCTTTGAGTGCCTATCTGTATCCCTAAATCTAATCCTAACCATAACTCTAACCCTAACCCTAAACTCTACCTTAATCCTAACCCTAACGATAACCCGAAACCGAACATGAACCCTAAATCAAACCCTTACCCAAACCCGACCCCTAACCCTAACTTCTAACGTAACCCTAAACTGAATGTGAACCTGAAACCAAACCAGAACCCTAACCTTAACCATAACCCAAACCCTAACCAAAACCCAAACCTTAACCTGACCCCAAACCCTAGCCATAGCCCTAGCCCTAGCCCTAAACCTAACCTTAAACCTAACCCTAACCCTAACCCCAACCCTACAACTGACCCTAATTCCTAACCCCTAACCCATAACAGTAACCTTAATCTGAACCAGAACCCTAAACCTAACCCTAATCTCTAACCCTAACCCTAACCTGAATATGAACCCGAACCCGAACCCTAACCGTAACACTAACCAGAACGAGAACCCAAACCCGAAACTGAACCCTAATCAGAACCCAAACCCAAACACGAACCTGAACCTCAACCCCAACCCCAACCCCAGGCCCAACCCCAACCCCAGTCCCAACCCAAAGATGAAACCTTACCTGATTCATTACTCGAACCTGAACCCGAGACATAACTCCAGCCCAAAATCGAAACCGAACCGAAATCCTAACCCTAACACGAACCCTAACCGAACCAGAACCCTAATCCTAACACTAACCCTAAACCTAACCCTAACCCTACCCCAGTGCCCTAGTCCTAGCTCTATCCCTAACCCTTAACACTTCACCCTAACCCAGGACTAGCCCTAGCCCTAACAATAACCCTAACCCCTAAGCCCTAACCCCTAACTCTAAACTTAACCCTAAACCTAACCCTAACCACAAGAACAAGCGCAAATCCAAGCCCATCCCCTAATCCTAACCCTAACTCTAACCCTGAACCTAACCCTTACACCTAACACTAAACCTAACCCGAACCCTAACCCAAACCCGAACCCTAACCCTAGACATAGCCCTAGCCCTAGCCCTATCCATAGCCTTAGCCCTATCCTAACCGTAACCTTAACCTAAACCTAAATCTAACCCGAAACTGAACCCTAATAAGAAACCATAGCTGAACTCGAAACCACACTCAAACCCTAATGCTAACACTAACCCTAACCCTAAACTTTAAACCTAACCCAAACC
>NW_008339381.1:1541457-1573146 GCF_000622305.1 Nannospalax galili
TATAAAAAGAGATTCTAAGGAGTCACCTTATAGCAGGGAGACAATGCCCCTATTAAATACCATAGGCTACCAAAGTAAAAGCCCAATGCCAGGAGTGAACTTCTTCTGAAGCTGTTGACCAAGGGTCTCAAAGGCCCTCAAACAATACTGGCCATTGCCCCTGCTCTTGGTTACTCACCAGAACTTCATGGTAAGACCCTATTGCTGAAGACAATACATACATGAACTGTAGAACAAACAAGGAGAAATCACCTGGTGCTGCCCTCAGAGCCTCATATCTACTGGCTAGCTTTCACAGTGCTGGAAGGTGCTATGTAAGCTGCCTGAGGAGAAAATTAATCATCTTTAATTTTTTAACCAGCTGTGAATCCTGTGAGCTACAATAACAACTGGCCTGGCAAGATGTGCCCACCTGTGCAATAGTAGCATGAACACAATGGGAACACAATTAGAAAACACCATTTTCTAAGTGGATTTAAGGTCCACTTCATATGATGAAGGCCATACCTGACATTGATATCAGGCCTATGAACCTAAAGTTAGACAGGTCACAGGTCACAGGTCACAGGTCATAGGGGAGAGATATAGTATTAAACTGACTTCTAATGACTTATTGTTACAGCCAGAGATTAATGCATCTTCTTATCAGAAAAGCTTCCTTATACAGCAGATGGTGATTAACACAGAGAACCACACACAAATGGTCAATGTGCACAGAATAAAAGGCTGCAGAATGCTTACCCATGAATTGGACACCAATATCAAACTTCTGCTTCACAAGGCTCAGGGATCTTTGAGGAAAAGGGAAAGGAGGAAGATCACAAGAGCCAGAGGTAGTGGATGACCACAAGGAAATGGAGTTTTCCACACAGTTGGGAAGTTACTCGTATGAACTCACAGCAATGGTGACAGCATGCACAAGTCCCATGACAAAATCCCAGCATAGACGTGGTGAAGGAGGTAAGAAACCCCACTCCTACCTGAGGAAGTATTGATTGCTAGGATGGGGAGATTTAGTCTTGTTTAAATTGTAAAGTCTCGGTAAATTCACTAGGCTCCTGTGGATGAACCCACACAAAAGGGCATTAGTAAAGGAGTGATATAGTTAGGGGAAGGAATCTAAATAAGATTAAAATATACTATATGAAATTTACAAAAAATACAATTAAAAAGGAACACACACACACACACACACACACACACACACACACACACACAGAGAGTCATCTAAGCATGTAAGAGGCTAAGGCAAGAGGACCACAAGTTCAAGGCTGGGTTGGACTGAAAAGGGAACTTCAGACGTACCTGGGTTAACTAGCAAAACCCTGTCTCAAAATAAAGTAAGGCTAAGATACAGTTTAGGAACACTGACTTCGTCTTGTCTCCCTGAAGACTGAAAGGCTTGACAGCAGCACTCCGCTGTGCCTCACTGGGCAGCTTCCCAGAGCACGGGCCATGGCTTGTCTTGCCCACCATGATCCTCCCTCTTGTTAAATTCCTCTGCTCAGGGGCTGCGGAAGGCATCCTTCAGACTTCTTGAGAAATCAGAAATGCCAGTCCTAAGGTGCTCTCAGGCACCTTTCAAAACAAATATACTAAAAACTAACAACAAAAAATGAATATTCAAAGAATTAAGTTTCAGCATCACTACCTTTTATAGCACTATTACAATTGTCACTAGTCTTCCCCACATCTGTTTAACTTTTTTAGCTTGTTAACTTGATATTCACCTCAGACCCCTTTAACAATTCCCCCACCAGCAAGACTTAGTAACAGTGTCAATTGTTTTGTGATGCAAAAACTAGAAACCATGTATTTTCCCCTCCTAGAGTATCCTCTAGTCCTTAATTACTTCCTAAAGCTAAGGTATGGGCTCCTTTCTCCACCCACACTGCCCAGCTATTGCTACCCCATGGAACCTTTATAAGAGCTACAGCATGCTGCCCACAAAACTTGGGCAGCTAAGCATCACTGGAAGAATAAACTACAGAACACTGAGCTTAATAATATCTATAGTTAAGAGAAAAGATGCAGCCTGTTAGTCTGTGAATGACCAAGTGTAGACAGACACAATAATTAGGAAACATCAGGCTATTAATGTAGAGGTCTGTCTCCTAAATTACTTCTCAGTAGCTATAACCACAGTACTTGACAAAAACAAATTAAAGTAGGAAGGAAATGTGTCGGCCTCATGATTTCTGAGGGTCAGTCAATGGCAGTGGGGAAGGAGAGCTGGGTCAAGTCCTTTCATATCATGGCAGAAAAAGAAACAGCAAAACAGGAGGTGGCCAGGAACTCACTTCTAGTGACCAACTACCTCCAGCTTGACTTTATCTCCCAGCATCCAAAACCTTCTAAAATAGTGCTACCATCTGGGGCTCAAATATTCAAACGACAAGCCCATGGAGGCATATTAGCATTTCAAATTATAGTACTTAAAATTCACGTGTACCCTATAAGAATGCATAAACCTAAGAGAACTGTAATACCTAGAGATGACCACAATTCTAGAAACAAACACCTTCTCTACACTGCTGACTAGAGCCCAACTGGCACCTGATATCTGAAAAGTAAACTGATAATACATACTAAGAGCTCTAAAAAACCTCATATTATTTGACCTGGTAATTTCATTCAAGTAATAAATGCATAATGAGGAAATAATCATAGATATTCTCAGATATTTACAATTATAAATTTTCAACTTGGCATTCCTTGTGTTTCTCCCGGACAACTGGAACACAGCTCAGCTGCTAAGACTTGGTTAATAAATTATGAGACACTTGTGGATGGCACAATACAGTCAGATGATTAAAAATGTTTCCAAATAATACTTAATGGCATGGGTTAAAGGTCAAGATGTAATACTGAAGGCTGAAAGCTAGGCTGCAAAAATAGTAATACAATTATACTGTTTACAGGACTAACTATATACACAGATGTATAGGAAGAAAGTGGAATACACATGCAAGCATATATGCATATGAATGGAGAAAACACTACAAATAAATTTAGAATTATAACAGTAGTTACTTTTAGGTGGCAGGATCATGAATGTTACATTTTTCTGTTTTCTGGGTATAAAAAGCCAGGATTTTTGGATGTAGCATTTACAAATATTTTCTTCCTTTCTAGTAAAGTACCTTATCCACTTTCTCAGTGTGTTTATAATGTAAATAAGATGACTGGGCCTTGGGCTCCTCTTTTAACCTAAACAGAACTTCAATCACTCATGACCTTGCCCTTGACCTAGAATAATGCATGCCTGTGTGTCTGCTGTGAAAATGCAGCCCTGCGAATGGTGAAATATTCCTTGAAAGCAACAGATTATCCCATTTGTGCTGCAAACACTGGGTGGGATTAGATCGATAACATCTGTTTGTGGTTACATGCGTCAGAAGGGACAGAATCCTCTGATAAGCTCCTCTGTTCACAGGTGATGCTGGATGGACTGTTTGCATAAAAGCAAGTAAGACCTTTGTTCCAGAAGACAGTTCTGAGAAATCCAATGCAACAAGCTCTTAAAGCAGTTTGGGCCCTACTCATCGGTGCTTAGAGTCCAGTAGTCTTTGTTCAGACATCACTGTAATGGGGCATCCCACCACCACTCCCCATTTGCTCCTTCCTCTCTCCTTTTCTGTGATCTTCTCACATTTCTTAGGCTACTAGAAAACTCCTGAATGCAAGTTATCCTCCTGCCTCAGCCTCTCACGTACTGGGACAGCAAGTGCAGGCTACTCCTGGTGATACTGTCTTCAAAATTTTTTCATTTATTTATTTATTCATATTTTATGTGTTTGAGTGTTTTGCCTGCATCTATGTAAGTGCACCTGTGTCATGCAATGCCCATGGGGTTCAGAAGAAGGCATTGGTTCCCTTGTAACTATAGTTACAGATTTCCACTGTATCATTTGATGAAATGATTGAATTTCCCCTGTTGTATGGTCTTAGTATTCTCATTAATAATAATAATAATAATAATAAAATAATAATAATAATAAATCACTTGACCAGCATGTGTTAATTTCTTTTTTTTTTTTTGTTAACAGCCATTTTGACTAGGGTAATATAAAATTTCAATGCAGTTTCAATTGCATTTCTGTGATGGGTAAAGATGACAAATCTTCATAAAAATAAATGCTTGTGAGATATGGCAAACAGAAACCTTTATACACTGCTTGTGAGAAGGTACATTAGTACAGCTACTGTGGAAAATAGTATGGAGGTTCCCTAAAAAACTAAAACTATATTTACCATATGTAGTTGTGCTATTCCAAGTTACACACCTGAAGGAGATGAAGTCATTAAATAAGAGAAACCTATATACCCATGGGTGTAGAATTCTTCACAATATTTCAAACCATGAAACCAAATTAGGTGCTTGTCAAGAGTTGAATGGATAAAACAACACACACACATACACATATGTATATCATATATACACCCTCACAAACATATACAATGGAGTACTATTCAAGCACAAAGAATGAAATTGTCATTTGCAGGAACAAGGACGGAGCTGGAGGTTATTGTGTGTTATTATCTCCCAGTGGTCTCTGTGCCTGAGATTACACTAGCACCTCCCTATTTTGAGTTTTACAGTGAGGTTAGAACCCAGTCCTTGCTCATACTAGCCAAGGGCTCTGCCACTTTCCTTTCTGTTTAAATTACTATAACTTTGCACATGCTTTGAAATGAGGACGCATGAGCACTCCAGCTTCCTTCATTAACATTGTTCTAATCATTTGGGGTCCACTGATATTTCATATGAATTTCAGGATGAGTTTTTGTATTTCTATAAAAGCCATTGTTGGAACGTAATAGAAATTCCATTAAATTCATAGACTGATTCCAGGAGCACGATGAAATTTTACTAATAGGACAGAGTACATATTCTTAACAGGCCACATTAACAGGAACAAGCACTTCACCATTCACCAGTCAAAACACACAGTGAAAAGATGTTTTTATTTAATCTAATAATTTATATGCTTTTTAAATGAATCAAATCTCATGTAATTATATGTTGAACAAGCCATCATTTTTAAAAGAAAAAGATTTCATCAAGACAGATTACTTATGGACATCAGCACACAGAGATGATGGGAACGAAATATCTCACAAGGCTTTTCCTTAGCCCAAAAGCAGTAAGGAGGGTTAGGTTTGTGTCTAGGGAGGGCATGGCAGAGAAGTCTTCGAGGGCGGGTAGAGGGAGGTGGATGCCAGTGCAGGGTGTGGGTTGTTAACACAGCATGGCAGGACTGCATTATTTTAAGGGAGGCTTGGCACTCTTGAATGTGGAAGGCAGTACATTTTATTTTTCAAGTAGAAACTTCTATACGACTGCAGAGGAACAGTGTGACTCACATTCTGCAATGCATGTCTGATTTTAGGCTTCTGAGAGACCCTAAGTGTGGTGATTTCAAAAGTGTGTGTGGCTGCTTTCTTGTAGAAGTAGGGTAGACACGCTCCCTTGGTCCCCATCTCATACCATGCCATGATATGAGCGCCAACAGAAGACTGTGGACAGATGTGACAGCAGACCCAAGACAACGGCCTCTCACAAGGTTATCTACAGCCAGACTTTTCATGCTTCATCCGTAGCCTCGTGTACTAATACATAGGAACTACCACACTGCTTCAATACTATAATGCAGATGTGTGTACATAGACAGAACCCTTTAAAGGTATTTGAAAGGAACAGGGTCTATCAAATTTCATTTCCAAAATATGTAGAAAGAGGAAATAATTTACTAGATAACCTCGGAGATAAAAAGCCAAATAAATACAGACTGATACAATCAGTTTGAACATGATCATATAATCTTAACAATAATCATCTCAATAATGTTCCCAAATGGCAAAAACTTACCTTTTCAGTGTCTAACCTCATAAACACTTGCTTTAAAAGAAGTTATGCCAATTTTTTCAGCCAATAGGATGAAGGCTGAGGTTTGGGTGTCACTGTAATGCATTACAAGGCACTTGCTCATATGGAAGTATGAAATGAAATTAACTTTATTTTTTATTTATATATAAATACCCTTGAACCCAATTTTATTAAAGGTTAAGTCAGGGATCAACCTACTACACAGAACCTAAACTTCAGTTATATGTAAAAACGGCTTGTTTCGGCTTTGCTTCACACTCGAGAGCTTATATTTTTATTACTTTGGGGCCGTGTGTAATATTCTCTGCAGAGGCGATGAATGATAAGGGTGTGCATATTATATCATATAAAATATGTACTAAGATAATTAACAATGGTGAGTGACACAATTACCAAGTCTACAGATAACACCGAAATAGTTGTACCTTAATTTTCAATGAATTCCAAATTTTTCACACTCAAAAAAAACCCCCACTGTTTAAGTTATGCATTAACAATCCATTTTAATGGGTGTTGATTAAAGTTACCTTCACTGATTTTTAGTATTAACAAGAATATCTTAAAAGACGGCAGTGCTGGAAATACTGCTGTATACCTGTGTGCACAAACACGTATGCACATACCTGGAAATACTGCTGTACACTCGTGTGCACAAACACATAGGCACATACCTGGAAATACTGCTATACACCCGTGTGCATAAACACGTAGGCACATACCTGGAAATACTGCTGTACACCCGTGTCCATAAACACGTATGCACATACCTGGAAATACTGCTATACACCCATGTGCACAAACATATATGCATATACCTGGAAATATTGCTGTATACCCGTGTGCACAAACATATATGCACATACCTGGAAATATTGCTGTATACCCATGTGCACAAACACATATGCACATACCTGGAAATATTGCTTTACACCCATGTGCACAAACACATATGCACATACCTGGAAAATTGCTGTAGACTCATGTGCATAAACACATACACACATACCCAGACCCTAGTTCTAAACACAATGAAAATACAAACTACACACTGTAGCATACAAACTACAGAAACAGGTAGGAATTATCAGCTTCTATTCACAAAGACAGCTATGTATCTTTGTTTTCTAAGCAATAAAATGCACAAAGCACACCAAAATTGTTATGATTTGAATATGAAACTTTGTATATGAAAGTTTTATGTATTGAATGCCTGCTCTCCAGCTGGTAGTAGTACTATGTAAGGTTGCAGACACTGTTAGGAAGGGGGCTTGGGAAGAAGCAGGTCACTGGGAGGCATGGTTTTGAAGGTTATACGAAGTACCCAACAGCTCCCTCCTCTTCTCCTTTCTAACTACTATGAACTCCTCCACTACCTCTACCATGATCCTCTGTACAAGCACATGGGGCAAAGAATAAATAAATAAAATAACAAATCATAGGATAAGCCCTTTGAAACCATGAGCCAAAATAATTGTTTCCCTCTAGTAAGTTGCTCCCCCTGGCATTTTGGTCATTAATATACTAAGATAAACAAAAGTTGCCTTATTATTTAGTGTTAATACAAAGTCAGAGTACAGAGGCGTTCACCAATACATTGCTAAACTTTAAACAGTAAGCCCTAAGCAAAGTCAATGCAAAAGTAACCAGCTCGCTGGGTGTGGTGGCACACGTCTTTAATCCCAGCACTCAGGAGGCAGAGGCAGGAGGATCTCTGTGAGTGCAAGGCCAGCCTGGTCTACATAGTTCCAGGACAGCTGGGGCTACAGGGAGACCCTGTCTCAAAAAAACCAAAAAAAAAAAAAAAAGTAACCAGCTCAAGAGAAAAGAGTCTACCATGCCTCTCAAAGATTTACTTAATTTGTGAGTCCTGACATTGGAAAAGCATTGCTATAAATACACAGTGAAAATGGGGTTCTACCACAATGCTGGATGTGGGTGAGGATGATTACATCATGAATTTGTTTCCAGTATTTTTGGAAAACCAACTGCTTTAGGTTAAAAATATGCAATACTGTCATGGTAAAAAAAAAAAAATTTAAGTACTATGATACTCTACTCAAGAGGAAAAGAGTCAACAATTACAAAATCATTTTTACTGCGTGAAGGTGTTTCTGAAGTGTAATTTATTTACTGTAAGAAATAAAAAAAGGCAAAACAACCCTGCACTTGAATGAGTGAAACTCTGGCTAGGCTCCAAGCATTAGCACTTCTAACCAACCTTTTGGGTTACAACTGGTTTGCATGGAACCACAGTCCTCAAATCCTAGCTGGCTACTGCCAACTCCCAAGTTGTGAACATTCTGATACCCCTAATCACTGCCCATCAGAAAAGAGAAATTCAAATTAGTAATATTTTGAATGCTAAGAATTTTTTAGCTCAGTACCTTCCCTTATCCCTGTCCCACTCCTACTGAGCCCTTACTTCTCCAACTACTTCCCCTTCTACTTTCATATCCTCTCTCTCTCTCTCTCTCTCTCTCTCTCTCTCTCTCTCTCTCCTCTCTCTCTCTCTCTCCCCCCTCCCATGGGTCCTATGCAGGCTGTCACAGCTGCTGTGTTCATAATGCAGCAACCATATCACATCCAGAAGACAGTATTTTACAGTACTCCTCCCCATCCTCTGACTTTTAAGTCTTTCCACCCACTCTTCCACAAGGCTCCCTGGGCCTCAGAATGAGTGATAAAGATGTCTTATTTAGGGCTATTCCCTATTCTCAGCACTTAGACACATGAATTTCTGATTTGACCAAAATAACTATTTAAACAGCAAACAAATTCTATGCAACATTTTATACATTATTCCCACTTACTTAATATTGGCCATATGGAAAGCCAAAGAAACTTTTTGTTTGGTGGTATCCTGATTTTACAAGTGTGATGAAAAGATGTCCAAGAGCCAAGTCCCCTACTGGATGTCATTTAAAATAGTCAATGGAAAAACTGGGATTGACAAAGCTAGGCTCTACACAGTGGTCAGACCCATGGCTTAAAGTTTTAAGCAACTGTTCTTTAGAAACATTTAGGATCATTCCCAGGGTAATCCAAAGAGTTACTTTGTAAGTCGTTTTCCATCAGACAGCATGTGGCTTGAATGTATCACCCAAATACACCTTAGCCTTTCTTGCTCCTGAAACTATCCCCCCATACTCTATCTATTTGCTTTCTGTTGCCAGGACCCAGAGCAGCTGGGGTAGGAGGCTACTTCAGCTTATGCCTTCATATCTTCATATCATCATCAAGAGAAGTCAGAGCAGAAACCACAAGGGAAGGCTACTTACTGGCTCACCCACTCACTTTCTCCCTGGCTCAAGCTCAGCTAGCTTACAGCCCGGAACCACCTCCCACAGTGGGCAGTGTCTTACTTTGTTTATCCATTGCTGTGACAAAATACTCTGACCAATACCAACTTGGGGAGGAAAGGGTTTATTTTATCTTACATCTCCCGGGTCACAGTTCATCAGGGAGCCCAAGGTAGGAACTCAGGGCAGGAACCTGGAGGCAGGAGCTAGAGCACAGGCCATGGAGGAACGCTGCTTACTGGCCTGCTCCCTGGCCCCTTGCTCAGTCTGCTTTCTTATGCAACACAGGCCACCTGCCCAGGGGTGGCACCACCCACAGTGGGCTGGGCCCTCCCACATCACACAACAATCAAGAAGATGCCCCATGGACATGTCCACAAACCAGTTCAATAGAGGAAATTCCTCAATTGAGGCTCCCTCAACCCAGGTGTGTCAAGTTGACACTAAAGCTATCCAGCACAGGCAGGGTCCTTCCACATCAATCCTTAATCAAGACAGTCTCTCACAGCCATGGCCACAGTCCAATCTGATCCAGGAAATTCTTCAACTGAGGTTCCCTCTTCCCAGATGACTCTAAGTTATGGCACCACCATCTGGGGACCAAAAACGCAAACCACGTGGCTATGGAAGGCATCCCATATTCAAAGGACTAAAATAAGAGGCATCTATTTTCTTACAGTTCTGAAAACTTGAATTCCAAAACGAAGGGTTAGACTCGCCCATCTCCCCTTGCTCACCCATCCCAGCTTCCTGCCCTCTATCTCTGTGCTCATGTGGTTCTTCCTCTGTGCAAATACATGTCTGTTGCCTCTGTGGGTTCAGAGCTCCTCTTTTATCTTTTATAGCGATCTCAGTCATATAGAATAAAAGCCCACCCAAAAGGACTCATTTAAACTTAAATTCTTCAAAGGCTCCAAATAATCACATTCTGAGGTACCTGGGTAAAGACTTTGGCTTATGAATTGAGAAAGTCACCGTTCAGCCCAGAAGAGACAATTTGCCCATATTCCTTACTGAGTGGATGTAGCAGTAGAAAGGCGGTTTAAACACTACCTGCAGGTTAATCAGGGTACTCGGTCATTCATAAAATTGGCTTAGCATCTTGTGTCACAAAGCTAAGGAAAACCACCCCTAAGGTATGCATAGTACAAGTTCACAAGGGCACGCTAGCAAGATAATTCAAACACACAGTCTTGATCCAGAACAAAGGCATCCCCTAACAATCAGACTAACTGGAGCAGTGATAGCTAAGGGACTCTTTGGAAGCAAAGTGGAGCCTCTAGGAAAGGCAGGGAGGTGGGTCCTCAGAGGCCAAAAAGCAAAGATTCTAAGGAAAACAGGCTAGCAAGGGAGAAGAGTTGGAGACAGGCAGGGCACAGAGCATTATGAGCCTTTGGAGCTTTGTGGAGATGCTCTACTTTCTCTGCACATGCTAAGAAAAAAGGAAGAGCTAACACAGAAAAGCCATGAGGTCCAACCTCTCTTTTCTAAGAGAGATCACTTAAGTCATCACTCTGTAGAGAGTAACAGTTACAACACAGACTCACCAGATGTGGCTGTGAACGGTAAATGAGAAATTCAGAGGGAGGGGCAGACAGGCACAATTTCAGGGATACGAAATGTGATGAGGAGCATCAATTTGGAAATATTCCCCCGGCAGGAAGATTTATAATCTAGGCTACAAGTGAGAGGCTTACCTGCTAAGTTGGGGATAGAGTTTATGTTGAATGGCTGTAGTGAACACAGAGAGAACCAACTTGTAAAGAATATAGGGTCACAGTTTTGCTTCTGGTTCTCAATTAAAGCAGCACAAGATGGTGGAGGAATGCAGATGCAAAACTGCTCCCTCTGTGGCCAGAAGGTGAAGAGGAAGAGGCCCCTTCAAGTGCATACTTCCAAAGACCCCAACACCTGGCCTAAGCCCCACCTCTTCAGGTCCTGTCATCTCCCCCAGTAGTGTCGCTCTGGGGACCATGTCACTGACACTTAAGCATTTAGGAGACATTTAAGCTCCAAATTACAGCAGAGTTCAAACTCATGAATGAAAATATTTAAAACTAGGCTAGGTGGCAGGCATATGTTTCCAACACTAGGGGGCCTAAGGCAGGAGGATCACAAATTCTAGGTTAACCTTGGTACCTATTAATATCTTGCTTCAAAATCCTTTAAAAAATTTAAAGATCAAAATTAAAGATAAGCACTTTCAAGAAATGCGACTATAGAACATTTACTGAAAGGACAAGCACAATGTTTTTCAGGCCAAAAGGAGTTAGAAGAAATCAACTTTTCTGAAAAGCACATTATTTTAAGTACTCAAATACCAATAAAGCCACATAAGAAATACCATTTATCATATTAGTCAGCATAATTTGGGCTGGGGGAGAACAGTTCATGAGAATCTGACTTCATTACTCTTGTTAGAATTTTTACCCATTGGTACCATTTTTGTGACCTGGAAAGAATGGAATGCATTCTCCTTAATTTTATAAAATAGCCAGTGTTTTTTTTTTTTTTTTCATTTTGTAAATAGAATATTTCCTCAAAAGTGCTATTGTCACTTTAAATCCTTAACCTGCGTGTATTTTATAAGGAATGGATCTGCCCTTTGGAAAGTGATGGCTCTATCTTCAGGGGCTGCCATGTTGGCCCCAAATCACACCCTGAAGAACAAAGGCCAGCTCAGCAAGGTTCAACGAAGCACTTGCTCAGGAGCCCGGATGGCAGTTTTCAGGCGCTTTCTTATGATGAATGATAATATTAAACTCATACTTGGAGGCAGCATACAATAATTCTCCATTCTCTGATATTAAAAACCTATAAAGGAACATAAAGCTAGCTGCATACCATAATTTACCCCCTCTGGTTAAAGCACTTCTCTGCGATAACTGAACTCAAAGAAGAATGAGACGTTCCAAACACATTGGCAGGTATGTGACTAAAAGCAAGGCAGTCAAAAGATGGGCTAGCTGGAAGATGAGCTCAGAAAGGTGGAGGGCCCTGGACGGCTGGCTTTGACTGCACTGAAAGATGCACTGACTGTGGGCTGTGGTTGTCTTTTTCTAAGGTTCATCCTAAAATAGCTTACAAGTGATACAACTAAATAATACAGAGTAATAAATTTTCTATATTCCTCTTCCTCAAAATCTATAGGAGAGATGTGAACCATAATAAATCATAATAGATGATTTAGATAAACAAATAGTCACTATCTCAATAACACAAACTATAATAAACATTAATTGTGTGCAGGGAAATTTAGATCTGAAGGAGGGAGAGCACTGATAGTGCTACCCCATTACTTGCAATTCAAACATGAGAGAGACTGCTTTAACAGCAATGAAAGCCTCCTAAGTGTAAATGGGCTTGGTGCAAGGGCTAAGATCTAAAGGTGCAAATTTGCAGAAGAGAACAGTCAGAGTCTCTGAGAAACCCTTTGGGGGCTGGAGGGATGGCTCAGTGGTTAAGGGCACTGGCTGCTCTTAAAGAGGACCCAGGTTTGATTCCCAGCACCCACGTGGTGGCTAACAACCACCCATAACTCCAGTTCCAGGGGTTCCAACGCTTTCTTCTGAACTCCTTGGGCACTGCAGGACACGGGTGCACTTAAATATATGCAGGCAATACATTCCTACACATAAAATAAAAAAATAACTTCTTTTCGTTGCTTGAGATGGAAGTGATAGTGATAAGAAAGGGAATATAAGTATCCCAGGACAGCAGACTGAGAACCACTGCATCCCAGGACGGCAGACCGAGAACCACTGCATCCCAGGACGGCAGACCGAGAACCTCTGCATCCCAGGATGGCAGACCGAGAACCTCTGCATCCCAGGACGGCAGACCGAGAACCTCTGCATCTCAGGACGGCACACTGAGAACCTCTGCATCCCAGGACGGCACACCGAGAACCTCTGCATCCCAGGACGGCACACCGAGAACCTCTGCATCCCAGGACGGCACACTGAGAACCTCTGCATCCCAGGACGGCACACTGAGAACCTCTGCATCCCAGGATAGCACACTGAGAGCCTCTAATTTTTGCTATTGCTCCCAAAGTGTGGAATTGTATGAAATGTGACAAGGCATGTTGCTTAAGCAACTATGTCATCTGAAGGAGAAATGAAGCTTGTGTGTAAATAACTCATATCACAGGAGCAATGAAAATGAATGAAATACAGGCTTAGGTAACAATGTGGATAGACAGCAAGTTACAATGCCAAATGAAAGGAGACAAAATGCATGCTGGACCCTTCCATTTAGGTGAAATTAAAAAGGAGCAAAACCAAAAGATACTAAGTTAAGGCAGAGAAAGCCTTTTCTATGACCTTAGAAGGGCACTTCTTGGCTCTGGAAGTAGTCTATTATTGACCACCTATGTAGTTGCTACTTGGGTTTTCATATGGCAAAATTCCCTTATAAGCTTACAGGTCATCTGCTTTCCTACAGTTACCCAGTAAGCAGAAAAAATCAAGATGGCTCCTGATCACCTGGCCAAAATTCAGTGACACAGATTTTTTTATACCCAGGCAAATTATCTATCAAATAAGAAAAGAACGTTCTTACTGTTACAGTTTGAGTGTTGAATTTGAGTGTGTGTGTGCCTTCTGAAATTCATGGTGAGACTCAGTCATCAATTAGCAGTGTGAAGTGTGAAGAGAAGAGGCCTTGAGGAAGTGATACCGTGGCAATGGTTCAGTCCTTATGAAGGGGACTAGGGCTTAAAAGACTTAACTGCAGAAATCCATCCCTCTTACTCTTCTGTCACTGTCAAGGGGAGGAAACAGCGGTCTGGCCCTCTGGAGGATGCAGCAGCAAGTCACCATCTTGGGAGCAGAGAGCAGCCCTCACCAGACATTAAACCTGGCAAAGCTTTGATCCTAGATTTTTTAGTCTCTGATGTTAGAAATGAACCTCTGTTCCTTTAACTTAACAGTCTCATGCATAGTCTCATGACTATGACATCAAGTATACAGAAACACATGATATATAACATGAAAAAAATTAGAAAAAGTCCTACCGGACAACTAAGTCAGCCAATTAAGCAACATAGAAACCTGCTACAGCTTGAAACGTAACTATTATACAACATTCTAAAGTATTTTTACTGTAGAGTAATGTTTGTGGAAGTAATATGCTAATATTCTTGGTTAGGTAGTAAAATTTCAGAAATGTATTGATTTTGCTTTCTTTTCTTAAATCCAAATAACATTTGCTAGCTTAAACAGCTACTAGTTTAAATATCTATCACTTGGGCTGGAGGGATAGCACAGCCGTTAAAGACCAAGGCTAACAACCAAAATGTAAGTATCTACCACTTGATCATTCTGTCTTGATATATCTTAAGTAATGGTCAGCAAAATATAACAATTGTTATTTAAAGGTGGTAGAACACTGAGTCAATTACCTTTAAACTGAATTTTTTAACTCAGCAAAATAACATATACACATTTTTTATGATAGCAGTGCAATATTTTTCCAAACTTAATTAATGATAGTTTTTCCATCCTCAGTATCTCTCCTCACCTACTTTCACATCATACTTCACATTCTTTTGTGTACCCTCACGAGGGATTACAGGCAGTTACTGGGTGCTGATGGAGGGGGTATCAAGTTCTAGTAAATAACTCTCCACTCATGCTCACTCAAGCAACTATAATTAAACTCAGTGTGTCCAAAAATCAAAAGGTATCATAGGACGTGGCCTATTGGGAAGAAGGGTTTCAGTGGGGATGAGGGATGGGAGAAGATAATGGGGAGGGGGTGAATGTGCCCCAACCTCAGTGTGACTGACTGAAATTGTCAAATAAAAAAGAAGTTTCCCTCCCTTTTGCCCCATACTCCCTTACTCTACCAAAGAACAGATAAACAAAAGCCCTAAAATAGTTAATGTCTCAAAAATAAACATCTTCATCATATATCTCCCCACTGGATGAAGTGAGCCACTAAGCTTCAAAGCAGATCAAATCCCCTAATGACAAAACACAATCCAGCAGGCAGAAAGGAGCTGTGTGCGACTTTTCTTTACTCACCGGATGACATACTCTGATGTCTGAAGTTGTCTTCCCATTATCAAAGCCAACACTCTGAACTCCACGACATTCCCTTTAAGGCTACACTTGGAGTTAATGAAGGACGCGTTTCAAAGAGCTAATTAATGTGCAGCCCTTACAACAGGGGCTTTCTCGATGCCAACCAAGCAGGGAACATGCTGACCCCACCCCTCTTAACTGTGATGACAGCTGCCTAGGACTTCAGAGTCCACTCACCTGGGCAGAAAGAGATATTCCACCTGCCTGGTTGCACCTTTTGATATAGGCAAATGGCGCTGAAATTTTGGATGGAGGTAAATGGATACACGTCCAGTCAAAGCATTTAATTCAACTTTTATATGAAACTGAAAACAAATACCCTTGGTTTTCTGAGATTGAAAGAAAAATGTTTCTGCCAATTAAAGTTCAAACAGAAGCCAGCAGGAATTTCCTTTTTCTTGGGAACAGCACAAGGCTGCTCGGCTAGGGAAGGACTGCAGCTACACACAGTGAGCAGCACGGATCACTAGAGGCACTAGTACAGCAGGACTTCCAAGTTTGCATCTCTAAAAATACAGCGAACACCCAGCAGGGGCCGCTGGTCTGAGCATACATTTCTGGAGACCCCAAAGGAGCATTTTCACATTTCACAGTGCACTCCATCCGGGGGTGCCAACCCTGAAGTCTCCAGTGGTGAGTTGAGTAAACACTGAAGTGATGAAAGAAGAAGGCTGAAAGAGAATTCAAGACACCCTAGCCAAGCAGAGTCGTGCTAGTGACTTCTACATTTACATGACAAGCCATGCTATTTAAACAACCACATTTTGTTGCAAGACAGCCTTCAGGAACAGGTACCAAGGCAACCAGGCTGCTGCCAGGCTGTGGGGAGCTGTGGGGAGCTGGAGGAGGAAGAACACACTGATAAGGATCCAAAACACTACCACAAACTCAAAAAACTGTCTGAAGGGAAATGAAGAACTGGACTTCATTCAACATCCATCTGGCATTTCTGCAAGGAAAGAAATAACTTAGGGCTCCCTGCCTTTAACCACTTTCACATTTCAAGACTGCAAGGAAGGAAGATTCAAAGCCGCTGAAAGAAATGATTTGAACGCAATTCTGTGGTTGACATTTTGGTGATATTTCTGGACATGACATCTTTGGTTGATGACTTGGGTACAGAATATGGAGCTAGTAATCTCTATAACCTACTCCAGTTAGAACAGCTAAAAGTATGACACTGCTGCTGTCAAAATACGTCACCACAGACACGTATTTCAAAATAGTCTGGTGTCAAAAGCTATTAATCATAACATCAATATATAGAATGAGGGAGGCAAGCAATAGAAATTTCATTTCTTCCCAATATAAATAATACAAGTCCGTCACATATACACCTACATCCTTAAACAAACCCCAGAACCAAACCTCAGTAGCACAGATATCTAGCCTGGTCCAGTGACAGATGGGGACAGGAACCATGCAGAGTGATCAGCTTTGTGAATAAAACCTATTTGCTAAATTCACATGTGTGTAACTATGTGTGATAGGCTAAATGTATCATGTCCCAATCCCCAGAGTCTGGGAATACCAGCTTACAAGACAAATGGGACTTTATGGATGGGATTAAGCCAAGGACGTTGAGATGGGAAGGCGACGAGCATGGGGTTGACATGGTCATAGAGGTCCTTCCAGGAGGGATGGGAAAGGTATCTGAGTGAAATGACAGAAAATGCTGATGACAGAGGCAGCTACTGATACGGAAGCATTTGGAGAATGAAGGAGCCAGAACACACATGATCATTAGAAGAGGGGAAGGCAAGGGAAGAAATTCTCCTTGGTGTTCCCTGAAGGAATCAAAGATGTGACACCTTGACTCAGCTCAGTGATGCTCTCTTTAAATTTCTGACCTTCAAAACTATAGGAAAATTTACTTTTTTTTTCTTTTTTACGCCACTAAATTCACGCAATCTGTTATAGCAGCAAACAGAACCTAATACAGTGTACAAAACCGTTCTGGGTACCTACCTACACCAGCTCTTAGAATCATTTGCAATGTTTCCTTCAATTTATTAAACTGTTCCAATCCTCAAGACACTACTGACAAAATGTCTATGCAAATTGTTACCTCCTATTACACAAAGTGGGAGTAAAAGAATGTATTTTTAACTTGGCACAGAAAATGTGCAAATACGTATGCTTTGATTCTTACAAGTAATCAAATAAAGCAGTATTAGCTATATTACAAAACCCAAAATATACTTCCCAATCAGACCTACAGAATGGGCGTTCTCTTATCACGTGTCTATTCATCAAATGGTGGTTGTGCTGTGGGTTTTCTCCTGTATGTGGTAGGAAGAGAAGAGAATTAAAAACTAATGGAAGAGCTGGGAAGATGGTATTTGAGTCTGGATCCCCAGCACTCAGGTAAAAGCTGGGTATAGCAGTGTGTGTCTGTAACCTCAATGCTGGAGCAATGGACAGAGGAGGATCTCTGGGGCTCACTGGCCAGCAAACCCAAATCAGTGATCTCCAAGTTCAGTGAGAGGCTCTGTCTCAAAAATAAAACAAAAATACAGAGTGGTGGAGGAAGACACTTGATGTTGGCCTCTGGCCTTCACACACATGCACATTAACACACACACACGCACACCAAGTTAATGGATAAGCCCACATACTGGCCACTGGGGTTAGATAGGCAAGTGGTGGGTAGATAAGGGTGAAAGAGTGACACCTCTCCCTTGCTTACTCCTAACAGTCTCAAAGAAATCAAAAGAAAAAGCTGGGCCTCCTGGTGCATGCCTGTAATCCCAACACTTGGGAGGCTGAGGCAGGAGGACTGTGAGTTAGAGGCTACCCTGGGCTAGATGGTGAGTACCAGACAGCTTGATCCATCTACCAAGATTTGTCTCAAAAAGCAATAAAATAAAAATAAACAAAGATAGGAAATCTTTGGTGCAATCTAAATATAATGGTACTGGGATCCTAAAAAGGCTTAAAACTAGGACCGGTTTAATTAAGAGGCTTCTCCTTCCTTATTTATGCTATTAACGCCACTATTTATGTCAAAGATTATTTGCAAAAAAAAAAAAAAAAAATGGCTACAAATGCCCCAAACCCCTCTACACCTTGACAAGCCCTAACAGCTGCTTTACATACTAATTCTAGGTTTAACCATGTGCCTTGCTATGGTCAATGCACCACTAGCAAATGTGAATTAAGGAAAAATGTGGAAAGGGGTTGGGTACCTCGGTTTATACCTGTGTACATAAACTGTACCAACTGGCTTCAAAGTCCCACATCAAAGAGTGAGCATGTGGTGAAGTCCTTCCTGCTTCACCATAACAACAGGAAAGCAAGGATGCCAGCCCAGGTCTTGCTTCCTCTTCTAAAGCCACTAGCCCCATCTTGGGAACCCAATCTGCATGAGCTCATCCAAACCATAATTATGTCTCACCAGCCCTACTTCCAAATACCACAAACATATAGATGAATTGAAACATTTTGTTCCAACACATAAAATTTGGGGGAACATCTTCAAACCAGAGCTCCCAGTTGTCAATCACGCCCTCAGCCGACACCTGATTCCTGAAAGGACCTAGGAAATAACAGCTGAGGTGGTTCTGATATAGAGAATGTGAGTGAATAAATGGTTTTGGTTTAATCCACTAGATTTTGGGTAGCTTTCTATGAAGCAAAAGCTCACCTGAAATAGTTAAAAAGCTGATGAAGGCACATTGGAGAAAATATTTCTGAAGTGTTAAAATTATCTATGATGCCCAAAGAAAAAGACATTAATCAATAACATGTTGATTAATTTATTCCGTGAATATTTTTGACAACCGGAATAACTCTAAATTCACCTTTATGCTCTGCAGTCATAGGCTATTTATAGTCCATAATCTACCACAGTTTAACTATTTTTATATCACCAAACTGTAAGGTGGTATAAAAAGCTTCATTATTAAAAATACTGTTTTTAAAAAGATTTGTAAAGCTTCTTCTAAGTTTCTGATTACATCTTGATACATTCTGCCAAGGCATTGCTCTATGATCCGAGGTGGAAAACTGTTCTGTATACTGTTAACATATGGTCTAGAGCACTTAATTTAAAATCAACAGCAATATATGAAAATGTTGATTTCACCAAATCCCTGCTCTCACTTTTTCTTGCTATCTTATAAAAATCTTTGACAACTGAAAACAGTAACTTGCTTTAATGTGCAGGCTACTGGTTGCCAGTGAGGCGGCTTAGTTTTCTGTATGTTTGGTTAACCATCTTCCACTGTGAAATACCTGCCCACACTAATTTTTTTTAATTGTTTGAAAAGTCGTTCTGCCATTTCTCAGCACTTTCGACTGTAGTTAAGAAAATCAGATTCAGTGGTGACAGAAGGGTTTTATAAACCTAAGTCCAAAAGTAAGGTACAAGGTAAATTTCGTGTGTGTGGTGTGTGTGTGTGTGTGTGTGTGTGTGTGTGTGTGTGTGTGTACATGTGAGAGCACGCATGGAAGGCAGAGGTCTGTGTCAGGTGTGTTCCTCAATTGCTCTCCACCTTATTTTCTGAGACAGGGTCTTTCATTGAACCTGGAGCTTGCTAATTTCAACTGCATCTGTTGACCAGGAAGCGCAGGGGTGCTCCCGTCTTCACCTACCCAGGGCAGAGACTACAGGCATCTGTAATTACAGTCACACCAGGCTTTTCATGAGGGTGCTGGGGACTTGAACTCAGGCCCTCAATGCTTCCATGGCAAGCGCTTTAGCAACTGAGCCATCTCCCAGCTCAGGTTTCTCTTCCTTCCGTCACCCACTCTATGGTACTTTTGTTACAACTGCCTAAGCTGCAATATGCTGAAACCTTTTGGATTGTCATAAGTCACAGTGACCTTTGTCCAAGCAGCTTTCTGACTACGACTACACATAGTACCCCAATTTAGTAGTTTCTTAACTTGTTCTTTGGAGTTCTTTAGGCTATCTTCTCTCTTAGAAACAGAACTATGTCTTCCATAGGTATAAGAAGAGTTTTAGGTAATATAAACACTTACTAGATTTGATCAAACTTTGTTTAAGAGTGTAGAGTCTGATAGAGGGTTGACCCATGTGACCTGAAAACAATCCTCTTTGAACTTCAGTTTCTTTATCTACAAAATGAGGAGAAAGAAACTCCACTTCATAGGAATTTCTTATTTAGGATTAAATATCTTACTCGGGGGAAGCTTTAAGTGTCATCAGCATCATCACCATCGTGGATACATTTCCAACTTTACTCTTTAAAAAAACTGATAAAGCAATGAACTGCAAAAGTATAAAAATCTTATTAAAATAAAAAATTCAATGTTATACAAAGTGGTGTTTGCTTTATTTCATTGTAGTGAATGTTATGGTTAAGACTGAGCAGTGAATGATCCATCCGGTACTCATGAACAACACAAATTTGGAATAAACTGAGGTTCAAAGAACTGTTAAGAATACAAACACAGACCAGAAAACAGTTCATTAAAGAAGTAGGTGAACAGCTGAAGTTAAAAAAACAAACAAAAAAAATATAGTATCTCCTGGCTCTCCTGGAGGGCTGCTGGGAAGGGAACTCTACTCCTCAGTGATGTAGCCACTTTGATAAGTTGCCCTTGTAAATAACCCTCCGCATTAATGCAAACACTTTAATTAAAATTATTAAAATGCATGGGTCCCTGTCTCTCTCTCTCTCACACATGCACATAGGGGGCAGGGGACTGAAAAGTAGGGAGAGGATCTGTTAGGAATGAGCAGGAGTTTGGGGGAGAGAATAATGGGGGTATGTATCAAAAAATACATAGTGGATGAACAAAAGTTCTAGGAGATCAATTAAAATATCCCAACTTCTCCAGAAAAAGAAACAAACTTGCTCTTTCAGTCTATGTACTAGGGACAGAGACTTGAGAAATAACATCCTCTTGGATGCCAAGCCAGGTAAATCATTTTCTGCATTCCCTTATAGCAAATTACAGTTTGCCAAGACTTTCCGATGGCAATTGCTTTCACTCAGGTCGGTCAACTGAAATGACCAAACAATGAACCTTCAACACTATCCATTGATCTTGCTAATTGCATGTGCCACTACATTTGCTTCTGAGGTTTCTGGTCAACCTTCTCTGTTAACACTATTTCAATTGCTAAATGGTCAGAACACACAAAGTGACAGATTTAGTGTTTCACTGGCAATTTATAAAACTGCCAGCCACCTAGTTGTAGTGAATCGTGACTTATTTGTCTCACGTTGTGGCACATAACCTTTTAAATGCAAGAAGGGAAAGCCAACACCTCTTTAAAGTTTAATATACAGTCAGCCAGCACTATGCCCTCTGCACTAGATTTGAAAGTGAAAGGATCAAGTGAGTGATGAATTTATTTTCCCTTTCTGCAGCTCTCAGGTTAGGTACAACTCATCCGTGTGTCTTGGTTCAGTCACTATGCTTCATCTACAAGTGGATTAGAAGAAAATCTGAAAGAGGTACATAAAGGGCGACAGGCTACCAGCTCGCCAAAGGAACCCAAACCAAAGGTTAAGCAGGAATGTTTAGGCTAGGAAGGCTATACTGAAGACTTCATGGGTAACTGCTGAGCACCATAACATTTCCCAAACTGCATGTAAAGCATCATATGGGAAAATGTGCACTACTTTTTCACTGGTTTTTCAAAAGAACCAATATTTCTTGAAGATTAACAGTCATGGCTTAAGGTACAAGGGAGATGGCTATATTAAAAAGGACTGAAGATATATGCAACCAGTATCAAGGGACATCCAATTTTGCTGCAAACAAAAAGCAAAATAGAAAAGATGTAAGAACTGACTGTATCCTCTTCCCCAAACTCATGTTAAGTCCTTGCCCCAGTATCTCAGAATGTAACTGTGTTTGCAGACAGGGACTGCAGGGAGGTGACTAGTTTAGAATGATGTCATAGGAGTGGACCTTAATCCAATTTCACTGGTATACTGGAGGAAGACATTTGCATACAGACACAAACAAATGAAATGTGGTGTAAAGACAGAGGGGGAGGGGGATGGAGCTGCTCTTCTATGCACCAAACAAAGAAGTCAGGCACAGACTCCAGAAAGAATAACCATTCGATATTGAACTTCCAACCTTTACAATGATGAGAAAATGATTTTCTGTTCTTTAAACCACCTGGATTGTAGTAAAATGCTGCAGAAATCCTAGCAAACTAACACAGCCAGTCTTAGGTGTGACCATGAAGAAATGACATAAAAAGCAATAAAGACCAAGAGATTCCAGGTGAGTGTTTAAAACAGGATGTGGTGAAATGGTCTTGAAGGATATGCATAGTATGCAGGATGCTATATACTCTGCTACATCTGCTATGAAACCCTGCGAGTGAACGCAAGGTTGAAAAGATAACTTCTTGAAGCTGCACAAATAAGTAACAAAAGCACACTATGCTACCCTTGTCCACACTGGCAGGCATCGAAAAGGAACCCATATTTCTGTATCTTGGCATGACAAAGTAACTGGACAATATACAACTGTGTCTAGATCTTGGGGAGCTCAAGACTACAGCACATGAGAAAAGGGGGCTAGTGAGGGAAGCCCCATGTTCATCCTTGATTTTTCTCACGGGCATCTGCAGTTACTCCTGAAGTAGGAGATCAGACAACATGCTACGGCTGAGCTGAAGGGACATAAAGCAGCATGAGGAAGCAGGGAGAAAGTAGCTATGAAGGAAAAGAGCCTCCAGAAGACTGAGTAGAGACGTCTACACATCTTTGCCCAAATCATGAGTGATGTCTAGAACAAGAGTATTCAAATCTAGGAAAGCAAAGAAGCAAGCAAACCAAAACACCGCAGGAAGAACTTTGAAGAGACGTGAGCTCAAGAACTGCTAGAGTGTGTGCAAGACCAGAAATATTTGCTCCGATCATCCAGACAGCAGGCAGCTCACTGGGCAGACGGCCATGAAGAGGAAGTCAGATGAACTGGGATGACCTAGACTAGGAAGTAACACTAGTACTCATGGCTTGACCCCATCTAACAGGAGAAACAAGCCTTAAGAGAATCAAGCTGCTTACAAGTAAAGTAACTACTTTTCAGAATTAAGCTCAGTAGCCTAAAAAGAAAGAGAATAAATTCATATGCTCAAAAATATACTATTCAGGGCTGGGGATGCAGGCAGAGTGCTTGCCAGGAAGACCCAAGAGCCCTGGGATCAATCTCCAGCATCATATAAACGAAGCATTCCAGTAACAGGGAGGTAAAAGCAAGAAAATGAGTTCAATACGTATATTCCATTTTGTCATATTCCATGTAGTGGAGCATAAAACAAATAAGCTGTAAAAGGTAGAAGGATGTAGGCTGTGAATTCTGGTTATGTTTATAACCATACACTGGTGCTATCTTCAGCCTTGATCAAAGAAGGTTCTCTTTGCGGTGAACAGAGGTTATGGTTAAGACTTATGAATGGTGAAGGGGAACAAATGACAGTTGCATGCTCAGCATTAAACAATACACCCTTATCAGCTAAGAGGGAATGGAAACACAGAGCCGAATGAGCGATAGGGAGGAGGGCCATGAAACACTGTCTCATGGACATGACACAACCATGTCACTTATGAGCTCACAACAGCTGCGGTTATCTGAATGGGACAACACACCAAGATTAAATCTGTAAGCATTCAGTCACAGATGGAGGAGGGGCTCATGGGGGCTGCACCCTGCCCAGTGGAGCTAATGGCAGCAGAAGGCTGCAGGAGGACTGGGAGCCACTGTCTTAAATGATACACCCCCTGGTGAATTACTCATGCTCCGGAGGACAGCTGCAAACCTTTGTCCACAGGAGCCAAGAGCAGCCTGGTTAAGCCCCATGGGTTAAAAAGCAAAAAGAAAGACAAAAGATGTGAAAGCGAGGTGGGGATTCGGAGGGAGGGGGCTGTGGAGAGTGGAAAGAGGGCAAGAGAGGGCAGAGTGGTGAGTATACGCAGAATACATGATATACATATATGAAATTGGCAGAGAATAGGTTAATTTAAAAGGTTAAATACATAATTCAAAACTTTATCACAAAGAAAACCTCAGTTTAAAATGGCTTCGTTGATGATTTTCCTCCAACATTCAAGAAAATGTATCAAATTTTACAGAAACAGGATATTCCTGACCTAAAAACTACAAATACAACCCCCAAAGAAAAGCCTACTATTTCTCATGACTAGGGGGGAAAGAAATATAAGCAAATGAAATCAGAAAGCACATAAGAAGAGCAATACGAAAAACAAAAGCCACATAACCATTGAACAGAGGCAGGATAAGTATTTGACAAGGGATACAAGGGTACTTTTCAAACTGGAAGTGGGCCATCTGTAAACACCTATAGAAAGCATATATGTAACAGGGAAAGACTAGATGTTTTCCCCTTAGGAAAAATATTATGAGGCCATCTGCTGTTGCTACACATTTCACTAGAGGTTCTAGCTGGAGTAATTAGGCAAGAAAACAAAATAAAAGGCAGACAAAAGGAGAAATAAAATTGTTTCTAATTATTAATACCTGGTCTTTAGTGTGTTCTAAAGAAACCACGGGGAGGCTGTTTAAGGTTAAGCATCCTTCGTCCAAAATATCTGGGTCCAGGAGAGTTTTGGATTTCACTTTTTTTTTCCTTCAAATTTTGGAATATTTTCATGTACATACATCTTAGGGATGGCCCAAAATTTAAAGAAAATATTTATTTGTATCCAATATATACCACAGACACAACCTGAAGGTAACTTTATAGAATTTTATTGTATGTCTGAGTTGGACTACAACCTATCACATGAGGTCAAATGTGGAGTCCTCTATTGGGGGTGTGATGTTGGCCTCAGTAAACTTCAGATTTCAGACTTTTATATGAAGGATGCTCAGCCTGTATAGCAGTCTGAGTGAAAAATAAAGACAGCTTCCACAAGGGCAACAGAGAAGCGTATAGTATAGCATACTTTTAGATGTTAGCTGCCATTTCCATTTTGCAATATTAAACTATTTCTTTCATAACTTCTTTCTTTCAAAGATTTTTATCAGTGAAAACAGTTGTTTCATTTACTACTAGTCCCAAAACCCAGCAGATATAGGAAGATGTTTATGTAGAAACTGATGTGGAAAGGAAGATTAGATAGGGGCTGTCTGAGGAGACATTCTTTTTAAAATAACACAAACCAGACGGAGTAACTGAGGCCTAAAAAATAAGAGAATAAGTCCAGGCTTGATTGTCAACACTACAGGCCACTGAGGTCTATATGGCCCACTTAGAAGCTTTCCTGCAGGAGGGGGTCACCACAGGAAATTAGAACTCTGCTAAACATGTGAATGATTCCATAAAGGTCTAAACAAACAGAACCTTAAAGGCTGATCTGCAACAAGATCAGCTTTGGCTTCATAATCGATTCCTGTGTTGACCATATGAAAGACAGCCATGCCCTATTTTACCCCTTCCAGCTCTGACAACCCCCAAAATGTTTACTCTCACATAGGCAATAGCATTTGATGCCAGAGTCAGTATAACATTGCTTATTTTTTTAGGTAGGGAAAATATATGTGAGATGCTTTGAAAAGAGATGCCATATATATGTAAGATATTGTATATGTACTCAGGTGATAACTGTATTTACAGATATGCCTGTGGAATAACAAAAATTAAACCTGGAATCTTGGTTACTGCCAGTATTTCTCCCAGGGCAAGAACACGTTTAATGTCCTATTAAATCAAAGGGTGCCCACTGTAAAGAGTGCATGCTTTACCAGCTGCTGCTAACACAGATTGATGCTCGTGTTGAATCACACTGAACCTGACACTGAGCTTCCTGAAATTTATACCGCACAACGGAAACGGCTTATATGTTGCAACATCCCAACCCCTGTAAGCAATAACTCACCACGTAGAAATACAGCTCACTTAGCATTTTTAAAACATCCATGCTTCAAGCATTTTCTGTTTCTAACAATTCACTGAAACAGAATATATAAAATGGGACTTGTTAAAAACTATCATGGTGGAGGCTTGATGAGAGTCGTTTTTGATTATCAACTGAAGATCATGGGTATCAAAAGATATGACACATGGCTTTTTGTAAAGTATTTCAAAAGAAATATTACCACAGAAATAACAAAGAGCCCAAAGAACCTTCCAAGGCAAAATTCAGAGTTCAGAAAAATTTTCTATTCCCTGCACTTTCCTATTTTTTTTTCAAATGAAATTAGGGAATATATCTGGAAATCATCACAATCTGTCACCCCCATATGGGCTCAGAATCAACATGTTTATAGATCGAAACGATTAGGATGAATACATAGATTTGAAGCCAAAAGATCTGAACTAAAAATTGGGTCCTGTCACTAATAAGCCATGTCAGTAATATAATTCTGGGCAAATCACAATCTGTTATGGATTTATCCTTAAAGAGGCCAGAGAGCTCTCCTCCCCCAGAGCACAGAACTAAGATTAAGTTTAAGAGACTCTTTTGTAAATAGTGATACTGAGGGAACTAAGGTATTCTGTAATTCTATGACATTTAAAAACAGCCTCAAATGTGAGTGACCAATTGACAAATCCAATTTTGCGCATACATAAGTGACACCATTGATGGCATTAAGAAAGCCTTTGTAGTGGCTGGGGAGATGCCAGTAAGAACATTGGCTGCTCTTGCAGAGAACCTGGGTTTGATTCTCAGCATCCATGTGAAGAGGTTCACAACTGCCTATAACTCTAGTTCCAGGGGATCTGTCATCCTCTTCTGACCTTCATAGGTACATGTACCCACATGATGCATATACTTACACACAAACATACACATAATTTTAAAAATAATATCCTTTGCCACTTGGTGTTGAATCTCTTCAGCCACATCAAGCCATGTGCCAATCAAGCCACAGAATTAAAATCAGGTCTTTCAGACAATGTCTCTTCATTAATACTAACCTATAATTTTTACAAACAAAATGTTATTTCTCTATATAGACCAACTTATATGTTGTTTCATCCTCAGAGGGCATAAAGCAGCCAACAGCCAGGAGCCCACCTTTCTTACCACACAGAGTTCCTGAGATCACACTCCAGGGCCTCGCCTGACTCCCCATATTAGCTGTTTCTTATGGCTCTGACAAATATTGGACAGAAGTCACCTAGGGGAGAGGGGCTTACATGGACTCACAGTTTGGGAGGACACAGTCTCAGGAGAAGGCAAGGTGGTGGGGCAGGGGCCTATGACTGCCCCTTCTCAACAGGGCTGGTCATGAAGTAGAGAGTTCAGGCCAGAACAAGAAGTGGACATAGCCTTCAAAGCCTGTTCCTAGTGACTCAACTGCACCATCTAGGGCCCCTGTTCCCAAACTTCCACAACCTAAATGCCGCCAGCTGAGGACCAAGTGTTCAAGGACAGGATCCTGTGGGGCATTTAAGTTTGAAGAAAATAGTGTTGCTGTCATAAAAATAACATGTATATGTTATTTTACAGAAATTTAACCACCATCTAGACCAAACCCTGTCCACTAGCATTTCAGAAACCATCTAAGTAACTAGTAAATAACAGGGTAATTATTATATTGTATTATTTTTTAGGTATTAAAGGAATACTTTTTAACCAATATGTGGGAGGCAGATTGTGACTAGTGCCAGTTTAGGCTATGTAGTGAATTCTTGGCCAGCCTGGGCTATAAAGTGAGATGCTAACTCAAGAAATTTAGGTTTTTAAAAGAAGGCAAATTTTTGAATGAAAACAAAATACAAAAAACAGTGTATGACTCTATTTAGGTAATTTCTTCACAAATACCTCTCAACTAAACAGATCGGGATCCACCTCTATTTTTATTTACTAACAGGATTTAAGCAGAGAAAATCAATTCTGCTGACAGTAGGAAGCTGCCTTAAGTTACAGGAGAAAACCACCCACAATGAAGACTCCAGACCAGAGAGGACATTTTCCCTTGTTTATTATGGTCTCAGAGTCTGGAAGTTCTAGGTAGAATTAAGAATCACTTTTTCCTGTTTTCTCAAGGATGGAGTCAAGAGTTCACGTGATAGTAAAAGGCTTGTCCAATTCCAGAACAGATGGCACACTGTGGATCTGAACTAGCTTTAATTTGTACAAAAATACCAGAAATACAGATTTACATTTATTTTAAAGTTGAAATAAATTCCTAATCTGTATATTAGTGACAAAAGGATTCCAGTATGGGCACAGATGAGAGGAAACCTATCAGTTCACACCAGTATACCCAGCATTCTGTAACAAGAAATTGTCAATGAAATGAGGACTCTCATGAAAGCTAGCCCAAGACAGTGAGAAATGAATAAAATGGGAAACAGGGGTGGTACCTTCACAGGGGTCTTCTAAGATTTTAACAAGGAGGCAAAGAAGTGAATCTAATTAGTTAATATATATAAAGTTTAATAAACACTTAGGAATCGGGATGTCAAAACAGTGAATGGATAAGTGACTGAAGAGCCAAGGGCTCAGAAATACACAAAAGTAACTGTAGCACTTTTTAGATGGAAGAATGAGGCAACCTGCTCCCAGCCTCATACGAGACAAATAAAAATGGCACACACTTGATAGTGAAGTTAAGTTTATCAGTAAAATTGTTCTGACACTTGACTGCAATGTCTGTCACGTCTTGTCAAGTATCATGAAGTCTGGAGCTGGGTCTCTTGTACAGTTGAAGAATCTACTCTGCAGATCTACCTCATCTCATTGCCCTTCATTCCCCTCCCTTCTCTCTGTCACCCCCTTCTGCTTCAGCTTCCACAGGAGGAGAATTCTACACTATTCTTTGGCCACAGTGATCCATCACAGTGTGGAGACTCTGGCCTTTCTATCTGCTTTTCTCATCACACGCTCAGTGATCTCTAATTCCTCCGGGTGCTGGTAGGCCGGCCATGGTGACCTTTGTATAGACTTGGTTAGAAGAAGAGCCCAGTTTCAGAAAAAGAATCTCTAAATAATCTCAGTCTCTCTCTCTCTCCTCTCTCTCTCCTCTCTCTTTTCTCCCCTCCCTCCCTCCCCCCCTCCCAGTACCAGCACACCACCCTTAGCTAAATCAAGTTGAGTACCAGCACACCACCCTTAGCTAAATCAAGTTGAGTACCAGCACACCACCCTTAGCTAAATCAAGTTGAGTACCAGCACACCACCCTTAGCTAAATCAAGTTGAGTACCAGCACACCACCCTTAGCTAAATCAAGTTGAGTACCAGCACACCACCCTTAGCTAAATCAAGTTGAGTACCAGCACACCACCCTTAGCTAAATCAAGTTGAGTACCAGCACACCACCCTTAGCTAAATCAAGTTGAGTACCAGCACACCACCCTTAGCTAAATCAAGTTGAGTACCAGCACACCACCCTTAGCTAAATCAAGTTGAGTACCAGCACACCACCCTTAGCTAAATCAAGTTGAGTACCAGCACACCACCCTTAGCTAAATCAAGTTGAGTACCAGCACACCACCCTTAGCTAAATCAAGTTGAGTACCAGCACACCACCCTTAGCTAAATCAAGTTGAGTACCAGCACACCACCCTTAGCTAAATCAAGTTGAGTACCAGCACACCACCCTTAGCTAAATCAAGTTGAGTACCAGCACACCACCCTTAGCTAAATCAAGTTGAGTACCAGCACACCACCCTTAGCTAAATCAAGTTGAGTACCAGCACACCACCCTTAGCTAAATCAAGTTGAGTACCAGCACACCACCCTTAGCTAAATCAAGTTGAGTACCAGCACACCACCCTTAGCTAAATCAAGTTGAGTACCAGCACACCACCCTTAGCTAAATCAAGTTGAGTACCAGCACACCACCCTTAGCTAAATCAAGTTGAGTACCAGCACACCACCCTTAGCTAAATCAAGTTGAGTACCAGCACACCACCCTTAGCTAAATCAAGTTGAGTACCAGCACACCACCCTTAGCTAAATCAAGTTGAGTACCAGCACACCACCCTTAGCTAAATCAAGTTGAGTACCAGCACACCACCCTTAGCTAAATCAAGTTGAGTACCAGCACACCACCCTTAGCTAAATCAAGTTGAGTACCAGCACACCACCCTTAGCTAAATCAAGTTGAGTACCAGCACACCACCCTTAGCTAAATCAAGTTGAGTACCAGCACACCACCCTTAGCTAAATCAAGTTGAGTACCAGCACACCACCCTTAGCTAAATCAAGTTGAGTACCAGCACACCACCCTTAGCTAAATCAAGTTGAGTACCAGCACACCACCCTTAGCTAAATCAAGTTGAGTACCAGCACACCACCCTTAGCTAAATCAAGTTGAGTACCAGCACACCACCCTTAGCTAAATCAAGTTGAGTACCAGCACACCACCCTTAGCTAAATCAAGTTGAGTACCAGCACACCACCCTTAGCTAAATCAAGTTGAGTACCAGCACACCACCCTTAGCTAAATCAAGTTGAGTACCAGCACACCACCCTTAGCTAAATCAAGTTGAGTACCAGCACACCACCCTTAGCTAAATCAAGTTGAGTACCAGCACACCACCCTTAGCTAAATCAAGTTGAGTACCAGCACACCACCCTTAGCTAAATCAAGTTGAGTACCAGCACACCACCCTTAGCTAAATCAAGTTGAGTACCAGCACACCACCCTTAGCTAAATCAAGTTGAGTACCAGCACACCACCCTTAGCTAAATCAAGTTGAGTACCAGCACACCACCCTTAGCTAAATCAAGTTGAGTACCAGCACACCACCCTTAGCTAAATCAAGTTGAGTACCAGCACACCACCCTTAGCTAAATCAAGTTGAGTACCAGCACACCACCCTTAGCTAAATTAAGTTGAGTAACCAGCATACCACCCTTAGCTAAATTAAGTTGAGTAACCAGCATACCACCCTTAGCTAAATCAAGTTGAGTAACCAGCACACCACCCTTAGCTAAATCAAGTTGAGTACCAGCACACCACCACCCTTAGCTAAATCAAGTTGACTAACAAGCACACCACCACCCTTAGCTAAATCAAGTTGAGTAACCAGCACTCCATCCTTAGCTAAATCAAGTTGAGTAACCAGCACACCACCCTTAGCTAAATCAAGTTGAGTAACCAGCATACCATCCTTAGCTAAATCAAGTTGAGTACCAGCATACCACTCTTAGCTAAATCCTGCCACAGATTTGCCACCCTTATGTGTGCTCCCACTTGTATCGGTTTCCAAACACAGCTGTAAGCTTTACCTTACCACTCTTAGCTAAATCAAGTTGAGTACCAGCACACCACCCTTAGCTAAATCAAGTTGAGTACCAGCATACCACTCTTAGCTAAATCCTGCCACAGATTTGCCACCCTTATGTGTGCTCCCACTTGTATCGGTTTCCAAACACAGCTGTAAGCTTTACCTAGTATAGGCTCCACAGCCTTCAAAAGTCCACAAGCTGGGGGACTACGTACTGCACCCATGAACCTGTGGTGGGAACATTGTGGACTGAAGCCATAAGA